>NC_044497.1:14015000-14382500 GCF_902362185.1 Chanos chanos | reverse complement strand
TTGACTTCTGCTAGGAATGGACCTTCTTCATATGGTGAAAATGCTATAGTCCTCTTATGGCTACTGTAAGCTCTCACAAGAATACTAGTATTGCTGGGTTTATTCTGGCAAATAAATGCCCTTTTTCCTCTGTTCTGGATCAGTTTAACATTTCATAGTACAGCATATTTCCAAATAAAGAAATACATTTTAAAAGCCCATAAATAAACAAATAAACTTTCCCTGAGACTGCAAATCCACAGACTCCATATGTATAGTACATATGTGTGTGTGTGTGTGTGTGTGTGTGTGGGTGTGTATACATATATGCCAGTTTCTTAAGGTTTCTACAGCTTTGATCACTATGAGCTAAGTAAAGCAGGAAGAAGCATAGCACTACACAATATTTAGTCATTTCAACACATTAATCAATGGGACAATTTCACCCCACCCCACCCCCTTTCCAGCCCCTCCTCTCCAATTTATTCTAATGCTTTATGAATCACTTAAATTGTCTGTGGAGAATCTAACTTAACAGTGCATTAAAAGGAGTTCTCAATGGGTGTTTTAATTTGAGAATAATAGTGTTCCTGTGTGTATACCTGTTTATCAAACCAACTCACTTACTCCCTCTGGTATCTTTAGCCCATTCTCTCTCATATGGGCTGTGGTTTATGTGCTAAAATGTACAAGTGTGAAAACCTGACCAGCTCTTATGGTCATGTTTCACAGAGGCCTGGTGTGATTAGTGTATTCATGCCATTTAACAGGCTTAGTTTGATGGTTTCTTTTATCATTCCTTCGTTAACGGTATTAATCAGACTAGTTAAACAAATCTCAAGAAGATTAATAGACAAACTAATATATTTAAAAAATTAATCACATGAGTATATGAATAAATCACTCAGTGTGTTAAAAAGAAGTGGTTGTTTATTGAAATTTAATGTTCTGGTGAGTAATTTGTCAATTCTCAAATGTCATGCAAAATGAGACATTACTGACGGTCGCTTCCCAATGGTATTAGGTGGATCAATGCTGACAATGTTAGATGTAATATAAGCTGTAATACTGAAGTGATTTATGTAGTTACGGATAAAAATGGTCAAATGGTGGCATATGGCATGTTTGAACCGTAGCTTAAGAATGAGAGTTTTTAAAATGTTGTATGTATTCTCTTGAGATAACCATTTGAGGACATTCACAATAGTAGCATACGGTTTTGAAATAACAGAACAAACATTTCAGAATAACCATCTATCTATCCATCAGCAACCTGCAATTACGCAGCTGCAGATGGTAATAATCATTTTTATATTATTAAACTTGGCTTGTCTGAAGTATAACAGCGTGATTCAATGGATTTTCATAGCAGAAAAAGTGATGTCACAGTTCATTTTGAGATTTGATTATTCTCTGTTCCGGTATATGACTTAGATGCAGCTAACCACTGACAAAGATCTTCTCAGAGAAATAAAGAGAGAGATACCTGTATGTGAAATCACTCTAGTTTCCTGCCTTTCATCTTCTACCTACATAATATTTTTCATCACTTTGTTACCACAGTCAACTTTCAGATGGGTGTCCTGGTAACAGGTTGAACATTACAGAATTTCACCTACCAGTTTTGACAGTTATCAGATGCAATAACAATGTCTCAGTTGGCGTCCTGACACCTGCATATTAAAGGCATGGAAATAGCCCTGATCATTATTAATGGACGGTGGGTGTGGTGTTCAGGTGGGCCCACCAGCTCCTTCACTGCGACTCAGATGCAGTGGAGAATTCTACTAATCTGATTACGAAATGTGGGCTGTAATCTCTGCTGCTTATCACTGGGGAAAGAAAATAATACCATCAGACTAGATAGATTTTGTGATGTTCAACCGTTTTATCTTCATGTTTTATAAGCCATCTATGAGGAGCAGTTTATACATGGTCTACATTTTTACGTACAATAATTTCACGTGTATCTGTATGTGTATCCTTTTATTTTGTGGATAATGTGATCTTATTTTATAGAGAATGTACTCGAGGTTTAATTCTGCAGCTCTGCACCAGAAGTGAACCTGGACTGCAATAGATGAACAATGCCTTTGGCTGTCATTTCTATGTAGGTTAAAGGCCAAAGACCAGACTTTTCCATATACTCCCAATATGCTTCAAATGTTCTAACATTTACACCACAGTACGGCCCTTGGCAATCAGATCTGTAGTCTGAGAGAAGACATGCCTCATGCCCCAAAGCTTCTATGCAAATAATTTGTAAATGCTACAGAATGCTATTGGGAAAACACTTTGTGTTGTTCTCAGTGAGCTATTCCTATTGCAAGTCCTCAGTTTGACAAAACATTTCCCCTTTTCACATAAACTACAAATAAATGATTCATATTTATGCATACAAATCAGGATAAATATAACCAGTGTTCACCCAGGTTCACTCAATCAACTTTCTGATGACTTGAGGCTGCCCTTCACTGAAAGTGGGAGTTATTCTAGCCTTGGATTTGCTCTGATTGCAGTGTTTAGTGAGGCTTTGAGAGGTCACTGGCCCTATCTCCCCTCCCTCAGTAGGTAATAGGCATTCTCTAGGCCAGAACACTCTCTGCCAACCCCTGCCTTCCTTCACTGTCCCAAACTCTCAGCACATCCAATTTTCCCTAGCCATGACGCCATAGGCGTGCTATCACCTCTCCCATCAGTGCAGTGTCTCCGAGTCACGATAGATCACTGCACAGATCCCCCTCTTTAACCTTTTTAACCCCCTCTCTGCCTGCTGATACAGCATCCTACGGATGTAACATCGCCACTTCTATATCTGATGCTTACCTGGCACTGTTGTCCCTGAGTTTGCACAAGCTTGGCGAACTCAGGGCCTGATTGGAGGATCCCTCGGTTGTAAAATGTCCACCCGCTGCTCTGTTTGTGAGCATTCTCATCGTGGGTAAATGAGTTATAAAGCCAATAAGAGGCAACATGGAGGGAGGGAAGTGGAAACTGTAGCAGAATAAAAAAAGAAAAAAAACACAGGGATGCATCAGGGTGGATTTAGTGGTTTGTATCCGTCCCCGTGTCTCTGCGTCAGTGGTGATGGGCCACACGAGACTGGAGACAGCTTGCGGCTCTCTGTTTCATCTCATTTTCATAATCATAAGGCATCCTGGTGCTGCAGCTGTGCCAATATTGTGTGGGCCACATTGGGGGAAAAACATGATTATATTACCCTGTAAGAGGTCCAGGCTTGGGCTCCGATTGGCACCGAATGGGCCTCTAAAAGGCAGACTTGAGAATTATAGAAATTGGATCAAATTTAGAAAAATGGACCCAATTCCATTTTCTCTCTCTCCCTGTTCCTGCTATTCACCATTCTAGCTACACAGATAACAGAGAGTGTAATAATAATAATAATAATAATAAAAATAATAATAATAAAGGAAACACAGCAACAGAAAATACATTTCAGGACCCAAAAGATGAAAAGGTAAGCTGAGGGTGTGTTTTAATGAATTTCCAAAGCGTCCCCCAGCATCCCCAAGATGACCTGATAACAATATATTAGTTTGTGTCCTTTTCTCCCCCCTACAATGCAATGCATAGACAGCTGTTCAGGCAGCTGCATTTCTCCTATGTGGACAGGAGTCTGGGAAATTGTCCTTCAACTCAGCACAAACAGTCTCGGGCACAATAGCAATGCATGAATATTTGATCATACCTGACCTTGTGACGATGCCCATTGTGTGACTATTCATTACCTTCAGTTGATGTGGAATTTGTCCTGACAAGCGCATGTCAAAGCCAAAGTAAGGCGTAACATTTTAAGCATTTCGGTTATTTTCACACATAGTTTCTCAATTCAGTTTTATTTCATCCTTCTGATTGTTTTCTGCTTGAATAATTTGCATTTTTGTGGGGCAAGAAAAAATGAGCCCATATGTAGTTTAGTAGTATTGATTTATATATTGATATGTTATAACCACATAAACATCACATGTCCCCCCCTTTGAATTGACGTACTATACAGCAGAAATACCTACACCAATATTATAAAGGATTCTACATATGTTTAATATTAATTTCAATACTAATTACTCAAATTTTCAGCCACAAAAATCGCAGTGAAGTTGGCATTTTGATATACAAACTTTAACAGCAATATGAGAGATCTAACAAATTTTGAAAGATGGCTGTCAGTTGAAGTCCAAGTTGCAGGTAGCCTACATCAGTTGTAGAATCTGCAACATTATTAAATGTATCAAGGGGAACGGTGACAAAAATCATGACAGCATATGCCAAATGAGAGGAAAGCAAGAAGAGAGAGGAACAGTACTTGCAAGTGGAGGCTGACCAACAAGGATGGATATTTCGTAAGATAAGTGCTAAAACACTGCAAATTCTGAAGTTCACAAAACTGGTGTTCATTGTAGGACTGCCATTCAAAACTAGCTTATAAATAAAGCCATTTCGACGCAATGACAATAACTTAATAACGAAATAACGATAACGAAAGCAAACCTTGGACTTTTGTGTCATGGCCTTTTGGTGTTCATTTTACTGTTTTTCCTGCATCTGAATGGAGTTATGTTTGGAGACAACCATGAAACCTTTACCAGTATTGCCCAGCCAGCGGGCCTAGATTCCACCCAAATCTTCCCAGACTCATTCCATGGCCAAAGTTATGTTGCAAGTTGGTTGGTTGGACGGAAAAGGACAACATGAGGATTTAATGGCTAGAGAGAAAGAGAGAGATGAATGTTTGCTTATTGTCGGTAAAAAACCTATCTGCACCTGGGTTTGTGAAGCCGGCACCAGTAGATGATGGCTTACAGCTCTGGTGGCTCCATCCCTAGATCATCACAAAGCTGGTGCATATGGGGGGACTGAATAACTCATTTGAACTTTGTCTGTGTTTGTTGTCTCTTGTCTTTTGTTTGGAACTCTTTTTTCTTTCTTTCTGTGCACAGACCTGGGACTTGTCTTTTTTTGTGTTCCTCCTGGGAGTTCATATTTTGAAAAGACATATTATTGGCCCTTTTGGCATCCATTCTGCATTTCTGGCCTTTCGATTTTTTTCCCTCAAACCTTTCCTAGAAGAATACAGCATCTGAAGATTGGCTGGTTTTAGCCCTTTTGGTGTTGGTTTTGAATTTTGGAACCTCTACTTTTTTGTTTTCTTTTATGGGATTTCTTTTGACTCTTCTAATGGACCACACAGTTGTAAATAAAATGTAAAATATTGTGAAGCTTCAGTTTGTCTCAGCTTGTACTGAGAAAAATGAGAAAAATACTTGCAAATGCAAATGTCATTTCATCTTATCTAGTTGTAAAAGCTTCTTGATGTGAATCTAATGTTTACTTTAACTTGTCTATGAATATTTGAACAATATAGCTGTTCATGAGTGAACAGAGTTTACATTTCAGTAACACTGAGGCCCTTTCTTTCGTTTACAATTAGCACTATGCTCATTACTTCTAATGGACTGTTAAAGCCTTTTCCCAATTGTTATAAATTATGGCAGACTTGTTAAATGGGTAACCATCTTATGAGTCAGTTGTTCTCAATATTACTATGCTTGGTAACATTTCAGCCAAAGAATTCACAAACCACTTTAGAGTCATTCCATCTCAAATCACACAAAATGACCTCAAATGGGCTTATGCGGGGCTGTAGGGTCGATCCACTGGTGGAGTTCGGCCATTTATCTGGTTTCCCCATGCCCAAATCCCTGTCAGAAAGGAAGTTTTGACAACTTGGAGCATCAAAATCATTTTTATGGAATATTTTGTGACTTCTTCAAAAGTGTTTCAGAAAGAGATTGTGGAGACGAGAGCCAAGAAGTAGGTTTAACACTGAGAGGAGTGCTTTATTTGTGAGGGGCCCTTTGTCTGTTTGACTGGCGCTCAGGGTACTGGCGTATAGGTGCTCAGTGTGGTGTAGGTCTGATGCCAGGCTGAATCTTTTGGCTGGTTGGTGGCTTCTGGCCGGTTTCAGTGCAGGGTCTAGTAGGCGTTGAACCCTGGGCTCCAGGATGGCTGGTAAGAGCTCTTCCTCTGGACTACCCTGCTGGCAGTGCTCAGTGTGAGAGGCAGCTCAGATCAAGTCTGTGGGAGAAGAGGGATATCCATTAGATCCCTCTGTCGTCTCTGCTTCCTTCTCCTTATGCTTGCTCCTTTAGCTGACACATGATGGATCTCTTGATGAGCTGCCAGCCATGCCTGCTTAGGTTTTACCACCGTTACTCCATGTTCCACCATTTCTGTTTTGGTTGACCATGTGCTTTTGTTGTTGTTACCTTGGCCAAGCGGTTGCTGTTTTTCCTGAGTGTGGTCCTAAAGTGGCATGGCTCGGCAGAGGACCAGCGTGGCACTGATCCTCTAAGACACAACCGTCACAGTGTGTATTTTGAGTGGACACTTATCTATCTCTAACAAGACCAATAATCTCAGAACAAGTTGACATCATAGGTTCATGGGTGTTGAACTCCACAAGTAACTCTGTTCCTGGTAACATTCTCTGTTATACACATAATTGAACAGATTCACATGTGGTGTCATGATTACCAAGATGAGATGAAGCTGATCATTTTGCATGGCCTATCCTCACACCAGATCCAAACAGCACCAAACCTTCATGGGAAATTCTGGAACATAGTGTGATGTGAATTTCCATCTGTTTTATCTTTTAAGGAAGTGACGATTTTCTCTTGAGACAAATGATCCAATATTTCACTAAAAGAAAAACTCTTTAAAACTTTTGTAAGAGTATCCCTAAGAATGACAAAAACTGTCCAGAGGGAAAAGGGCAGTCCATCATAGGTCCCTATAATGCTTGGTTTTTGTTGCTTCTAATGTGCTGAATTCCAACCTAATGTAATATTGAAAGAATGCCACTTTAACAGCATATTCCTATTGAACTGTAACAAAAGAAAATGTAATCATAAGATTTGCAGGTTGAAATTATTCCTCGTTCTGATAAAGAATGACTCATACTGGATGATAACTACTTCATCAGCTGATAGGCCGAATTTCTCTTCTTTCCTCTGGAGCTCACTTACACTGATGAGCAGTGAAAACAGAGCAGAATATTTGATGAATCATATCTGTTTCCTGCATCATCAGATGTCCAATCATACGTTTTCTCACTGGTCACTCTTTACTGTGTCTGAATCCTAGAGAGATGAAACAGAATTGCTTTAATTTGCAACGAATTATGTTTGAGTTCTGTCATCAAACATATTTAAATATTAAATTAAAATACATAACAATCCCTAACAGTATATTTAGTGACTAACATACAGTGGGCTCCAAAATTACTGGCACCCCTGACTGGCAATGCACAAACAATACCTTAAAAAATATAAACAATATATTTATAGAGAAACTATTTTTTAGAGATATAATACCAACATGTGAGAAATACTGTACTATACTGATGTTTCAATGGAACCCACCAAAATCGCTTACTGATTTCATTAAAAATCAGTTTGCTCCACATCAAAGTTTCACAATTAATGACATCCTGAAAGATTATTGTAAATAACATCTACCAAAATTAAACCAGGAATTAAATTCCACTTATTTAAGTTTATCTAAGTCTTAAGTAACTATACCGAGCCATTACATCAGTGGTTCTGAACTGCAGTCCTGAGGGCCAGTCCTGCATGTCTTTATTTTAACTCTTCATTATCACAGTTAATTGAGCTAATCAATGATTAACGATGATTAACTTGATGATTAACTGATCAGTGAAATCAGGTGTGTCAGTCCTGAGCTCAGAGGAGTTAAAACAAAGATGTGCAGGACAGGGGGCCCTCAGGACTGGAGTTGAGAACCATTGCATTACATCACTTCCTGTTTCAGTAGGGTATAAAAATGAGGCAACACACATGCAATACCCCTTTGTCATCCAACACCATGAGGAAAACAAAAGAACTGGCAGTTCAAAAGAGACAGATGGCCGTAGACCTTCATAAATTTGGTAACGGTTACAAGAAGATCCACAAACGATTGACTATACTACTGAGCACTGTTAGGGCAATTATTAAAAAATTCAAAAGATATGGAACAGTCGAAAACCTCATAGAGGGTGGAGGGTGCAAATGTATTTTGTCCCCGAGGATGGTGAGAGAAGCAACAAAATCCTCAAGAATCACTGTGAAAGAATTGTAGACCTTGGTGGCATCTTGGGGTCCCCAGGTTTCAAAAAGTACCATGAGATGCTACCACTACAACCACAGGCTTTTTGGAGGGTTTGCAAAAAGAAAGCCTTTTCTGACCCCAAGGCACAGATGCAAGTGCTTGGAGTTTGTCAAACGTCATTTAAATTATGACTGGAAGAAGGTGCTCTGGTCAGATGAGACCAAACATTTTGGTCAGATACAGCATTGGCATGTTTGGCGTTGAAACAGAGATGCATACAAGGAGACCCACCTCATACCCATGGTGAAATATGGTGGTGAGTCAATGACGTTTTGGGGCTGTTTCAGTTCCAAAGGTCAAGGGGTGCTAGTTAAGATTGATGGCATAATGAATTCCACCAAGTATCAGGCAATTTTGGCTGACAATCTGGTTGCCTCTGCCAGAAGGTTGGGGCTTGGCCATAGGTGGACTTTCCAACAAGACAATGACCCAAAACATACCTCAGGATCCACACAGAAATGGTTCTGTGACAACAAAATCAATGTTCTGCCATAGCTATCTCAGTTGCTGGACCTCAATCCAATTGAAAACCTGTGGACTAAGTTGAAGAGGGCAGTTGATAAGTGCAAACCGAAGAATGTCAAGGATCTTGAAAGGATCTGCATAAAGGAATGGACCAGAATCACTCCAAATGTGTTCCTTGACCTTATCAAACATTACAGGAAAAGACTCCATGCTGTTATCCTTGCCAGAGGTTGATGCACTATGTATTAAATGAGGAGCGCCAAAATTTATGAAACCTTGATTTTGGTGAAATTCATTTTGTATTAAATTATTGTATGATTTTGATGGTTCCATTGAAACATTAATAATAATAATGTATTTCTAACATGATGATATTTTGAGTTTCTCTCTATAATTATCTTGTTTATATTTTTTAAAGCACTGTTTGTGCATCGCCAGTCAGGGGTGCCAGTAATTTTGGAGTCCACTGTACATGATGCAACACAATCTGTGTGAGTAGGCAGTGGATATCTTTGTAACACAGCGAGCAAGGCAGAAAGATAGATATATTTAATAGAGACTCAAATTGAAAATATGGTGTAGTATTGGCTCCCAGGCAGCATCATCAGCATGTTGATCTAGCACTTTTGTTTAGTGATGCTTGGCTGAGGTGTGTGAGGGCTGGAGGGTCCCAAGAAACATACACGTAGAAAATTGGAAATCAATACAAGTTGATACTCAGTAGCAAAGCAATGCTCTTTTAGTGATTGGAGAAATGCTATCATTAATGGTGGGACTATTTGAGTGAGTGGAAACATACACAGTCTTCTTCCTTTGTCAATAAGACGTGCTAGAGAAAAAGATAAGAGAACCTGGGAAAGGGAATCACTTGATTAATATAATCAGTCAAAAATACAAAACAAGAGACTTACTGGTAGTGATTTTCACGCAGATTAAATTAATGGATCTGTATTTTAAACTATGAGGCTTCAAAATAGACATATAATAAGTGTGATTTTTAGGGATTATATTTAACTACAACATCAGTTAGTATCAAAAGAGTGTCTATGTTTAAGAGGATAAATATTGGAAACTTTACTAATAATAATGAAAGCATTTTTCTCGTTTCGTACTATTACTACTTGTGTTTATAATCACTAAGATTAACACAGTGTTCCTCAGAGACATTTCAAGGACTAATGCTTCTATAATACTGCAGTTTTATAACATTTCCCTGCATTTACAACATTTCTGCAGGCACTCATTCCAAGGCAGGCTGACTTCAGACGAGGGTATGATTCAGTCAGACAGCTTACTCGTTCTCTACACCTTATGAAGTGTCTGGTCCTGATGTGCTCTAAAGGAGAGCCAGAGCCAAATCAAAGTGCTCTGGGTCGCATTACAATGACATCATTTGTGAGCACATGACCCTGAATTCCCTGGTGATGTCAGGAGAATGACATCACTCTTGACATGGCTTGTCAGAACGGCCTTTATTTGTGCATCATAAGTATATCAATTAGTAACTAGGCCAAGACCCTGATGGATAATTTGACATGAATTTGAAATGTAGTGTTCAACAATATGAGGGATATTCTAATTCATTATTATGAGTTTATCAGTACAATATTTCACCAGACCAAAATGTTCCACTAGAAATGCCAGTGGTACACAAATATTACGGACATATTTTTATTTTTATATTATATTATAATACTATGCATCGAGATATTAAACCAAACATATAATATCAGAAATTGCATGATGATGTTTCTGCCAATACAAACACATAAAAAGTGCTTGCAGAATGTACTGTCAATAAAATGAAGACATAGTAAGGAGAACATATACTGTTGGCACACATGAACACAAGAGACCAAATATAAAATCTTGTAACTGCTCCTCACTGTTCATTGATAAGCTGCACCCTTTTCCTGTGTCTTGGCCAAAAGACCAGACCATAAGATGTTCCCATAGCAAGGTTGAGTGTACACCTGAGGTTAGCACAATAACCACATTCATATCATATCTGATTAGCATGCTACTAGCTAAAAAGAATATTACTTGTCTTGCTTGAGACAGGATTGGATGTCATTTAGCTGTTGTATCCCTCACTCTGGCTGATAAATGGTAGTGATTAGGTGGGCGGCTGACAGTTTGCTTATTTTTCTTCCGCTCAGAGGGCTCATATCAACTAATTTCAACATGGCAGTCTCGGAAGCACAACTTAGTGTTTGGGGAAATGTCATTTTTAATTAAATCCCAGGTTCTTTAAGATAAGCAGTTAGACATTAATTTCACCTGGGGCGTGAAGTTGCATAGAGCCAGAGTAGCATGACGTATGTCTGTCAAATTTAATGATATGCAAAAGCTCTATTTCTATTTTTTTTTCTTCACCACATTAAGTGAGACAAAGACCTTCAGTCACATGTATGATTCTGTAATATTAGCAGCGTGTAATGTGTTTGAATCAACAATATCAACTTTTGGTATACTTTTGGATATCCATGAATGCTTTGTGCAAATGTATGAATATTGATAATAAGGTATTCTTCACAAGAGTTGTTTTTCTTAATTAAGTTATAATCAAATGCATTAAATGAACAATCATTCTTTTACTTTAAGTGAAAAAACCAAACAAACTCAGCATAAACAAACATTGGTTTACAAATAAACTCAATGCCAGAAAAAAATAGTGTATTAGTTAGTATAGAAATGCTTTATATAATCTGAAATGTCATTGGCAAGCGAGTCTTTAATTCACTGCTGTTAGTATAGATGCACGACTAACACAAAATGAAAATAAAGGGCTATGCTACAAATTCCATAAATCTGATTAAGAATAGACATGTAGACTGTTACAGACATTTAAATACACATCCTACATTTTGCAGCCCCTCAGTTTACTGAAAAACTACTGCATGATTTCCTCAGATTATGAAGTAGGACATCATTGATCAATGCTCTCTACTCGTCTCCCCCAAAAGGAAAAAAAGTAATTTATCTGCTTCAGTAGAAATGTTTGTTCCTAACAATGACTGTTTTTTAGACTTCTGTAACTAGTTCTGTAAGAAATGAGAAATCTTGTTCATTATGATTTTCTTGATCATTATGATACATTTTTGTAATGTCTACATACGCCGTTTACATTATCATGACAAAGAAAAAAAAAGAAAAGAAATGTGTCATTGCAGATTAATCAGGGTTTCACATTGCTCAGATATCCAAGCATATGAACAACCCTCCGTCTAACACACACAGACACGCACACACAAACGTAAATATTTTTATCCTAGGTGGGTTTCAACACAAGCTTTAAAATATTTAACGTTTTAAACGTTAGGACATTTTACCGCGGTATATAACATATATATATATACTCAGAATTTTATAGTGAATATACTATGATGAAAATAATATTGTTTCAACATGAAAACTACTATTATTAGTAGTAGCAGTAGTTAACGTTCGTGAAGACCAGAGTGGCCTGTTTTTCGCTACCGTTAAGAGATTCGACAAGCTTCGTACTTTTCCGTCGCGATTTCCGCCTCCATTTTGTCGTCTTGCGCGCTGTTGGCAGAGCGGAAGAGTTGCACAGTTGGCTCTGTCGTAGAGATAGATTCCCTTGCCATGGACGGGTAAGCATTTACATTTTCAGTAGTTAAGCTGTTTTCTCGAATTTAAAAGTAGTGCATTATATGAAAAGACTACGCCATAAATGGCATTACTTTTTAGCTTGGTTACACAGCCTTCCCATCAAACCAGTTTCTGTGAAGATGAGTTTGCTAACGAGCTAGCCAAACAGCTAACTCATAAGCAAACGTTAACGCAGCGCAATGCTAAGTTACCTTAGCTAACAGTTAGCTAGCAGAACTCACTCACGTGTAGATTCCCTCTTAACCATAAAGTAAAACAAGTCAGGATAATTTAATTGAGGGGTTGTGCATTTTATTATTATAACTATAGTGAGCATTTACAGAGCCCATGCATCCAGTTTTGTAGCTAGAGAACAACTACACGCTTGAATATCCAGGAGGATGGAGTTGCTCTTCAGAACTAAGGCGCGTTGTGGCTAACTAGATACGAAAGGTGTGTCGCCGGTAGGAGCCTGTTGGAAGTCTTTTGTTTGTTGAGAGAGTGAAAACCGAGAAGGACCCTCGCTTTAAACTCCAGCTGTGTTTCACATGTTTGGCAAAATAATGTTAATGGGCTAAATTTTGTCGCATCCTCAGTTCAGTCGGTGACTTAGTGTTACTGTCAGTCTGGTTTTGTTGACGACAAGTTTGGCGTTAGCCAGCTAGCAAGGAGGGCTAACTCATTATCTCAGCTAACCTAGGTAAGTGTGCCGGCGGAGGTAGCTAACAAGTTAGCTTACCACTTAAGTGTCTAGATAGCAAACTTGGCTATATTGACTAGATGTGCACTAGAGGCAGTTACTTAACACGTAACATTCAAGAGAGCATTGTTTTCAATGTTTCAACACTTGATAGATCCCTGATTAGGTGAATTGAGATTTGATGTTATTTTTACATAAAGAGAGTTACAGTACGCTTGGTCGCAGTGGGAGGCCATGGCCTGTTGTTTGAGATGTGTTGTGAACTAGATTGTTCACATTCACCATAGTGCATGCATCTCTTATCAACTGTAGAACTAACTTTCCGTAGGATGTTATTTTGCTGATCTCTCTCCACTACGAATAAACGTTGGTCATACGAAATTGATTGATTTGGTTAGTCTTCGTCCAGTGCCGAGAAGTTTGCTACAAAATTGATACCTTCACATCCATTATTCGAGCATAGTTTTCATAACTAATTTTATTGCTATAAAAGTGCTGTAGGTCTCAGCGTTTAAGACGTGAACCTACCATAATACTGCTTAAGTACGTTGCCTTTTCCCCTTCAGCATTCAGTGATTCTCAGTGGCTCAGCATCACTGTTTTGCCATTCATGGGTTTTTCTTTTCCTGTTTGTACATATTATTAATCAACAATTAAATGAAAAAAAGGTTATCTGCAATTAAATCTCTTTGCTTTTCAGCATTGCCAGTGATGTTGCGGTTGGTGTAAAGGTAAGCTTTCTTCATGGATCCATCTAGATGTCTTGAGAGATTGTAAATCCCTTGTTACTTAGGCTTCTCTGTGTCTCTTGGGCTCAAAGGGTGTCATCAGTACAAGTCATAAGTCTTTACTTTTATGCTCTGTAACCTGTGTGACTGTTTTAATGGCCAACAACAGTCTCTCCAGGTAGAACTCTCTGCTGCCTTAAGCAAGAGCAACTAACAGCAGTCTACAGGTGGAATCATTTTTGATGCTTAAAGGGGTTTTTCCTCACCTGTGGCATGGTGGGAAGATGGAAACCACAACAGAAACTTAATCCCACTGTTACCTGAGAGGTGATGGTGTTCCATCAGTTGCAGCTGCAGTGTAGCTGCTCAAAGACAATCCAATATCTGCACTGATACTCCTGAGCTGAGGCATAAGCTGAGCTGTGTTATTTTTTATTGCATAACTAAGCTGCGTTTAGTAGTTTTTGAGATTTTTTTTTTTATGTAGCTTGATGCGGAAAATATCTCGCAGGTGCTTTCACAAGGTTTTGTTGTGCGTTTTCCCTTTGTCGGAGTTGCGTTTGATCATTTGATGCTGACAGGATTAGGCTAACCTTTGCATTGGGCAGGAGCTAAAAGTCAGTTGAAAGGCTGAGTCATCATTCAGCAGTATATATTACACTTCTACGCACAGCATTGTAATGTATCACATTCAGAATGGCTGTCAGAAAATGATTGGTCATATTCATAAAATAACATATTTTATTTAAGTGACAAGTTCAGGCTTGTTTTATCTAATATTTTTTGACTTGGATCGTTTATCTCTGTTGCCCATGGTACAGCACCATGTGAAATTTAAGAAAAAGCTTGCTTGACTAATGCATTAGAATTCACATTTAGTTTTTTTTCCCCTTTCAGATATTATGGGTTTATTTAATTGCTCTTCCACTTTAGGGGGAAAAAGAGGCCAATTCAAGCTTTAGGTAATGTCAGCGTAATTCATTTTGATAGTTGGGAAAGAATTGCCAAAACTATTTAAGTGCATTATTGGATGTCCTATGGCTTAGGTCTGTTGTCTGTAATTGAAAGAGTAGTAGCTTTGTCAGGAGATTTAGGCTTGTCTGTCGGTTAGATATTAAATATGTTTCAAGTTTCCATCTGTGACCTTCATGATATTAGACTGGCAGTAATTGAATGCAGCCTGTTTGTGTCTAGGATAGTTAAGGAAATCTCGTCCTGTTTCAGAAATGCCTTCTGATCACTGATCCACTAACATGGTTTGTGTTCCATGAGCACCATTTCCCCGTTGCAAAACCACGTTAACCTGTCTTTGTGGGAAAGTAGTTGGGTGGGAAAAAAACACAACATTTTTTTTTAATATAATTTTTTGCTTCCGGCCACCCCCCCCCCCCCCCAACTACCAGCTGCAAGGAGCAGCATTCATACAAAATCACCCCCTCAAATCCAAGCTTTTAGATGCCTTCGTCAGCTGTAGTGCTTTCAGATGCCTTGGTCAGCTGTAGTGCTTTGTCAAACCTTTGTTAGAAGTAACTTTATTGTGCTCTTATTTATTTGTGCTCTCTGGCTTTAAGGTTGGCGCAACGTTTGGTTTATCACAGTTATAAAATGCTCTGTCTGGTGAAGGGGGGGGGGGGACTATGGAATTCACTCCCAGGCCTAAACCTAAGACACCCTATTAGGCCGTGTGGTTTGTGAAGTCCCAACATTTGCCTTGTGTGTCCCATCAGTCAGATTTAGCTGTTGTGGGTACAGCCGTGCGCGGCTTCGGCTGCAGACAGCTCCGTGCCTTTGGGGAGCAGGAGGAGCTGGGGATGAGATGACACCATCTGACATTTTAGACTGGGCGAGATTAAAACAACAAAAGAGAAGAAATATAACAGGGACGTGACCGCGCCTGGGTTTTACACGGCCTAATTTCTCAAAGTTGTTTTCCAAGCACAGCATTTCACCGTCTCTTAGAGTAGCTCGAGAACAGGAGGGGAAATGTATTTATCGGAAGCAGCTGTCTTAGTTCTTAACCCATCTCTCTTTTTTTTTTCTCTTTCAGAGAGGCTCAGATGAGCTGCTGTCTGGCAGTTTGTATAATAGTCCCAACTCAGGGATGAGCAGTATCAGTGGTAAGTGGAGCCATGGTCTTTCTGTCTCTCTTTTTTAAAATCCCGTAGAACGATATTAACATAAGTCATTTGTTCTACCACCGAGGGCATTGAAGGAATTCAAAGGCTGAGGAACGTATCAAAGTCAAAGTGTTGTATAAGCAGATCTTGTCCTTGGATGAGGCAAGTTGCGTGTGAACAACCTCATGCTCCTTCGTAGGTGGGCACCCACACAAGCAAGCATGTGCTTGGAATTGAGATTATGGATGCTGTGCATCTTATTATGGTTCTTCAGAAGATACTTTTTCAATGCAACCTATTCATAGAGGGGAAAAGGCATTCATCTGCCTGAGAGGGCCTTTGTCTCCAGATTTTTCTCATTTAACTATCTCAATAGGCGCCTTAAAATGTAAGGGAAGAGCAAACTTCAGTGGAAATTCTTCGTTTTATGAATTTTCAGAGAGAGAGATTTTTTTTTTCCCCCCAACTGATAGCCATTGCAAAGGCCTCGTTAATTCAAGAAAAAAATATCAGTTATCCAGATGAATGTTTGTATTGTGTTGTAGAGATGATGCAAGGCTTTCTTAATGAAAATAGCCACAGATAGAGATGAATAGCCGTGACAGCAAATGTGTGTCAGATGATCTAAAAGTGAAGGTTGATTTTATGCATATGAGAGAGAGAGAGAGAGAGAGAAACTGCATTTTGACTGATGTAGAATATCATGAACTAGGAACACGTTCCTAACATCCTGAAAAGTCATTGCTTGCCTGAAACAAATTCTGTTCCCCCGGGAGGTTATTTAGACGACGAGCTATTTGTTAAAAATGCATTTTGCCGTTAGTCAGTGTTGAATTACTTTGAATTTGCTCGTTAGATGGCACATCTAATGGAAGTGACAGCAAAAAGTTAAGAGTGGAGGACAGAATGGATGCTCCACCTTCCCGCGTCCTCCACATCAGAAAGCTTCCCAACGAGGTCACAGAAACAGAGATTATCGCCCTGGGCCTGCCTTTCGGAAAGGTCACAAATATCCTCACGCTGAAAGGAAAAAACCAGGTGAGTCCAGCACTCTGGGCCAGCGGTTTGTTTTGCTTGAAGCTCTATGGAGTGTTATATACATTATAATGACACTATAACTTAGTCCTCGTGCTGTTGCTGCTGCTCTTCGTTTCGTGTGGTATTTTCCACGTCGGAATGAAATGACAGCGGTCAGTTTTTAACGTTTATTATTTTTGGTTTGTTTATGTGTCGGTTTTTTTGTGTAATATCATGTGTGTAAGGCTTAAAGTGTTTCCAGTGTGACTGAATGTGGCTGGGGTATGCGCAGGCTTTCTTGGAGCTGGGGACAGAGGAAGCGGCCATGACGATGGTAAACTACTACACAGCTGTCACGCCTCACGTTCGCAACGTGCCCATCTACATCCAGTACTCCAATCACAAGGAGCTCAAAACAGACAATGCAGGAAACCAGGTCAGAAACATTCCCAGCATAACACGCTTAAATAAGATCTAACTGTAAACAGCGAGTTCTGAATGATGACCTAAGCTAATTGCGTAGACACAGGGCAGTTTTCACTGCTGATGAGTCTGACGATGTCCAGAACATGGTTGAAAAGTTAGCGCGTCTGATGTTTTTTCCCGGGGACTAGCGGGCGCAGGCTGTTCTCCAGGCCGTGTCAGCTGTGCAGTCCGGTGGGACTCCTACATCAGGCTCCACAGCCAGTGAGAGTGCACTTACACCAGCCCCCAGCCCAGTGCTCCGGATAATCATCGACAACATGTTCTACCCCGTCACTCTGGACGTGCTGCAGCAAGTGAGTCCCCCCGCCTCGAAAATGCTATATTACTGCATTTAATAGAAGTGAAAAAGAAAGTTAACCGTCTCCTAGTAAAATGTAGTTTCTGTTTGTGACAGAACGATTTTTGCTTTTAGTCTTTTGCTTTTATACTTTAAAAAAAAAAATGTTTTTTAGATCTTTATAGTGAGGTACATATGATGGTCCATTGATTTCTGTGTTCCTGCTCTCCTTTCTAGATCTTTTCCAAATTTGGCACAGTCATGAAGATCATCACATTCACAAAAAACAATCAGTTTCAGGCCTTACTGCAGTATAATGACCCGGTGAATGCGCAACAAGCCAAAGTGGTGGGTGCCCAACACACACTGTGCTACATTGGCAAATATGCCCAAGATTTAGAGATGTAACTATTCAAGATCTTCACTGTTTGTTCATCTCATTTCTCTCTCTCTCTCTCTCTCTCTCTCTCTTTTTTTTCTTTTTTCCTCCTCGCAGGCCCTGGATGGTCAGAACATATACAACGCCTGCTGTACTCTACGCATAGACTACTCAAAGCTTGTCAACCTGAATGTGAAGTATAACAACGATAAGAGTCGGGACTACACCAGACCAGAGCTCCCTGCCGGGGACGGTCAGCCTGCTGTGGACCCCTCTGTAGCCGCTGCCTTCAGCAAGGACTCCAACTCCCTGCTCGGTAAGATCCCAGGTATCTTCCTCTTTTTTTTTCTCCCTCTCTGTTCTGTGTCTTTGTGGGCTTTTGGGTTCTGGGCTCTGTCAAAGCTTGCACTTTAATATTCTCTGGCTCTCTGCCTCTCTTAACGGTCCAAATTCAATTTCCTCCTGCATCTGAAATCCTTTTACGTATGAAAAGAACAACCTTATTGTGTTTTCTTATTTTCTTTTTTTTTTTTTCGTGCATGGGGGTTAGGTTGTGTACTGGGACTATCATTATAGTGATATTGAAGTCATACGTTTGAGGATCTTACACAGCAGTATGTAAACACTATCTCTCTCCATACTCACTGCGGTTGCATCTGCCAAAATATTTACACTCCACTTCCATATTCATGAACACGCTCTCTCTTGGAGAAGGAGTTTTCGCCAGGGGTTTATTGAGACTTTATTGAGATCTTCATTGATCTCTGGAGAGATCATTTGCCAATGACATTCATTACGAAAGCCCTCATCCAAGCATATTTAAGGATTTTACTTTTTTTATAATGTTTATGGTGAGGTAATTATAGCATTATTATTAGTTGTTTCTTTTCTTGTGCCTTAACCCATGTGTATGAAATGAAAGAGGTGCCGGTGAAGCAGAGCGGAAATTCAGTTGGGGAAAAGTCTTGAGTTGAGGGGCAGTTCACAGCGAGGGAAAAAAAATGTTAAATATGTGTGGAAGTCGACACATTTATCACCTAATCCATTTCATTGTCGAGTGTTTTTGGTCTGGATTTTCTTTTTCTTTTTTTTTTCTTTTTGAGAAAAGGCTTTTTAAATATTCTAGAGTGTGCTTATAAGTTAAATAAAATGTCACGTAGGCTTATACCTTTCAATAATTTGAATGACCTTTAGCTGGGAATCTAAACGCCTGACCTCGTATTTTTAGATTCATCTGACATTTCCTTAGTGGCTTGTCCAGACCGGTACATTTTATTAATGTTGATCTTAAAATATTATTTAATCCAGTTCACTTAGAGCAAATGAAGTCACCAGACCAGCGCTAGAACACCACTTTCTACCTTCTCCTTTCATTACAAGTGTTTTAAATAGGAGATTATCCAAATAAGCAGCTGTGCTATTGCTGGCTGTCTGACGTAGAATATTAATGATGCATATGGCTCCGTGAGTCCCGTAAAGCAGAGAAAAACGGAGCTTTGCCTTGCAGAGTCCTATAGCTCCTCGACTGTTATTGGCAAGAGAAACACAGCTAAATGAACCTATCTGTTCCAGCACATTAATAGTTGAAATTGAATGTTGGGTAAACTGTGCGCGTTAACCAAGGTTTGTTTCTGCCTCCACCGTTCACCGCACTCTTCCTCTGCTCTAATTGTTTTGGCTGCTAATGGCAAAACTGAAAGGCTTCAGTTCAAATGAAAACACAGAACCACTGACTATTAAACACTCTTGCATTCTCCCCAACTTTTTCCCATCCTGTTTCTCAGTGTATTGTTTGCACACTCTAGATTTTGGTAGAAGTGAGTCAAATAGATAATTGCATTAATAGATAATTGCCAGCATATGGGCAGAACTGACATAAAGGGTCTGAAAGGAGCTGTGAGCCACCAGAACAACTTCATCCCGTGCCATTGATTTAATATGTGTCTTTAACTCTTGAGGGATGTGACACCATTCTTCCACCAGAAACATTCTCGTCTGGTGATGTGTTGGTGGCGAAAAATGCTGTATGTCCTTGTAGAATTATTAATATGTGTGCAGTTTGTGTTGGGAAATCCATGGCGTATCGTTTAGGTCATTTTCACGTTCCTCAAATGGTTGCGCGGTCACTCATGCTCTGTAGATGGGGAGCAGTGTCGACCTGGAGCAGGCCCCTCCCTTCGGAAGTGAAATGCATTCAGAATGGCTTTATAGTTATTGAGGTTTACATTGCTTTTCTCTGTGTGACTGAGTGGAATTGAAGCATGCTGGGAAAATGCACCTCAGAATCCTACACGTGAGTGTCCAGAACCCCTCATCATGACAAACAGACACTCAGGCCTGGAGCTTTTTTTTGGCCTCCACTACACAAACACTCAGCACTGAGAACAGGATGAAATAACGGGGAGGCTCGTGCCAAACCAGCCGCAACACACACCCTCTCAAGAGATCTTCTCCTCTAGCCACAGTAGTCAAAGTTTCACGCCGGACCCGTCACATTTTTATACAGAACCCACGAGCAAGATGGGACATAAACGCTTAAATAACTCGGGAACAATGCCGTCGTGAATACAGTCGTTTTTCCTATGCCTGGTATCTCTCATCTGTGTGTATTTGTGGCAGTGACATTGTTACATTGTTGCTGTGAGATGGGGTGTTGAAAAAGCGAGTGCTGTGTTTCGGGGGAGAGGAAGATGATTGTGTCATGCCCGTTGCAGGAGCGCTGAGTCCTCTGAGTGCGGCGGCTGCAGCAGCCGCGGCCGCGGGGAGGGTGGCCTTGTCCGGACACTCGGGTGCCAGTGGTGTCCTATTGGCCAGCAATCTGAACGAAGAGGTTAGTACATCCTTATTACTCTACCAACAGCCATAGACCGGCTCTAGAATGTCTTAATCAGCCACTATGTACCTCTGTGTTGCTTCTTATCATACCATGGTCCCGTGTCTATGTCGATTTTTTTTTTTTTTATTTCAGTCAGTAAAACTACTCAATGAAATGGAAAAAAATGCCCTTGTTGGAGACTTGTTTGGAAATCGCATCTGTTTGGTTGGAATCAGTTTTTAGAGAGCGTTTTTGTGAAACACTAGTTGCTCTGCCAAAACATTTGAGCGGTGCCATTATGCAATGTCAGTGCATAGTTTAACCTATCACAGATAAAAGAGAATTGAATGATTGTGCCCAATATCTTATTACTAATTGACTGTCACCCCCTAAAACTCAACCATTTAGTACATAATATGGTGATAATAAAAACAATAAACCAAAGGACAGTAATTACTACGTTTTCCCTTTTCAAGCATTTTCCCTCTGCCCTCTGTGCTTGCATTTGTCCTGTCTGTCTTGTCTTTTTTTTTTTTTTTTTTTAACCTTTCCTCTGGAAATTCAACTCTTGACTTTTCACTTAGTCGGCTGTGCAGGGTTCCTGTCCAGTCTCCCGACAAACTTTGGTCATTGTGTCCAAAACTTTCTCTTTGTATCTGTTCTCTGCTTTGTTGAGGTGAACCTAGTTAACTCTCTCACTCTTGTCTATTTAAGCTCTCTCTCTCTCTCTCTCTCTCTCTCTGAAAGTTTGTATAAAATCTTAGGGTGGCACCACCACCTCTCTGCTTTGAGAGAACCTCTAAATTTCCCACGTGGCTATCATAACTGTTCTCCACATGCGCCCTCACCGTGTGTGTGTGGAGTTAGACATGACGGCATCTGTTCATGCCATAACTCTACAAGGTGGTTTTTCAGGCCAAATCAAAGAAACAGGCGACTGTACAGTGCACCAGTTCTGAGTGATTTGCCTTTTGTTTCATACTCTGCCACGCTTCAGCTGCCCCCAGAACTTCCAGACCTACAGCATGCCTCCTTTTCCTCCTGGTCCTACTGTTGTTATTATCATTGTTATTCGTTTTTATACTGTGTAGACGATTTATTTGGTTTGAATGTATCCAACCCAAATGCTTACTGGGTGACTACATTTGGCACAATTATTTGCTTGTATATGTAGCTTTGTAGAAATGCATAAACCAGCCATTCTCTGACCAAACTCCTGCATTTCCTATGTACTGACCTGTATTTTATTTTTTGTCCCCCTACTTTTTTTTTTATTCTGCATTTGCCCCTCCCCCACCATCATACCTCACCCCCTTTCTCTCTCTCTCTCTCTCCCTCTCTCTCCCTCTCCCACTCTTTCTCTCTCCCTCTCCCCCTCTCTCTCTCTCTCTCTCTCTCTCTCTCTCTCTACCTCTACCTCTACCTCTACCTCTCCACATCTCAATCCGTCCCTCTGTCCCAACTCTACCCCATGACCTCCAAAACCTTACCCTGACCACACCTCACTGTTCATGCTTTGTGCTTGAACAAAAATGTTCCTCCCTGGACCAACTTGCCCCCAATTAACTGCCTTGACCCATGATCCATGACCACCTCATCATTCTACGGGAAACCACCCTTCGTTCTGGATGATCTGTTCATCTCCGCTCTACCTCGACTCTTCTCTCTACCTGTCTCACGCTGCTTGCTCTTCTCTCCTTCTAAAGATGGTTACGCCCCAAAGTCTGTTTACCCTCTTCGGTATGTTCTTGTTAGCACTCTACCTCTTTTGGTTTGTTTTGGTGTTTACTTTCAAAAGTGTTTTTATTTGTCTAGGTAACACTATTTTTATTTATTTATTTATTTATTTTTATTTTGAGCATACAGTACGAAAGGGTTTTTTTTGTTTGTTTGTTTGTTTTTCTCTGTCTCTCTTTCTCTCTCTCTCTCTCATGAAGTGGTAGATTTACCTTAATGCACGCGTAGAATATTTTTGGCATGTAGTCTTTTATTTTCCATCAGACACAGATTTTTTTTTTTTCCTTTTAGTTTTTTTTTTGTTTGTTTGTTTAAAATTTGTTTTTAGGGTCTTATCATAATCTTCTCACTTCTGTTCAGACTGTGATCATTTCATTCATGGCGCTAAATGTTCTACCTCTTCCACTGTCCAAGTCTCTCTTCTCTGAAATGCTAACTGTTCCTCACGTTTTCCTTTCTTCTTCCTCTTACTTCACCTCTACTTCCTCTCCACTCCTCTGCCTCCTTGTCACTCTAACGCAGGGGTGTATGGTGATGTTCAGAGGGTGAAGATTCTCTATAATAAAAAAGACAGTGCATTGATCCAGATGGCAGATGCCAATCAGGCTCAGCTGGGTAAGATCTGCTTTGCCTATTGTGACTCCTTTAACAGCTCAAAGCACATGTCAGTAGAATGAACTTGTCAAAATGTGTTTCTCAGGCCATTCAAGTCGCGTGCTAAATATTTGAGTCCTGTGTCGTGATGTGCTTTGATTGTTTGAGATGCCGCGTTAATTTTCCTCTCGTTTGTCTCTGGGTCATTACCGTCTGTGTGTGTCAGCGATGAGTCATCTAAATGGTCAGAAGATGTACGGGAAGATTATCCGGGTGACCATGTCCAAACACCAGACGGTTCAGCTACCCAGGGAAGGCCTGGACGACCAAGGGCTCACCAAGGATTTCACCAACTCTCCACTGCATCGTTTCAAGAAACCCGGCTCCAAGAACTTCCAGAACATTTTCCCTCCATCAGCCACTCTTCATCTGTCAAACATCCCGTGAGTAAAAGGCTCGAGACTTCAGGCTCTTGTCAATCTCAGTATAGCTTGTCAGTGGGCTGAGTCTGTGTTTTGTCGATTGACAGACCCGACATAACTGAAGAAGACCTCCGAGTACTCTTCTCCAACTCCGGTGGCACTGTGAAAGCCTTCAAATTTTTCCAGTAAGACTCATGTTTTGTCATTCTGTGTGGACTTTTTAAGGTCTCTAATGCTCTTTTCAAATGAAAGGACGAAGGTTTGGGCTCATATGGTATATCTGCCATCTCTCTCTCTCTCTTTTTTTCGCTCAGGGATCACAAGATGGCTCTTCTTCAGATGACTACGGTGGAGGAGGCCATTCAAGCCCTGATTGACCTCCACAATTACAACATGGGTGACAACCACCACCTGAGAGTCTCTTTCTCCAAATCAACTATCTGAAAAGAAACTAGGGAAAACCAGCTGCGTCTTTAAGCTTTTTTTTTTTTCTTCTTCTTCTTTTCTTCTTCCTAGCGTTACTTGTTGACTTTCTGGACTCTGGGGACCACAGTTCTTTTTTTTTTCCCTTTTAATTTTTATCAGTCATTCCTTGAGAAAAATTTTTGAAAAGAAAAAAAAAAAAAAAGAATTTAAAAAACACAATCCCTTTGTGAAAAATGGGAGGAAATGAATGTGCATTGAAGACATTTTACTCCATTTTTTTTCCGCCCTGTGCGCTGTTTGTAGACGAGCGTGATAGACAGGCAGTACATACCCCCTCCCCCTTTTTCTTCACTAAAAGGAAGGAATGGATGACAGTTAGTACCTCCTTTTTACTCTAATTTCTTGATAAAAATATGTGCCTTACTCGACAGAATAGCGTAAAACTCTTTTACATCCATACATTTTTCACAGATCCTTGCAGTCTGCTACTGGGGTAAAAACTAGGTTGTGGTGCGGGACATTTTGTACTAAAATGTTGTTCTCTTCTCCGTGTGATTGTACAGTTTGTCAAGTTTTGTCTCCTGTACACCTGACCTCTTGGTTCCTATGCTTTTTTCCTCCCCCGTTTCTTAAAACTTTTTTTGTTGTTGTTGTAGAGGTCTGAGGTACATAGTGAAATCAACAGTGAACTGTATATAACTTGAGAAGAAAAATCTCTGATGAGCCTCTTCTAAAGCTTTAATCCTCGTTTGAATCCATACCCTGATGAAATTGTCATTTTAGCTTTCAGGAAGACTAAGTTTAGATTAGATGCTGCTTGAGTTTGGCTTCACAGGTGTTCACCTTTCACTCTCCTTATATTTGTATTGCAGTTTCATTTTTGTTTTTTTTTTTTTGTTTTTTTTTGCTCTTTTATTTTGTTATTGTTGACGCTGAACCCAAGGACTTAGGATGGATGTGGTTCTCTTTGCATGTACTGACAAAATGAGGTAGTTTGGGGATTTCTGAGTAAAAAAGCAAAAAGAAACAGCTCATGCGTGTGTTAGAGGAAGTGAACAAACGTAAGCCTACACTCACATCACAACAATTGACTGAAGAGGGACAACCTGGAGGGACCAAAGTGAATGTGCCTTGAGTCTTAATTTAAATGACATTTTGGGGGGAAAATTCCATCAGTGTCCTCATTTTTTTTTTTATTTCCAAAAAAAACAAAAGGCGCGACCCCCCCCCCCCCCCCCCCAAGTCAGATTGTGAAATTTATTTTACGGTTAATTTCGGACAGCTCATCTTGTTTTGTGTTCTTTCACCTTTCACTACCCAGACCAATGCAAATTAGGTTCTTTGCCTGTTAAAGAAAATGGGTCATGTATATTTTCATATTAGTGGAATTTTTACATCTTTAGAATTGTAAGATTCGGTATTGTTTGGACGCGGCACAATTAAAAGATAATTTTCTAACAAAGCGGGAAGGTTTGACTGGGTTCTGTGTGTTTTTGATTTATCTGTCTGTTTTTCTCCCTCGATACTGTAGTCTGCTTTTACCTTTGGAGCATGCTCAATAAACACTTCTTTAGCTCTACATTCACCTTCTCTGTCTCTCTGCTGCCTCTGTCTCCTCTCTCTCACTCCCTTTCTCTCTCTCTGTCTCGCTCCCTTTCTCTCTCTCTCTCCTCTTTTCTCTCTCTCTTACCAGTTTCAGCTTAACTTTATTTCTGATTCCATGTCTGTCCTCAGGCTGGGAAAATGGTAAACAGATTACACCTACACATTTTGTGTTTTCAGAAAGTTTCCAAATTGTTTCCCATCCTGCATTTTATTTTGCATCAGATTAATCTCTCTTCCCTTAAACTTAGTGCTTGGGTCCAGTAGCTCAGTCTGCTTAATGAGTCTTTGAAGTATCATGCAGCAAATCCATTTTTCCATAAACTTTCTCTCTCTCTCTCTCTCTCTCTCATCCTTGCTGAAAAACATTCTCTTGCGCAGTTTCAAAATGTTTATGGCCATGTGTTGGAAACACGTATTTGTGCAGAAAGACTTGTGTGGTATTAGCTTTCAAAAGATTTCCATGTTCTTTTTATGGCTGTAAATAAGTTGTTAAATGAGCTTGGAATTCTGGGCAATGCTTTGTGCTTGAAAAGAGACATCTGTGTTTGATGTGTAGATTGTTTTACTGTGCCGCCCTTTTACATGATCCAAAACAGCGATGCACTTCGGTTGACCTTGGTCCTTAGCATAATGTTAGTTTATACACTTGAGAATTCGACATTCAGAATTTGCAATTGATAAATGAAAAGAGCAAAACAATGTTTTTTTGTCCCCTTAGTAAAGCCTTCTATTTTTTGAGACTTTGATGCTGATGCTTTGGGAAATTTCTAAATGCCTGAAAGTTTGCCACACTTTTACACACACACACACACATATATAAAACAAAACGTATCTCTCGGCCTTAGTTTGTGATATTCTTAACATGCATTAGTCAAACAAGTCGCTATTTTACCAAGACCCAAAAGACTAGGCTCTGAGCATTTTGCCCTGTGTTGTCTACAATCCGTATACATTTACATGAAAACATCACTTTTTAACAACTAAGTACAAGTAGACCCTCTGGACTTCATGCATTTACATTAATATAATGAACTGACGACTATCTCACTATGGACTATAGGGACGTCATCGTAAAAATGTTACAGCAGGGTCAAACTCTTCCTTATTATGTATGTAGAGTGACAGAACGGGCCTTTAAAAGAAAGTTAGAGACACATTTTTATATTCTTTCCCCTCCCAGTTGAAAATGATAGAGGCTTCGCTCCTAGCATTCCTGTACTTCAGCAGTCGCCCTGCAGATATTGAGTCTGCTCATCGGAAGGTTACACAATGATGGACGCCCTGTCTGCCTTTGTCTGATGAAGACAATTCTGTAGCCTGTTTCAAAGTTAGGCCCCGGACGGTGCGATTCATCACTGGGTAGACGGCAGCGTTGCTTTACGCTGCTTTTATTTTGCACACTTAAATCGAAACACTCGTGTTCTCAATCTACCTTTATAAACAAAAATGACGCGATAAATCAGAGCATGGACCCAGACCAAATCAATACCTCGTCTGGCCATGAATCATGTGTTCCAGACATCTGTATCCATTCGCCATCAGAGAGGCAGAAAGGAGGGGAGGTGTATACCCCCTCCTCCTGTTCTTTTGTTTTCAGTTTATGGCTTTCCAGTCTCCAATAAAACTCATAGGAACTTTATATGTGATGAACGTGAGAATGTGATCTCGAAAGCTTGCCCGTATGAAGTAATCAAAGAGCGACAGAGAACTGTAATATTGAGGGTATAATCTGGGTTAATATTCAGAGGAATGTTTGCTGATTTATTGACACGTCTCAACCACCTACCCATGAACAGATTCTGGAATCTAATTATATAAAAAGATTAATCACAACTTGCAAGCATGGAACTGTAAGTTTTATTTGTGTTGAGAGAGTACAATGGAAAATTATTTGCATAAAATGGAAGTTTAACAGAATACGCAGACAGAATGGGTTCCAAGCGAACTGATGTCTTCAAATATTTCCCTAACGGTGTTTTAGAATCAATATTTCCCGGTTTGTCGAATAATCGTGCGGACAGAACTGGTCACTCTTATGTGAGTCGGGTGCTTGGCTAGCGTCGGGCGGGTTTTCGTGTCTGCTTCGTGGCACTCACAGTCTTGAGTTCTGTTTAGCTCAGCCATGCGACGCAGCGGAGCAGCAACTTTTCATAGCCATATATAGAGACACAGTCGCGCGCGCTTGCTGTTTTCATATTGTGTTCCATTTACTAAATTCACCAGTAGATCATCAGTGCGTGGCGGCGATTGTAATCGCTAATCCATACCTGCAGCTCGCAGGCAATTCTCCACTCTTAAAGAGCCAGGCTGCCCACATCCATCAAGCGCTTGACTCATAATCTTCACGTGTGTCGGCCGCCCTTTGCCCCAGGTGCTGTGACATCTAATTCAGCTCGGGCCTGCTGATAATGACAGTATTGATTTGGATTGTGTTGCTTTTCGGCAGACGCGCTTGTGTCTTTTTATGCTATGGCTCCTTCACGCTGAGAACAACCTCCTAACCCCCTCCTTCTCCCTTGGCCGCGGTAGCTCTATGTTGTGGGATCGTCATGGTGATTGCTGTCACCAAGCATTGTGTGGGGGGAGGTGGGGGGGTATTCATCGAGAGATATCAGGGGTCTGCGTTGTTTCAGCTTGTCTTCTCACTGCCTGAAGCAAGGCTGCCAGAGTCATATGGAACAGAGGGATTTCACATGAAATTACCCCTGTCAAGACAAGCACCTTAGAACTGCTTTCTCAGCTGCGCTCATGTAATAAAGCATCAAGTCTGCATACTAAAATCACTCTCATTTATGAATTTTAATATGACTGGTTTGTCCTTAAGATCACTCCCCTCTTTTAGAACTTTTAATCATGCTCGGTGGATGATTTTGGACATCTGCCTATACAGGTATTGCTCTCTGTTTATTATTTATTTAGGTTCTATACATCATGGCATGCTTTTTTTTTGGTCATGATTCCAGTTCAGAATTATTAAAGTATTTACCTTTTTTTCCAATAGCAGTGAAAACAACAACAAAAACAAATGGTTTATTTGACAGTCCGGTACTCATTTGCTGGTGCACATGAATCTAAATCAAGAATTAAAACTACTGAAGCGTCACATGATGAAATGCATCCTTCCTCGTGTGCATGCTGTGCTTTTATCAATTTCTTTCTTTCTTTTTTTTTTTTTTCCGGTAATATTTGTCAGATTAGATTTTTATTACATGGTAATTAAAAAACATCTGTGTGCTCATCTCAGTTAGCTTTTCCTTTGGACCTGTAATTCAAGCAATTTCCAAATAGTTTCATTCTTCCCTTATTTAAATGTAAGAGATTAACACATTTCTATTTTCCTTTGATCCGCATATCGGGCAAGCATAGTGAGGCAGGCTCATGTAACAAGCATGACAGTCATGCAGAGAATGACTTAATGTGAGTATTTCTGTGCCAAAAGGTGGAAATCTTGCAATTACACCCGTTAAACCTACAATTAGATCCCCCACTTAATCAGATGGCCCTGTTTCCATTTGTCCTTCTCCCCGTGAGCAGATAACTGGTCTTTCTCCCTGCCGTGGAACAGCACCTTTTACCGATGTTCACAGGATAATCAGGATGTGTATATGTAGCGTCGAGGTGCTCGGCCGTCTTCACTTCACTCTGCCGCCTAAAGAGGGTGTGGCACCCTGCATGCTAATAACTCAAGCAGGCCTAGGGGAGGTGGGTGAGGAGAGTTCATCTTTTTCCCCTCCCTCTCTCTCTCTCTCTCTCTCTCTCGCCTTTCTTTCCTGCCTCCTTGGTGCTGATGGAGGGCTGACCGTGGTCAGGGAGGCAGCTCAGTTTGCGCAGGGGAGGGGGGAGAGGAGGGGGGGGAGAGGTCAGAGCGCTAATGAGATGCCCGGGAAGAGACTGACAGGAGTGTGCATGTGTAAATAATCTATTAATTACAGAGAAGCACAGGATGAATAGGAAACCTTTCTCACTGATATCTTTATTCCTCTACTTGCACTTGCTTTCCTCCCTACCCCCCATCACCACTGCACACACGCACACACACACACACACACACACACATGTACACGCTCCCCAGGTTCATAAAAAAAAAAAAAAACACAAAGAGACATTTATTCAGAGATTAAAACAAAATCCTCAGGATTGCTGTATAAAAAGGTAATTTACAATATTAAACTGACTTTTATCTATATGCAAATGACTTCCCTCCTACACAGATTTAAATAATTTATGTGAAGGTTTGAAAGTGGAGGTGTGCATATGTTTGTTTTTTTTTTTAATTCTGTTTTTGTTTTTGTTTTTGTTTTTTTTTACCTAAAAAAAAAAAAAGATAACCCAGTTAGACCATGGTGAAAACCATTAACTTCTTTACTCCACCCCCCCCTCCCCCACCACCACCAGAGTTTATTTATTTCAATTACAGTAATTGTTTCATCTCTGGCCTGAGCTATGGGATTTTTCATGAGGGTTATTGCATTGTTTCTCTGTGAATATTTTGCCTGTGGGCTCATTCGGAATAATGTCAATATCTGAGGCTTATGCTCATTCCTCAGGTTTCCCTTCAGCCTCTTGTCACATATTGTGATGCCTCTCTGACATGAATAATTTCATCTTGTGTCAGAGTGTTTGCGGGCTTTCTACCAGATGTGACGGTCAGCCTTCTTCATGCCCACGGCATCACTGTACTGTCATACAAGAGCAATGACGGAGGAGAAGGGATTCCAGGAAACATCACTCTCCAACACACGCTGGCTGATGTCAGGCACTCTGTAAAAGAGACTTTTTCTTTCTTTCTTTCTTTCTTTCTTTCTTTCTTTCTTTCTTTCTTTCTTTTTTTACTCTGAATTCCTCCTCCTAATTACTGGAAACGTTCTTATGTGTGATTTTTTTTTTTCTCTTTTCATGAGCCTATGCTCAAAGCTTTCCTGAGAAATGGATGTTGACATGTTTACATCAAATCAAACAGTGGGTTAAAGCAAACTACGCATTAATCTTTGATGGGCGAAAAGATGTAGACTACAAAGATGATTTTAATCCTTTACAATTCTAGAGGCTAACACTGAGTGAGCAACAGGCCAAGGGGCTTAGTATTTGAAAAAAAAATAAAATCTTAAAGCTTTAGAAGTGTTTTAAAAAAGAGCGATAGTTTTGCCTTTGAAATGGAATTGGATTTGTTTATCTTTGATCTGTTTTAAATGTTTTCAGTTTGGAGCTAGTGGTATTCAATTGGTCCTGTCAACAGCAAAATAACTAAATAAATAAATAAATAAATAAATGGGGGGGGGGGGGGGGCGCGGACGGTTTGAGCACTCAGATCGCTATCAGACTTGTGGTTTTCTTGCTTAACTTTAAGAGCACAGAAACAGTTTAATGAGAATATAGGACACAAAGAGGACGGCCTGTTCTACGACTACTGCTAAAGACGCCAAAAACAGAAATAATCACATCTCAATTTTCCTTATGCCAGACATAGCCAGACAGACATAGTCTAGATACATAACAGTGCTTCTGCAGCACACGTATTTTGTTAAAGGTCAGTTGAGTACACTGTCCAGAGTTGGGAAAATACTTTTTTTTTTTTTTTTAGTATTTGTTTGGCTACATTGGAAGGACACTAACAGAATACTAAAGCACAGATTTCAGAAACTAAAAATAAAAAACTTACGTTTGCTCAAGAAACTGTCTCTCATACCTCTCTTGCCCTGTGATATATTTACACATCCTGAAACGGACTGGTTCTTTTAGCGCGTGTTTCTCCCTCACAACTCCAATCTCACTGAATAATATCAAATGCAATCCCTACCAACATATTTTACATGGTATCTGTTCAAATATACAGTAGTTGCATATTTTCACAAGTCACAGCCTGTAATATGCAGTTTCAATATTGCATTCAATGTATGGTGTCCAGTGTCCTCCCGTTCTTTGGGTTGTAGCCCTATGATTTACACCACATACTACAGCTGTAGATTATTAGACATAATTACGGCAGATGAACGCAAACTGAAATGTATGATCATCTCTTCAAACTTTATGTGCATCTTTCGCTTCCATTATTTATTTCTTCCCTTCATCAGAAAATGTATTCACTTCATTTTAAGCCAGTAATGCACTTAATACTGTCTGTTAATGCACACTGTGGTTACCTTGATGATGAAATCTAGATGCGACTGAGTCCAAAGGTTGAAAGAGGTTACATCTCCAGTGTGGTGTCTAATTGGTGATTATGTACATAATTTCTGCAAAGTGATTCATTTAATGAGCAGATCATTGGCACAATGACACACGGCCGATAGCCCCCCCGTTTTTCTCCAAGGACCGTGTTGGCATTGGGAATGACATGAACGCATGAGGTGAGGTCACCATTAGTGATCTAATCTCCCCCAAGGACGCATTACAGAATAAAAACAAGTTTAATATCCTGCTTTCAGGATGCTAAGTTGTCCTGATGGTGTTTCAGAAAGAGAGAGAGTGAGAGTGAGAGAGTGAGAGAGAGCAAAAAGCTCCAACCAGAAGCACATTACAGATAGTATCACATCTCACTATGTGTTCCTTTATTTTATTTTATATTATTTTGAGAGTATAATTCCATGTGGTATATCCTCAGCTGCTTTATCACTGCTTCATCTGTATCTTGGACACACAAACATGAGGGTTAAGAGTGTATTAGTAAAAGCACTCAGAGACTGAAAGACTAACATTCTGCTTCTATTTAAGTATACAACTCTGATGGTTTGAATTGATTAATTTTCCATCCTGACCTGTTCTCATATACATAGTCACAGTGGCAGAAGAACAATGAGAATGCATGCTCTGATTGGAGGAAGAGATGTGAGCAACATAAGTTTAAAATAGTGATGTCTCCTTGGTTACGGTGTCCAAAACAAAGCAGACGCCTAATTGGTTCTCTCAAATGAGTTTATTTCACAGGAGCTGTTTATGTGTCTCTATGACTATTACGGGGTCTGTTTCACAGAGGGCTTCAAGGAGTGGTTAAGATCCCCCGAGATCTTCTCACTGGGGGAAATAGACTAAGGTACAGGAGGGGAGAGGTCCACATTCTGTCATACATGTTAGGGCTAGTTTGCTGAGGGAGAAATATGTTTTCCAATCTTTAAATATTAGCTACAGAAACGCCACGTACTTATTCTTATTTAAAGTGAAAGGTCACCTTAAAAACATGCCAGAGAAGCAAATGGTTTATGATAATGTAGTTATGAACTATTACATATTGAAAAAAAAAATGAAGCTTACGAATTCTAATTTAATCAGGAAAAAGACAACAACAGAACAAACGTACAGTGATTCGTATTTTCCCTGCTTGTGGTAACAATTAAGAATGTGTCTTTTTAAATCAGGCTCATTGTTTCAATAAATAATTTCATGAAGCTCCAACATCTCAGACTTTTTTTGTTTTGTTTTGTTTGTTTGTTTTCTCTTTCCTTTCTTTCTCTCTTTTCTTATTTGAAGTCTTTTGTGACTGGGAGCTAATCAGTAAAGGGAAATACAGTAACCATGTTTTCATTGACTCTTCAAGACAGAGATAAAGTACCGTGTTTTACAGGGAACATTCATGATATGCCCTGGAGTACAACTACCACTTAAACAAGCAGAGGTACTGGAAAACACAGTATACCAATACACAGGAAAAATATAATATACTGCTTTCTGATATCTATACATTTTAGTTTGTTCCCTTGATTTGTTTGTAAAATACTGTTGTTTTATTTAAAAAAAACAAAAACAGTAAGAATACATAAGAAAGAAGGAAAGAAAGAGAAGAAACAGATTTTCAAGGGAAAGTCTTGCAGGAGGATACACTCATAATTATTCCCATGTCAGGGATAAATGTGTTTTGAAATCAAAAGAATGAATGTTCAAATGGATTCTTTATGTTACTCCACCACTCTCTGAAACAACATGACAAAGGGTATCTTCTGCTGTCTGGCAATTTCTGCTATTGTCACAGAGCACAATTCAGTGGGCTCCTTTCAGAAGCCTATGCGCCCTTTCTCATTGTGCCTGACTCGTTGACGTCACTGTTATAGCAACCAGTGTGGGGCCAATTAACATTTTAATCCCTATTTATACAGGAATAACATACATACTCACTGTGCCATGGATGTTTGGAAGAAAATTCAATTTAAAGCCTGAAAATCTGTGTAATTCACTTTTTTTTTTTTGCAATATTGAGAAAAATATGCTGGTGCCAAATTAAAGGACTGGATGCCGGTGAAATGGTAATTAGTTTAACCCAAACGTCCTTCTAACATTGGGCTGGGAAGAGGAATGTAGATTTGTTCCATCTCGCCGCAACATTCTGTCAGCAAAATTAGTACCTAAAATATTACAAAACTGACTTGGGGTATTTTTTGTCTATTTTCTGATGCAATATAATTACTGCTTCAGAAAACTCAACAAAGAGACAGATTGTTTTTCAGACTTTAGATATTGCCTTAATAATAATAATATTAACAAAAACAAGTAAACAAACCAGCCAAAATACATTTATAATTGTACATTTCATCAAGCTACGAGAGCAACATGCACAAGCGCTTGAGTTTTTTGGGAAATATTTCTCCTCCCCTTCTTCACTACAAAAGAGAGAAAGAGAGCAAAAGAGAGGGAGAAGGAGAGAGGGAGAGAGATTAGGAGCCTCAGGATTTAGGATAGCAGGAAAAAAAATGACAAACAGAGCAGCCGGAATCCAAATTGCAGCAGGCATCACAGAGCTTGTTTAATTCTGGAGAAGTATTGATTGGTGCCAGGAAAAAAAAAAAAAGAAAGAAAGAAAGAAAAGAAAAGAGGAGCGTGCACACATATCCAGCTTGCCACGGCGCTGATTACTGGCGGTGAGCGGTACATCAGAGAGCCAGAGTACAGGAGTAGTTTATGATGCATGCTGTGGAAGAAGGGAGGTGAATCTATGCTCCTCCTGCATCCTGTGAGTTCACTGCTAAGTGACACCAGCTTCCAGGGTTGTTCAAGCATTGGGTGGCACGAGATAATCCCAGGGGTATTTTTCATCCCTACAGGGTAAGAATACATCTCTCAGCATGGAGAAACATAGATTCAGTCTGTCTTGTCTCTGTCTGTCTCTTACTCGGCATCTGAGCACTCAGAGTTGAGCTGGTGTCTCCACTGTGCTCCTCCAGTGCAGGGTCATTGAATGCACAGCAGAATCTCTCCCTCTTCTGTCTGTGTATCATCCCACACAACATTGCACATCTCGCCTGGACATGGCTCGCTCGGGCTTCCAACATTTCACACACCCCTATTTTCTTTTTTTTTCTTTCTTTCTTTCTTTTTTTAAACATCCTACATCTGTGACTCTTGAAACTCATATTAAACGTAACATTAAAAAGCCACGCAAAATCCCGCTTCCGTCTTCATTATGAATGCCTTTCGTTAATGTGTTTGTCTCTTTTCTTTTCCTACAGCCGTTACATGAATTTTTAAACGGTAAGTGTGCATCCTGCTACAGTATGGTCTCAGATGGAGCCAAAATGGAGAACGGTGCAGAAGAGTGCAGTGCTTTCAGAGGCATATACAGTGCCACCAAGGGCAGATGTATTAGTTGTATACAGCCAACTTAGCGATTTGCGCTCAGATCTTGTTTTCAGACTATTGCTTTTGGAGTGACTGTATGTTGGCTAACGTTTGCCAAGTGCACCTGAGGTAAACAGAAGGTTCCAATTCATCCATCCACCTGCTATTCCTATTGCTGTATCCACGGGCCCCTCACCTCCCCTTGCCAATTCTCTGTGGCAAAGAGGTCCATTTGCCTTTTGAGGTAATCACTTCCATTAGCATTTATCAGTGCATTTATCCAGGGACCACTTTGGGAACATCTGCTTTCTGCCGCACTCTAAAAGGCAAAAAATGTTCCGTTCTGCAGGCCTATGCAACCACAGTGGTACAGGGGGGAGAATGCGCCAGGGCTTTACAAAAGTATTAATTGATGGCTTTTAGGGCAAACCAGGGGGTATTAGCAGCTAAAATGCCTACCTCCAGTCTTCTAAAAAAAAAAACAATGATTTTTTTTTTCTTTCTTCTCCTCTCTCTAATTGAGGGGCAGCCCCCGCAAGCCTTGGCAGAGGACATGTTTGTGACCCAACTCTTTGCCTCTTATTCCAAAACACCATTGCCCACCCTCTTGACTCTGTCATCCTCTCCAAATCAATGCCCTGCCAAAACTACGCAGGAAAATTCCAGAAGGTTTTTAATGATGCATGGTGCCATGGCCTCTGCCAAAATCCTTGACAGTGACGGCTGACACCAACTCCACCAAGGCCTGGTGGCACTGGGCAGTCTTCCGAGTGAGGCCCAGTAGCAGACTGGCACAATTAAATCACTGAACACAGCATGGCACAGACAGCCTTCTTACCTCCAGTGGGTTTCACTAAGAGGCAAAATAAGAGTTTCTCTTCACAAAGCGTAATTGAAATCGATTGTTATTACATGTATATCTTGTGGCCATAAACAGTTGAACTGCTAATTTGATGATTTGAAATATCAGCGTGTGACAAAACGTTTCTGGCATGAGATGACACGTGTAGAGGACCAAGGAAAGAAATACACAAGAAATAGAAAGTTCTGCTTAGTGGATTTTGAGGAAAGCTCTTTGATGATGAGTAATAGAATGTGAAGAACTTCAGTTCCATGAAAATCAGTCATTCTGGCCATCTCTTGGATTCCCTGTGACCTAAAAGATTGAAAAGGATGTGGTTGCCAGAGAAACCACAGTGAGGGATACAGGCAAAGGATCAATATCCTCTTGAATATACATATACTTGTGTACATGGTAGAAAACATTCACCGCCGACAACTGGGGGTATAAACCAGTCAAAGGCTGCATCATCTACAGCATCACATTGTGAACAAAACCAAACACTATTTGACCAGTAACATGAAAATATCTTTTTCCCCTCAAATAAATTAATATGCATAGTATGTTGTTTTATGTCCTCCTCCTAAGGTGTCTTGTTGTGTTCAGTGGTGGATGTTAGATATGATGTTTTATACCTAACAGACATCCAAGCAGGAAAGCAAACTAAAGAGGTTTTCTAAATTTTTAGATAAAAACAATATTTGCTGTACATTACTTTTGGAGGGTGATAAGTACTTCTATTATTAGTGCTTCGTGTGTATTTTCTATTGATGCAGAATTTGTAATATTATTCTTGGGTGGTTGTTTCTGTGTGAGATTCCATAATCACATCTAAAATGTACATCATGCAAAAAACATACCTAGTTTTTGTACTTGGGCTGATTGATTAACAACATGTCACTCACATCAGAAGTAACCCAGATTTATCAATTTTCTTTTTTTTTTTGGTCATTCAACTTTCCTTTTTGATAACAAAACCCACCCCCCCCCCCCGCCCATCCAACAGACACACACACACACACATAGATACACACTCACCCATCATCAATACCCTTCCTCCCTTATGTTGTCACTATGTGCCACCCTCTATTACAGTTTATCATGAAATCATATATATATATATATATTCAACCCTGCCTTTTATGCCCAAGTATACCAAAAATGGTATACTAGGAACTACTGAAAATAAATTCAAAATGTGCTTTCTGCCATGCGGGGAAAAAAAAAAAAAACAGCCTTCAAACAGGTATGATGAGAACAGTACACGCTGATTTCTTGTCGTTTTACATTGTGTAGCCATCATGCTGACTGCCAAGCACCTGACTCAGACTTTAAAGTCTAGAACACCAGTGGACAGGATGCTGAGTGACATGAACTACTACACGTGTGGGTGAGGAGAGCTTGGCATTAAGACAAAAAGGAACACACTCTGTGAAATATCGACCTTGTCAGGCGGATTAACATGGTAGCAAAGTTAACAACAAACAGATCAGGGGCCAGGGAAAAAGGGGAAAAAAAACAATTACGACTATTTGACAAGACAACTGCGGCAGTGCAGGAGAAATGTCCGTCGCTGCACCTGTGATAGACTCTATACAGCCTTAAAGAGATGGGTCTCGTCTCGCTCTGATCAAAGCCTCCCCACCCCCCCCCCACCCCCCTTTTTCTTTCTAGAACAGCAGGGACAAGATGCTGAGGTAATTCTCACTGGCACTATTTCTTCAAAGAGACATCGCTCTGAGGAAGGGTGGCGGTCCTTTGTGAGATAACAAAAGGGTCCAACCTTTTTCTTGGCTGAAAATAACTTCCCAGGCTCAAGACAATTACACTGATGGACGGAGCACTGTGACCCCCCCCCCCCCCCCCCCCCCCCCCCCCCCCCCCCCCCCCCCCCCCCCCCCCCCCCCCCGCCCCCAGCCTACTCCTGAGTGCTCCCTGACTCCAGCGTGTGGAATGACATCGGCACCATGAACGGGAAGAGAAACAAACACGCTCTTCTTGGATGACAGTTAGAAAGTGCTGGTTTAGACCTTTGAAAAGCTTTCAGGTTGGGGAACAAAAAAGGATTTTGACAGAGTTTAAAATGAAATAATTAACAATATCCAGAACAGAGGCTACATGGTATTCTACAATGTAATTAGATTAGACTATGAGTAGAACAATGGAATCAATTTAGTTATTTGTTTTGTTTTGTTTTGCCTGTGACGGTTGTTGTGAGATGTGTGTGGGAGAGGTCTGTGTGTGTGTGTGTGTGTGTGTGTGTGTGTGCGTGCATGTGTGCATAGCAAGGATTAGCAATGTTTTGGCCATTGGACAACACGAAATTTTCAAAGGCAAAACCTTGCTATAATTGTAACTATGCTAGGCCAAATTCAGCTTAGTACCTAGGAAAAATATTTTTTAAAAAGGGCCATTGACGCAACCATCACCATGGAGTACTTAGGACTGTGCGTCAGTTTTCTGTACATAACTCATAACGGTTCACTGTAAATCATACCACACACTCAGTCACACTTTTAGTCTCAGTTGACCTGTTAATTGCTGTAATACTCTTAAGCACCATTGCTTAAAAAATAGCAGAACTTTGACATAACTTGCATAAACAAAACCAATAAAAAAAAAAAACATCGTATTTCGAAATCTTAATATCTTAATTGTTCAAAGCAAACATTTGTTCTGTGTTAATTCTCTATGTCTAAATATAAGTACATTGTTCTAAAACCACTGAAAAAATACATGAAATGTGCATGCCATTTCTACACGTTCCCTGACTGACAGTGTTGTTTTGATCCCTGTTGGTGAGATTTGACTGCATAGCAAAGATTCTCCTGAAGGACATCATGTGATGCAGCGTTATTAAAATTCCCTGCCACAGACACAGAATGCAAATACATACAGTAATGTAATAGACAGCATCGTACATCATTGAGTAGTGGAGCAGAAAACGAAAGCAAGAAAAAAAAAAGAAAACATGCCTGCCTGGCTTGCATTTCAGCGCAAGAATTTGCAAGTTATCAGAGACAGAATATCTCAATCAAAATGTCACTTGATGCCTAGAATCTATGTCAGAACAGTGAGTGCTCAGCAGCCAGTGTTTGCAGATTGCTACTCAATATAAGAAGTCTCAAAGGATGGCACTGTAGCATAGATGTAACCACACGGAAACAGAGCACTGGATGGACTGGCTATCGTTGTATTTAACTTACCTCATCCCTGCTTCTCCTCATTGTGTGTGTGTGTGCGTGCGTGTGTGTGTGTTAACTATTCTGTTAGACAGTGCTGCTGTATTTTAAACCTTTAAGACAAAACAGCACAGCAAATCAGGGCTGATTCTCAATGGTCTCACTGATAAAGAGAGGATTACATAAAAAAAAAAAACATTGTTTTTAATACAAATTATGAGTTGAAAATACATTTGCTCTGTGTTTCTAAACTCATGACCAGGGTATTCATGATATTAAAAAAAAACTACTTTCAGACATGCACTGACACATATGACTAATTAGAACTTCCAGTATCTGATTAGTTGATGACATCAGTCAAATATGTTATAGTCTGGTTGGAACAGGAAAGAACAATTGTACATTTTTTGCCAGGACTTGAACTAGGGAAGGCAGTTAATTGGAAAGTATATTGGCTCAACCCACATTTTCCAGTAATTGGTGAAAAAAAAGTAAGAAAGACAGAAAGCAATATACCCATTTGCGTTTCACACAGCACACACTTAGCACCTTCCTCAGATCACCCAAGCCTCTTTCATTATCAGAATGTGTGAAAACACTTCTCTTCTCTGAGAATGAAATTATGAATTTGGTTGTCCTCAGCCCCTTGACAATTACTTGCTGGGCTCAGAAAAATCAAAGTAACAGTGTACACAGATTACTAAATGACTGGCAACAGGTTGTGAATCTCAACAGCGAGGAAGAGAAGATGGAACACAAGTATCTGCGTATGACGGGAGGAGAAGAGAGTTTTGTTGTCGGGTTGTGGTTTTTTTTTTACCCTCAGAGTAATGAAGCGGCTGAGCACGTGCAGCGCCCTCTGTTGGAGGATGATGAACGAGGAGTTTTGAGAGTTTTGGGTTGACGGACGCACAGGCTGATGTGAGAACAGCAGTGAAGTTCTGACTCAGCAGGGACAAATACCAGGCTGTCCTGACATCTTAAGCTCCGTGTTCTGCTATTTCCACTTGGATCCTCCCTCTGACCTTTCACTGGTAGGCTGCAGTTGTGTAGCTACTGGGGCGAACACGTCGACATGTCCTTAAAACAGCTTTCTGAAACGACCCGTGGTACAGTTACGCAATACTTTTAAGATTTCATTACAATCTTTTAATCTTCGCCGTGGCCTTTTGATTTGTACACTTTTTTGGGGGGGGTTATATTCAAAGCTCAAGTCATGAAAATATTACTTTAGCAGAGGGGGAAAAAAAAAAACTTTTTTTTTTTTTAATTTTGCAATGACAAAGAGGTTATTAAAAGGAGGGACCAATGTAATTACAGATATTGTCTGCATTAACAGGCACACCACGGAACAGAGTAGTGATGATGGTGGAAAAAAGCACTTGAATCATCATTATTTGTTTTAATAGAGGCAAGTTCCTGATAATAACACGCTCCAATAAGGTCAATATTTTTATAGAATATGGAGGGATGGGGTATGTCTATTAGCATTCATGAATAATTTAATCTCACATGGCTGGCCAAAGTCCAAGTGCATCATTTGCTAATGGCAATTAGAGGAGGGCAGGAATTGGCCTAGTGGACTGTGGGAACTGTGTGAGCCTGGGAAGAGGCTCAAACAGCAAATTTCTCTCATTCTTTCACCACGCAGGTCAACCAGGACCTGAGAGCGATCATTCTTTCTCTTATCATAGGTATAAAGAAACCTGGGAAAGTCATATAAACTCTCTCACACAATAAAAGCTATAAACAACTCCACACAGAGAAAAAGACATACATCATCATTTGACCCAGACACTGCTCAAGCAGTGAAAAAGCGTCCAGACATAAAACGTCCAGACTCTCTCCTTCACAAGTTTGCCAAACGGTGAGATGCAGAACTGCTATTAATCTGAAAAACAGTGGGGTAAAAGCCAAGAATCTTAAAGTAACATCACAGCAGCTGGAAAGTCGTAAGCGGTTGAAACATAACTTAGGTGAAAGGTTTACAAGTGGAAGTCATTTTGTTTTTACTGTGGATGTTGGTCTCACTGACGAGTAAGTCTCTGAAGCAAAAAAAAAAGAGGACATATCAGAGGGACTCAGCCAGGGCTACAGCCAAACTTTCAAATTGACGATTACCCTCTGCCACCCCGTCTCCCCCCACCGTTCTCGGAGAGAGAGAGAGAGAGGAGATGGTTTCTCTTCACATAGGCACGCTCGCCAGAAATCAAATTGATTATTACACAGTAGAGTGGATCCTCTATTACTATACATGTCTCTGGGAGCGTGTCCTTTTGAAGCGTTGCCAGAAATGCATTCTCCCTCGGCTCCGTGTGCCCCCACCGCGACACTTCTGAAAGGCACAGATGAGCACGAAGCCACGGAGATGGTTCACAATGCATGTCAACTCCCATCTTGACTGCGCAATGGAAATACCGTCGAACAGACGACCAGCTCCAACAATAACAAACGCCAAACAGGCTGTTATGCTAAAACTTCTTGTGCAAAAACAAGAGCTAGGACAGCTGTAAGGGCCTCTCAAGACTCAACACCTTCATCGTTTTTTTTTTTTGTTTTTTTTTCTCCCTTCCTCCTTAACATGTTTGGAAAGCTCTAACCACTGACAGGTGTTTGGCATAATCAGACAGCATGGAAAGAGGGCCTGTTTTTAAAGTCAGAAAAGGTAGGGAGGATATTAAAAAAAAAAAAAAAAAAAGGAAAATAAGAAAGAGAGGGAGCCGGCCGCTTTCCTCCAGCTCAGACCATTAAAGTTGAGGTGCTAGATACTCTCTCATTCATCCGTCACTCTGGCCTGGAAGTTCCAAATGTCAGACACAACGATTTCTCAGCTGCCTTCTCTTTCTGCACAACACCGACAGAGGTAGATTTTGTATCGAACCGTGTGGAGAGGGAACAAATACAAAGCTTTGAGCTAATGCTTTTGTTCATTACACCAGGTCTGATGGATGACACTTGCTCCAAAAGTTTCAGTGTCTTGCCCGGGATGCTCTGTCTGATGCCTGCCCCCTACAAAAATGACATAAACAGGGGCTTGGGGGGAGGGGGGAAAAGGATCGGATTTTTAAACAGTAAAACGTTTGTTGCTATGGTGACTGAAAAGCAGTGATGCTAAAAAAGATCTGGTCTGAAATAAAATTCAGTACGTGTTCTGTGTAACTTTTGAGAGCATAAAGTGCTTACAACAGACTGGATCAGCATTCTGATGTCTCGTCTAGTGAACTGCTTGCACTGCATTTCAAATGTACTTTGAGTCTTGGAGTACCGTAGCATTGAGAACATTACATCAGAGTTAAACCACTGCTGTAAATACCTTTACTAGACATGAGCGTAGATAAATGAAGCTTCATGACAAAGAGAAACTGTGACATATATTTCAACATTGGAATATATTGAGTAGGAATGTGGAGAAGTGAAGCGAGTCACCCGAAGATTACGCATGCATTTTGATCATTTAGATTCAGCATATTCCGTCTCCTGGCAGAGCTCCAAAGTTTGGATAATGGATCGATACTCAAGCCAGACCGAACAAAAAAACATACATGGAAAAACCATATACCATACCTATGTGCTCGAACTGGTTCGTTTTACTTAGTATGCAATGAGTTATTCTGTGATTTCTTTAACCAAATGGCGTTACAGCCCGAACGGTCGCCTGTACAGTCACGACACCTGTGCGGTTAGCTAGGGTCTTATTTCCTGCAGAGAGCATACTGAAACATGGTTTGCAATATTTTCAACAATGTATAATTTACATTTAAGTCTAACCAGGCAATTTTCTATCAAAATACACTCGCTGTAAGATGTCTCATCTCTTACGTCTTTTAGAAGCAACTGTGTGAATTCAATATCGCCAATTTACAAACTGAGTCTCCATCAGTAGTCTCTGTTACTGATCAATTCTGCTCTTCCAAGATCCCCTTTGTTATTTGAAACGCATAATGAGTGTTTTAACAAGCAAAAAAGATGTGACCTGGCTGAGTTTGTTTGGCGAGCAACGAGCGTGAATTGTTGTAAGGTCGTTCACCCACGTCATCTCAGTGATGGTGCGTGGCACCACGCAACTTAGCTCACCGGTGATGATCGTTCGCTCTGGCCTTGGGTTCACGCCCGCTGTCCGAGATTGATGCCATGTTGATTTTTAATGATGCACCGTGCAACGAAAGCGGGCAGTGGAAGAGCGCGTTTCATATCCTCGCGTTGCGTCCATGCTAAATGTCATTCTAATTATCTCTCCAGCTAGGGAATGGAGAAATAAACATTTACACTAACCCATGGCCTTCAGTCTCTCAGACGCAGCCGAACTGTTGCTGAAGATTTACAGCCTTCATTCGACCTTCCTCTTCTGCTATGCCGATTTGTACCCAGCATACTTATCTGTCGCGGTACAATCATGTCCTTAAAACGGGAACTGCTCATGACTAGACACAAATATAAATTATGATCCACCCGGAATTTGTCCTCAAGATTTCTCTTTATTTTCTATATACTGACGAGCTCTCTAGAGACGGTTCCTTACCATATGTTGTTTCTCCTTATTAACAGTGTCAGAAATGCCTTCCAAAAAATCAATCCTACTTGCGTTATGATAGTCTATATACCCTAACACTATCCACGAACGTGTGTCAACACTTCAAATTCACACATTACCTCACAAAATTAAGTTATAGGTTAACAAAACAAATGATTGAATAACACAAGTCGTCAGAAAAAAAACACACAAAAACGGAATGTTTTTGTGCCCTCAGTTTATTCTTGATTAAACAAATTTTATTAAAATGCCATTATAGTATTAGCAACAATAACAAAAAGATTTTTGTGGCTACTACCCTTGCTGTAAAGAGTTATTCTTGGAACCCCTTAGTGTAACAACCAGTATATCACTGTATGGTGTTTTTTGTAGGTCTGAAATGGAGCTGTTCCATAAAATTCTACATGTGGACAGGTATATAGTGCTCTGACACACATAAGCCATGTTTCTTCTCATGTATTACATGAACAGAGGCAGCTGCCAGTTTGAGCTCCCTGTAATGTGTGCTTGCTGGACAGGAGAGTATTTATTGAGTTAGAAGTGGTCAGAGTTGACCTTTAGGGTCCAGAATGAATCACAGCTAGTCTTCATATCTAATGATCTGGAAACAGTCAAAGTTGACCTTTTCTAACAAACGCTTGCCACATTACGCCAGCAATCTACCTCTCAGAATTACCTCTTACTGCCTCAACACATCAAAACTCACAACACATTGTTAGAATTAATTAAAAAAAGAAAAAAAAAAAAAGGATAATCAAAGTTAATTAAGAATTTAATGAAAACCTAATAAAATGGTTGCTTTCTATACATCACTTTAATTAGCACTCGAGAAGTATACAAGCTAATTATGATGAGTAGGTTAACATGTTCAATGTTGCGTTGTTGCTGCTTTGGAAACGTGAATGGTGAGGAGAGCCATGAATTGAATGTTTTCAGGGCTCTTCCTGCTCCTATTCATCTCTCTTCACGACCACCTCATGTATGTCTGATTATTTCCCCACAACATAATGTCTCATTTTACTGCAGTCTGCCTGTGGATGAACTGTCATTGCACCACTTGTTAGGAGATTGTAGCTACTATTGGGCACTGGCATGGGCTCCACACATCAGCATAAACATCCATTATATTTAGTCTCAGACTCTCGCCCTCCCCCCTGCTCCTTCACTCTCATTACCACTGTTTCTGCAGAACAGGAGGGAATGAACTCAACAACAACACATCGCCCTGCAATTGTTTCAAAATAATGCAACCGTTTTTCCGCCTGCATGATTATGTAGGGATAATTGGCTTTTGGGAATATAAGGCAATTATTTCTCAAAACTAATTATTTGCTTTTTTTTTTTTTTTTTTTTAAACCCCACAATAAACGTAATTTTTCACCCCACAATTATGAGGAGGAATCAATGCTATGATGTAGATGTTTAGATGGTCAGGTTCTTCTTTTTTTTTTTCTCTCTCTCCCTCTCTCTCTCCCCCTTCTCTCTTGCTTTCTTCCCCCCCCCCCTCTCTCTCTCTCTCCATCAGCTGAGGAAACGCTGTTTTGTTGTTCAGCACACGGGCACAACGGCTTGAGGGAGGCCTCGTTTTGGCACGTACGGCGTTGTCCTGGCAACCATTTTGATGCATTCGATGATGGGACAGACGCTGAGGCAGAGTGTGCAGCCGGTGCAGCTGTCCCTGACAGTGGGTAGATGGGTCTCAGGGTCAAACGTAATGGCCTGAGAGAAGAGAGAGGAACACAGACTATTAGATTAGAGTCATTATGCCCACATCAGGGGGTACAACCTGTTCCTGCTGGACATTACACAATACAGACACACACACACACACACACACACACACACACACACACACACACACACTCTGCAATGGCTTCATAGGCACTCTGACAACATGGACCTCTCTTCAATGCTAACACCAGGTAGTAACGACCTCCACGTGCTCTTGTTAGTGGTCTCATTTTGCCGTTTCACTGAGAATAGCAAAAAAACTACACACGGCTAAGCTGTGATGGGGGGAGAACTGCACCTAGAAGAACCTGTTTTGTGAGACCACATGTAATCAGTGGGGGAGAAAAAATAAACATCTTGTATAAAAGAAAGGTCAAACATATTTTTTTCCCTGACCCCCAAATGTAATGTCACACACACACACACACACACACACACACACACACACACATATATATTAATATATAAATATATATACACATTATGTGATGTCAAATAATGTCAGCATTTTTCAAACGTCAGTGGACTTTAGGTACTGCAAAAGTATGCTACTTTGCATAGTAAGCAGAGGCACCTATTTGATAGTGACACATAGTGTTGATGAATGCTCCTCTTTATTAGAAACCATTAATAACATCTAATCCTTCTCTGAGATCCACTCACCGACAACCAGCGTCACAATGAACAATTACTGCTTTGACAAAATGGGCCTGGCTACTTCATCAATACCCATATGATAAATCGCAGGAGACATTTATTTAGCAGCAGAAGCTGGAGATGAATACTTTAATAAAACTGTCAGAGCGGACCCACTGTGCATGGCTCTCTCTTCCTGCCGAAGCAGAAAAGACCTTCAGTGTTTTTCACAGATAATTCGCACTGAAGCTTCTGCCTCAACCGCAACTGGATAATGAGTTGCTTTTAGATTTTTTTTTTTTTTAAAAAGGAGGGTTACTCATTTTCTCCATTGTTCATGTCAGCATTCCTCAGACTCTGTTGTGTAAAGCCCATGGTAGCAGTGCGGCAGATGATTTGGTGTGCAGCACTGACTAAAGCTAAAATCTGGGTGAGTGACTATATTGTGAGCAGGACAGGTGGGGTGAAGAGAAGGACAGATATAGTCCAGGAGGCCCGGAGGCAGAGTGTGGAAAGGTTGATGGGCACGGCCGTGTACAGGGGCAAATATGGTGAGTAAGTGAATGAGCGAATGCTGGTACCTGGTATCCGGAGTCATTGCAGGTCATGTAGCACTTTCCACAGTTAATGCACATCTCTGAGTCAATGAGAGCTTGCACTTGCTCCTGGTTGTTAAGTTCCTGGTAGGCCCCAATATACCTCAATGCTCCAGCTATCACATCCTGACCAATGCAACAGAAACCAAATTCCATTTCAGTCAAACCGGAATATTGATGGAATTTTATCATTATCCCAGCCTCAATAATTCATAGCTTTGTTTAGACGTTTTATTTTGGGAAGATAAAGGAATGAGTTGATCCATTAGCTAATTGCTTAATTAAAAGAACATACGGTAATGTTTGTATAATGATAATAATACAGTTAATGATGTGTAAAAGATGGCAATATTTCTTATAATTGTTCTACATCAAAATACATCTTCATCTGCATTGAAAGACAAAGGAAAACAATGACAGTGAAGATTCGTGAATTGAATCCTTACTTTCACTGCTGGGACAGGTTTCTTAGGTGAGTTTATTCGTGATCCATTTGATTCCACAGTGATGTCACTGTGATCTCTAAGTTTCTCTTTGTACTTTGCCAGAGCAATTTTCTTCTCCTGAAGATATGGACCAAAATTGGGCAATGTCTGTGGAGGAGAGATGATCAGAGACATTAATCAATACATTTTGATAACAATATTTTTCTCATCAACATTGTCTGTTTTTTTAAGCATTAAAACAACAAGAAGAGTGCTTTTAGAGAGCTTCCCTTGTCAATCATCAAGCCAATAATGTATAAAAATAGATGCTCTGGTCAGATTTGGTAGCATCTGAATTCGTCATAGGCTCTGAACATCTCAATTATCCTTTGTGTGACACTGAATTAAATGGCAAACTCTTTTCTCTCTCTCTCTCTGTCTCTTTTTTTGGAAGCCTGTAATGTGTCTTTTCTTTTCAGCCCCTCTCACCAGGGAGACTGGTATTTATGCTTACTAGTGATTATTGAGCCACTGGGCTTTAGATGCTTTGTGTACTAAGGCATCAATGGCGTGTCCCTCATTAGAGTATTAGAGACAAACAAACAGAGAAGAGAGGAGAGTGAAAGCCCACAGTCTGGCTGACTGACTGACTGCACTAAACACACACACACACACACATACACACACACACACACACACACAGCTTTGCTTTGCAGAAGTGGCTACTGTTTTTCATCCTTGAAAATTAATGAGATCCCTTCTGTCCACATTCAGTGGTTTACAATGTCAGGGAGAGCCAGACAGAGCAGATTTCGTTATGGCTGTGGAAGAGGCTAAGAGGTTTATTCCATTTTGCTTTGGGAGATATCACAGGTGTAAGCTGAATCTGAAGAAATAAAAAAAAAAGAGAGAGAGAGAGAGAGAAATTTAACTTTTAGCTTTGAGACATCTCACATCTTTTCGACCAAATGCGCCTAGAGCACTTTGAGAAACAGTTGAAAACTGAAATGAAAGTTGATGTTGGTCATGCAGCGTGATTCCTCAAACATTATTGTCCTGGGTTTACTACTCTCTTATATTTTGCAGGCCCTGTACTGTAAAATCATGCACTATATTTGCAAAAATATTCATTTTCCATCCAGGCTTAAGACGTTACTATGCCAATGAACAGGGATATTGCGTGTTCACTCCAGAATGGTTGCCCCAGGCGATTCCACTTGATAATATTCAGCAGAAGTGACATTACAGAACACATTACCTCAACTGCTTAATGCCTGGCCCGGAATGGGTTGCTTTACCCTCTACAGCTAAAAGAAAACCACAAAAGCCACAATTCTTTGTCCTTAAACAAAAAAAAAAATTCTATATACCTTCTGAAAACACATGGAAAATGCAGGTTATTGCCTGAATGTGCAGGTGTTGCCTCAGAATTTGTTTGTATTGTAACTACTGGTTATGATATTTTACTATGGCTTTAAAATGAACATTAACCAGAAGTTTAAAGGGGATGTTGTATATGATTTTCCTTTTCAGTTGTAAACTGCCACTATGACTTGGACAAATACTGAAAGAATGGATGCAGATTAGTGTGTGAGGAAAGCAATATTCTCGGCTCCACATGAGGTTTAAAGCTCAAAGCGCACCCTGAACGGACCCAAAAGCCTGCTTGTGGCAATGCTCACCTCAAAGCTAATGTAGCTGATAACAATCCAAAAGAATGGGATTTACGCAAATGTGAAATTAATTCTTTCTCTTTCAAACTCTCCCTCACCTTCATCTCTCTCTCTCTCTCTCTCTCTCTCTCTATCTTGTGCGATTCATGGGGAGCTAATTTGATGTGAGCATCACCCAGCCACCCCATTATCGTCACCCACAGCTGGTGCTGAGCCGGGTGAGCGTGGGGGGGTGGGGGGTGGGGTCGGGTGGCGAGGGAGCGGAAGATGGGTGGTGACGACCCCGGATGAAAAGCGAACGTGCAGTCGGCCGCGACGGCCAAAAGGTCCGTTTTTTCCTAGCATGTGCTTAAGTGGAGATGTACCTGCTCTCTCTGATTTCCTCTGATTACCATATTCATGACAGTTTGGAGAGAGAAAATGCCACACACACACACACACACGGCTACCCTGGACATAGAGGGTAAGGGTGGGGGGGGGTGGGGGGGGGGGATTCACGCGTGGCATGGCAGGCAGTTTGTCTTCAGCAGGGCTGGGGACAAGTGGGGCTGGCGCTCTGAGCTGCTTTATGGAAATGGTGGGCGTAACGACGTGACAACAGGACGACTCACTGCAGCTGTGTGGAAACGTAATCACACGCAGCAACCAGCCTGTCCCAAATTCATTTCAGACTCCCCGATACCGACCCACAGAAAAACTTACAAACCATTACTCTTGTGCAGTGTGTCATAACGGCTGGGGGAACGTGATCAGTATTGGTTATTCTGAATTTTTTGCTTTTTGAAGAGAGTTTACCCAATCAAATTACCTTCTCAGTACCGGACTGAAACAGTTTTGTGTATAATAAAGTGACAGTAGCTTTAAACTGTCCTGAAGGAACTACACATTTACGCCAGGAATCAAGAGGATAACATACAAAGTTTACAACTAAATGGTCTCTTTGAAATGTTCAGTGACCAGTTTCAAATGTTCAGATTATCAGCTTTGTTTTCAGGTTTTGTTAATATTTAATGTATCATGACCCTTTTTTGTGTACTAAGGGTCATATGTATAGATAAACACACAAAATGACTATTAGAGAAATATAAAACAAGCACACAAACAAAAACTAAGGACGTGAGGAATATTGAGAGCAACAGGCTAGTGAAGGTAGATTTTTATATGAGATTTTAGGGAAAAAAATGTTGTCACCTCCACTCATGTAGTCTTAAAAATCTCTAATAACCAGCTGTGGCTTTGAGGACACACGCAGACGGCTGTTAAGGACATGAGAGATGTCTTACAAATTAGCCAAACAACTTGACAACTGAATATCCAACAGCTCCCTGTCCACCCTTTTCATTTGGTCACGAGTTTCACAGGTCTTAACAAAAAAAAAAAAAGAGAGAGAGAGAGAAAAGTGCATTAAAAATCAATGAGACTTCCGCAGATGGCTGACAAACAACACATTCACATTTCTCTGCTACAGCAGACAGGTGCGGCTGACATATGTCATCTTCCAACCAGCTATTTATTTTAATTAAATTTTAATCAATTTATTAATTTAATTTTAGTTTCATAATGAATACATTTTTGCTTAAAACAGAAAGACAGCTACATACAAGATAGGACAACTCTGTGGTGTATAACAACAACTAAAGACCCCTGCATATACAGAGTACCCCAGAATCACACATATGATGTGATTTCATTTGTATCATATACTGTGTGTGTGTGTGTGTGTGTGTGTGTGTGTATATATATATATATATATACACATATACACATACATATATATGTGTGTGTGTGTGTGTGTGTGTGTGTATATATATATATGTGTGTGTGTGTATAGGACACAAGGGTAACACACACACACACACACACATAGTAGAGTGTGTGTGTGTGGAGGTACATATATACCTCCATTATTTCAAGGTAGCAAGTCATACATTCAGCATAATGCATTAATTATGGTGTATTAGATATATTACATTAGTAAGTCAATTATTTAGCATAAAACATTAATTATGGTGCCTTAGCTGATGTCCCTGCAGGTTCCGATCAAAGACGTGATCAGTGTCTTCTCTGGTTTCTGCAGCTACAGTCAGGGCTGTCATGCCAAAAGATGCAAAGGAGAATTCAAAGCCTTACTCACAAGGCCATTTACATGAAAGAGAGGCATAGTTTCAAAGTCTGAGCGGGTGGGAGACATGCGTATTCTGCCATTTAGTCCCTCCAACACAGGCCTGTTCCAGAGTGTCTCTATATGATAAAAACATTATGGCTTATTGCTTCCTCAAATGTACATTGCCATTAAGAACAGACATCAGGTCATGAGTCTATATGGGGGGGGGGGGGCATAAACAACCCCGAAGCATAATAATTGTGCGATTTATCCTCACTAAACTACAGCAGTGAGCCATAATTAAATATGAAAACTTAAATTTATCTCGCAGTGTTCAACCCTCATTAATTTAAACCGGGGACAGCACAAAGTCCTAACCCAGGCACAGTTATTCTGCTCTCTCTCTCTTTCTCTCTCCCTCTTCCTTTCTCTCTCTCTCTCCTGCCATCCTCCCTAACCATTACAGAGCATTAAAATGTATATTAGGCTCTAAGCCCATCACCATAAACCACAAGGAGAGAGGGAATGCCCAGGGAGGCCATGAATGAGAGAAACCCAATGCTGGGCAGAGCACAAAGAGGTAGGAGACACACACTTAGGCTCATTAAGACAAAGCAGTCTCTCTGTGTGTTCTGCATGATAGCAGCCTGGTTTGTTGTGTAATAATTCAGGGCCTGTACACTGAAAAGTTGCCTGAGCGGCTGGGTTATGTAGGCTTTAATGAAAAGTACAGGGTGCCACCGTACTGCACGCCTGCCAAGTCCACGTCTTTAGCCATCATACCAACTCCTCCTAATTGGACGCAATGTTTTCCTCATCAAACAAAACTACACACAAACACACACACACAAACACACACACACACACACACACGCACGCACACACACACACACACACACACGAATACAAATACTGTCATCAGCATGAATTGTTTATGTGTTTCACTTGTTACGTCCTCCTTCACAAGTTGTAAATCATGAGTGTGGTGTAGAAGCAGCAACAAATAACCCATTGCTACATCTGCCTTCATAAATTATGCATCCAGAGAGAGGCCTGCTGCTGAACAGGATTTACTGTCAATACAAAACGCTAGCCTACCGACAGAAAATTATCACTTCGACCAAAAAAAAAAAAGAAAAGAAAAAAAGAAAAAGAAAAATGGATGAGCTTGTAGCACCCCTCAACTTTCCTTATTAATACCAACCTGCAATTAGATGAGGAAAAAGTGTTTACTAATGATCACATCATCTTCTCACTCACTCCTAACTTTGTCTGGAGCTCAGAGCACTTGCAAACACAATTAACACACAAGCTGCAAGAGCTTGGGCCTCTGGAAGTCAATTAGGCTTCCTGATTAACGGGACACTTTCAAATGATCAACTTCATCTGCAAAAGAACAAAACATAAAAAACAAAACAAAACAAAAAATAACTTGAATTATTCTAATAAGTCACACACATATGCTTACTGACACCAAAAGTAGGGCAAACCCACTTGACAATGTCAGAACCAGATCTCTGCTTAGTTCCCTAAAACTATATGCACGCGCACGCTAGCGCGTGCACACACACACACACACACACACAAAGCACTCACAAGACACAATTGGTCGGCGTGTTGGGAGCCCAATATGAGAGCATCTAATGAAAGAGCCCATAGAGTAGGCTGGCCTGCTTGGCAATAACAGTTTATCTTCACTCTGGCCACACTAATGGGACAGAGGGCAGCCAACCCTCTTTCTCTGTTAATATGCTCTGAAGCAATTCGCTAAACTGTTCTCCACAGACCGGCCTCACATGCTCACAACTCTACACGCAAATGATTCCATATGTCACCCTGAACAAACATGATTGTAATTGGTCTATCAGAGACAAAGTTTAAAGGGGAACTTCACTCTTTTTGACATATGGTTTCATTATACCTGGGCACTTGACTGTATTTCAGATGGGGTTTTTTTTGTTTTTTGCTTTTTGCACTTGCTTTTTTTGCCTTTTTTAAAAAAGGTTGTCTTTGTAATGATTAAAATGCATTCAAAATCACATCAGTGGATCTTTACCAACAATTCTGCACTATTAGACAGTGAACTCCCCCCAAAATCTTTAGAAGTCAAAGCAGGGGCGTCGGAAGGGGGGGGGGGGGGGGGCACTTGCCCCCCCACTTTTAGCTCTCAGAATATCTGCGTTAATCAACGCCGTCCACATTATGCCAAAAAACGGAGAGAGAAGTTAACCATCGCAGCGGTAACTGTGCTTGCGTCTAATGTACAGTCTCGTTGATTTGTACAGGTAGATATCTTTCTTTAGTTCTGGCTCGTAAGCGAGGGACCTCATAGCCAGCCCAATCCACATTATTTTAGGATTAATGTTTGACTCCCCGTTGTGATGTCACTCTGTACCACCAACCTATTTTATGCCTCGATCGCAAGATACTTAGCGTGATAATGTTTAGAAGGGTGAAGCTTACGCTAGCTGTGCATTGTGTTGATTTGGGAAATCGCATGTCAACAAACGCACTTGGATACCTGGCATGGCAAACAGTCAAGAGTTGTCATAACCTATGTCTGCATTCATTCAGTAATATTTGTTTATCTATATAAACCTACCTAGCCACTCCATCACTCAGTTTGCTAAACTCGACAAGTTAGCATTACCTTTGTGTTCACACAAAGGTTACTTCGACAACATATGACGCAGTCTCCTTAGTCTAAAAAAACAAACCTGTCGATCTCTAAATTAGCATACAGCAGAATGTCTGAACCCACAGAAAAAAATGAGAGCTCTCGCAAGCCAAATTATCATTCTAGAAAAGTTAAGAATACAACGTGACTCGGAGGATCTAGAATGATCTAGAATGGATGTGGAATGGATTCTTTACTTTTCAAGAATGATAATTTGGTTTGCGAGCGCTTTCATAAGGCTCTAGCTCTTCATCTCCGGGGTCTGCATTTTGACAGGTTTGATTGCATCAAATTAGAAATCATGAAATTACAATGTGGCATACGCTATAGATGGTAACGCCACTGCCTTTAGGCTTCCCGTTTCTGTCTCAAACTGTGGGAAAATGGTGCATTTAGATGCCCCCTGACCCCCCTACAGGTGTGGGTTTGCCCCCTCATCTTACCCCCCCCCTCCATGAAACGTTCTAGTGCCGCGGAGTCAAAGGAACACAGATAACTGAAAAGAAAACTATTTCTAACAAGCATAGGGTTATCCTAATTGTAAAGTATGCCAACATAATAGTTGTCTGATATATGTAAGATTGATAGCAGGTGTGACCAAAAGCACTTTTACTATTAGTCTTTAAAGAAACATTTAAATGTATGCTTGCCAAGTCAACCAGTGAATCACAAAGTTACACATTACAGTTTCACTAAGTGAAAGAACTGGTATATATTGGTCCACTGAAATAAGTTTTGAGAAAAAATGGATTAGCTACTAAATTATGAATGGGTTAATATTCAAACGGGTTCAAGTTCATAATTGTTTGAGTTGTGGAAAGGCATAGATTTCTACTACGAGAAACGATTCTCTACAATAAAAGCAGAAAGTTTCAAATTCACAGACTGACATCTAAACACAACAAATAGGACTGTTTCATTGCTTGCAGTAAAACTAACTTATATGAGCATGACTTATATGAGCATATATATCCAATTGTAAAATCTAGTTTCATTCTGTAATGAAAAAGTGAATCACAAGTATCAGGTTTATATTATTCTAATGGTCTAATTGTAATGGATTCAAAGTCTTTGCAACTTTAGCACCACCCATTGGCTGTTCTGAGCCGCCCAAAATGTAAACTGAAGCATTTCTTTACTCCTTACTGCTTTGTGGAAATCCACAGATCTGAACAGTTTACATCTCTACCTGCTCTAAATGACCTGCATCAGCTAATCAAGGTTTGGTAATTAGAGTTAGAGTTGAACCAGGTGAATGAGAGCAGAGAAACACCTATAAAGTTTAATGTTTTGGGCCCACTGAGCAGGACTAGGAAAAACAACTTTATATTACAGCTCCCTGCAGTTCAGTTGAACAAAGGGACACAAAACATGCACCTTAAGAGTGCATAGAAGATATTTCTTTACGAGAAAAATCTTTTAAAAATTCTAAAATGAAAAACAAGAAGATGAAAAAATATGTTTTAAAAATACACAGTCGTGGACTTGCGTACATTCCCACACAAGCACTCACACACACACACACACCACACGCCGTCTGTTCTGCCTCTCTCCCTGGTCGAGGCAGGTGGTTGGTCCCTTTCAGCGCGGGGAGCCCAGAGCCGTCTGTCTGAAGGCTTCATTACCTGCCAGGCCACAGTGCTTAGCGCAGCCGGCCAAACTGCTATTAAAGAGCCTCCATGCCGCCCACTGGCTACCACCGGAGACGCCCGCGCTCCCACTCCCCCTGTTTGGCCTAACTGAGGCAGGAGCCAGCGCAGGGGTGGGCAGCCCGGTCGCCAGCAGAGACACGGCGGGAGAGTTCAGAGGGGCACACGGCGTACTTCTCCAGGTTTCCCTATCACGCTGAGCCAAACTGCTTTCTTTCCAGCCAATGGCACACCTGCTGTACAACCCGCCCCCCACCCCCACCCCTCCCCTCTGTGTGCAGAGTTAGCAGAGTCCAGCAGTGCTTGTGTAGTTTCATAGAATCTGCAGCACTGCATAAGACATACTCTCTCTATATATAAAGTGCAGATCGGTTTGCCTCAATCCCAACATTTAATCAACTTCTCAAAGATGCTTTTCTCATATAGATATAAATCAATGATGAAAAATTCACCACAGAAGGCCAAATTTCAAGATTTACGGTGAAAAAACAAAAAAGAAATAAACAGACATCAACAAAAATTGAGATGTTTTTGTATTTTTTTTTAAATAAACGATACGCTTTGTTCTATGCCAGCATTCATTTTAAATGAAAACAAAGAGAAGAAAAAAATCTTGTTTCATGTTTATCAGTTATGGGTGACACACAGTAATGATGCATTGTGAAAAATGGAAAGCCTTTGAAAACAGGTTTGTGGAAACAGAAATTGCAAGACACACTCCTGAGCATCAAAGAAACGCTGCTTATCCCGGGAGATAGGATGGCTTGCTACAGACGCTGTCCATTTGAGACAGCGTGCTGACTGTCTGCGTTAAAGCGAGAAAGAGAAAATATGTCTTTAGTTGAACACTCCTTTAGGCTTGCCTTTATCAGCTGCCAGTCTCGTGAATTGCTATGACAGTGACTTTCCTGCTGTTGTCCTCTCTCTCTCTCTCTCTCTCTCTCTCCATGTCTTTTGAACTCTGGAGCTATCAAAACTGCCTTTTTCTGTGTTCTTGTTCTTCTTATTATTCTCTGTTGCTCACCATTTCTCCTGCTCCTCTTCTCCATTGCATGCTTCTTCTCGAACTGGCCTTACCTCCTCCTCTCAACTTCTGCCCCTTCGTAGTCTCTCTTTCTCTCTGTCTGTCTCTCTCTCTCTCTGTAGATAAAGTGTGTCTGAACCAATTTTTTCCCTTTTTCAGTCACAGCGGTGCCTCACACAGGTGAGCTTTCAATCACTTTGGGCTTCATGAGAGGCCAGTGTGAGTCCAGGGCTGACAGGCAATATCAACCATCCTCCTCATGTCCCCTCAAACCACAACTCCCTGAATACTCTCCTCTGCTCTCCTGGATCTCCTCCACTGCATTTTCTTTGGATGCCGCATCACGTGTCCATATGTCCATTTTTCTCCCATTTGTTACAAAACGAAAACGGGAAGAAAGTTAATAAATAAATAAAGGTTTTTTTCTTTTTTTTTTGTACTGAACAGAATCCAGCTGAAATATAGTAAAATGTCAAAGTTGAATGTTTAGCTGAAATCCCCTGCAGTAGACAAGAGAAAGACTTTTTATTTCTCAAGTTTAAAACAGCAGAAGTAAGTCACTGTGTTCAGAGAAGCACATGTCTATCGTTTTTTTGTTTTTTTTTTATCTGCGAGTTCATGATGGAGTGCGTTTTTTTTTGTTTTGTTTTTTTGTCGAAACCTTCCTGTGACCCATGCAATGAGTGACTTTTCCTTCTCGCATGTCACTACGCCGCACGTATGGGAGCGGATCCGAGCCCTCGGCTACGGGGGGACATGTGGGGAACGCATCTCCGTGTCCGCGCTGATATTTCTACATGACACCACACGGCTTCACTTTCCGTCGTTCCGTAGCCTGCCCGTTGGCCCATCCGGCCTCACGCTGTTGTTATTGTTGTCGATAGTGCAGACAACTCCGACAACAACGTCCTGTCGGCATGGAAATGACTCACACTTATCACTCTTCCGATACCGCTGTCTTTCCCTTCATTTATTTCTTCATTCCCAGGCCTCTTGTTTGGCATTAGCATATAAACTGTTGCCGTTCACCATAGCGCAATGTAATGGCCTTAGAGACTGCGCGTTAGCGGGTTGGCGCATTTGAAAACATGCGCCTTGCTTCAAAGACTTTCTTTGGCTGGTGCATTAGCAGAAAGACTGTGATCTGATAAAAAGCCTCTAATTCCGTGCTTTGAAAAGGGACTTTACTGAAGTTTGCTCATTTACATGTCGCCTAATATTTCTTGTGCACAAATAATAAGTGAGATTACAAAGTGTGGAACGCACATGCAAAATTACAAACCATTGAATGCAAGAGCAGCGGCTTTTGTCAAATCTCATTTTCTCTTTCTATATTATTACTCTGCTACTGTTATGTAAATGTAGTAGGCAAGAAAAAAGGCGGGAAAAAGTTATGGCACAAAAGTGAACCAATTATTTTGACTACAAGGCTAGACTGTTTTATATTTCAGCTAGATAAGATCTAATACCATCATATGACTCTTTCCTCCAATCTATCATAGATTTTTTTTGCCCTTTTTATGGCTTTTATTGCTTCTGGTATAATAGGTACTTTGACCTGCACTTAGTTGGTTGGTGAATTTGGTCATTTGGTACTACAGACATATTGTAATAGTAAATCACCAACATAAAAATCTGACCTCATTCAACAAGTTTTCTTCTGGCTTTACAAGGAAAAAAAAAAAAGGAAAAAAAAAAACAAAAAAAAAAAACTCTATAAGTGGAAAACGGGCTTGTGTTTCAAGGGATGGTGCAATTATGACGCAAATTCTCCAAGCCGCAAATCACAATGTAACACAAATGGAGAGAGGAGCGACCATCCGAACCGTGCTAATGTGGTGTTAATGAGTACCTACACTGTCTCCACTGGAATTATAGTGCGCTGCTTTAATGGACAGTGAGAGGCCTATAATAAAAGAGATAATACAGAAAGAATGAGGGAGTAGGTGTGAAGGGCAGAGTGAGGTAATGGTCGGGTGCGGCTTGGAGCCGGTGGCATTGGCGGGATTTGGAAAAAAACAAAAAAAAAAACGACTGCATGTCACTCACCTTCCCTGCCAGCTCCTCCGCGTGGGGCACGGCTTTGCCTTTCTGGTGGCGTGGGGTGGGCGGAGACTGGCCGTCCCAGTCCCGTAGTTCCTCGATGCTCTTCAGGTAAAGCAGCGTTTTCAGTCCCACGCAGTAGTCCTCGATGACAGTGAAGTCCTGGTTCTGAACAGCGCTGCACACCTGTTTGGTGGAACACACCCACACACGTGCATGCAAACGCACAAATACAGATAAGTACATAAACACACACACACACACACACAGAGAGACAGACCCAGACACAGGTGCACACAGACACAGACATACAAAACATAGATAGAGAGGGAGATGTTAAAACACTATCACACAAAAAGGCACTGAAAAAGGTAAGAGAAGACAAACAAAAGATGGTTTTAAAAAAAAAACGTTGCATGAATACATGACCAGAAATACTGTAGGTGACCTTTACAAAAATAGAAGGGAAAAAAAATATATCTATATATATATCTATATATATATATATATATATACACACACATATATCATACAGCAACTTGATAATGATCAACCTCTGTGAAAGCCCAGTAGTCAACTGCATCAAAATCCCCTTGCTCAAGCCCTTTCAATTGGCTCTTACTCTAAGCTGCAAGTATCTGATCTGCATCACGCGCAGGGACCCTCGCCTTTGTGTATGTGTCTCTGCCACTTCAGACAGGAGTCAGAGTGAGTCTTAAGGCAGAGAGATAAGATGTTTTTATCGCTGACTGCCATCTCTGAACTGACAAGAGTCCGCCGAGTCCGTAGGCCCGGCGTCAGCAGATTAGTATTCAAACGCACGGATAACGCACGGAATCATTACATGACTGAGCTGCAGGACCTCCTGCTTTTTTTTTTTTCTCTCTCTATCCAAGTTTTTCTTTTCTAATCTGATATCTTTTTTTTCTTTCATTTTTCCCCCCCTCTCTTTTCTGAAAACAAATTGACAACAGTCACAACAGAGGATTTCTTGGGGGGATGCCGAGCTGTGCTGTGTCAACTGTGTATTTAAAAATTAAATCTGCGACAGAATACCCCATGCTGAGAAAATGGAGGCATTTATTCAAACTCCCCCATCTCTGGCTCCCAGATATGTTTTCATTACCATTCTGATTTGCATAAAACTTGTTACACCGCTCTGTTACACATACAGTCTCTACACATGCTGCCTCTGAACAGCGCTCTTTCCGAGACGAGCAAACACAAACAAAGCAGAAATCAATCTGATATGTTTCTGCTTTGATTTAATTTCTGCAAATACAAAATGGCGGGAATTTGCCGGACACGCGGTTTAACGACCGAGTTGTAATTACGTCGGGGTAATAGAGTACATGTATTTGAAAGAGAGAGGGACTTTGTTTTTTGGGTTTTTTTCTAAGCGGGGTGGGTAAAGGACAGAGGAAAGGACTGGGGATTCTGTTTAGGATAGAGATAAAAGCGGTGGCCTGTTGAAGGAGAGTAGAGGAGAGGTACGTGTGTGTTTCCATTAGCATCAATATTCTCAGCTGTGAGAGAGACAGCTAGGCCTGATCCAACAGAAAGAAATCGAGTGTGCATTCAACGCAAGCTGTGTGAGAGAGGGAACGTCATTTGCGGCAGGACTTAAATAAGAAAAAAGGAAAAAAAAAAAAAACTTGCGTGGTTCCTTGTGGCGTTTTAAATTTAAAAGGAATCACATGTTACACTGAGCAATGACTAGACTGAATTGGACACTTCCTCTTCTTCTGGCAGATATTAAATGAACATGAGAGCTTAGGGACACTCTGTAGAAAAAACTCCAACCCTGTTCAAAGGATTACTCAAGGAAGAGGGGGGGAAAAATGGACAAATGAAAGTGAATGATAGTATTAATAATGCTAAAGAGGGATAAGAAAAAAAAATGTTGATCTTTTGATGGGTGGGACTGTAAAGTCTGGGCCTTGTTGTGACGCCTAGGAATATGTCCATTAGAGCCTCTCATTTGGTTGGGAACATCAAAGGATTGATGCCTTGGCACAGAGCATTTAGTGCTAATGTAGCTGACTCCTGAAATAAATCGAAGTGAGAATTTCTAAGTAGTTTCCAGGCAATTGAGACAGCAGGTCCTTTTTATCTGCTCTGAAAACTGTGGCTGTGCATTGATTTGAGCTCCTTCTGAGATCTCAAATGCTTTTAGATTCCCCACTCCAGTTCTCTCTCTCTCTCTCCCTCTGCCCCTCTCTCTCTCTCTCTCTGCTTTATAACTTTCTTTGTCAGCTCTTGTATATCCAGTGATAAAATTCTGGAATTTAGCAGAACACAATCTTCCCATAAGAAATGGAAACTAATTCAGTTTGGCGTCCAAATGTTACGATGATTATGCATGAAGTCCTTGTCCTTTTGATTTGTGCAGTATGACCAACATGCCAGGGGATATTAAGCACTGATATTTAGGTAAAAAATATCAGGTAAAAAAAAAAAACAAAAAAAGAAGCTGTCTGGAAGTAAGAGCAAGTAAATACATTTTACAAGTCAATGAACATGGGCAATTTCTTTTGTTGATTGAGTCCAGTTGGGGGGGGGGGGGCTGTACTAAATGGGAAGCCATAACCTTTTCCCTTTGTTTTTTTTTCTTTCTCTTTTCTGTCACAGGAATATGCGGTGCTGCTAAAATCGATATCTTAAGCACTATACAGACTGCTTGTTAAAAGCCTGTTTTATGGTCTCGCATTTTTTCTCTCTTTTTCTCCCCACCCAAACAACCTTTCTTCCTTTTTTTCCCCCTTTGCTTTCAATTTAGAAGCATAAAATCAAACGACAGATTCTTGATGTTGCCCGAACACAAGTCATTTTGGTTACCCGACGATGGCTCCTTTATCGCCGATTAAAACCGTTTACGTGCGGTGGGGAGGGCTAAAAAAAACCAAACAAAAAAAAAAACAGCATCCTGGGTCATTAAGACAAAACTGGCTCAGCCATTTGGTGAAATGCTGCTCCGTTGCCTCTGCAGGTAAGCTAATGAAAACGCCATCCAAATCTCCTCTTTATTTAGGTTAAATACAGCAATAAAAAAAAAAAATCAGCCCACAGAGCCCTGTAATAAAAGATGAACAAACTCCTTTCCATTGAACATTTTAGGTTTGCTAGTGTAACATCAACTCTTTTCTGCATTCCTATCTGAATGGTGACAGACACTGGAGAAGGGCAAATTCCTTTCCTGCACAAACCCGAAAAAGTCAATAGGTAGCGTATAAGGAAGAGAAATGCCCTCAAGAGTGATTGCAAACTTGTGTGTTTGGTAATGAATCAGCTAAGGAGTATTGATCGACAAGTGGATCACATTAGTTCAGCGTACGGATCCACTGCTCTGGCAAGGGCATCTTTAGCTATGCTTGTAATTTGCTTTCCGCTCAGAGACAGTCTCCATCAAGGGAAGTCTTTGGGCTAAACACTCTACACACACACACACTTATGAGGACACGCACCTACACACACGCACGCGCACACACACACACGCAGATGTAGAAATCTTGTTAAAACAGGATGAAAGGCATCTTAATTCTTTTCAAAAAGTCTTTTAAGTCTAACTTTACACCATATGATGATTTGCTTGTTACACGATAAGCCCTGGGATTGTATGAGTATGAGGATGAGTACTGAGGCCTTTTTAAAGAGTGCATGACAAAACTCTCAGATACAGCCATACTCCCCCCCCCCCCCCCCCCCCCCCCCCCCCTCTTTCTCAAGATGTCAATGCAGAATATGAATGGGCTTCATTATATTGTTTGTTCTGGGAAGAATGTGTTTGATGTGACTAAGGATCAATGAGATGGATTGCTCTGACACAATAGCACATGTAGCTTCATCGGTGTCGCACATACAGTTAAATGCCCACAACCTTGATTCTCCCATTCAGTCCCTTACTATAACCCTTTGGTTCTGACAACAAGACTCTTTGATTATAACACACTAAAATAAACAGTCCTTTTTTCCATGGCTATTGTGAATTAAACATGCTTCACTCCCTTTTGATGTTGTTTTTTTTGGTATACAGAATGCATACAGAAAAAAAAAAAATCTCAACTTTGTTGTGTAAGTCAGCACAACAATGAAAAAAAAAAAAACATTGAAAGCTGCTACTATCACAAGCATTTGCAAGGTCTTTCATTATAACAAAAGGTTGCCATCTGTGTGTGTGTGTCTGTGTTTTTCTTTTTTTCTCTGTGCGTTCAATTTCACAAAGCGGAAAGTCTCGAAGTTATCAAGGAACAAGCACTTGAACCCTGAGGTAAACAACCGGAGGCTACCCAAGACATTTCACTCAAATCCAGCTTTAGGTAGGAGCTTCATGTCTCTGACAAAACTTTTCATTTTTGACACTAACATACACTTACTTTTTCTCAAGAAGGCTGCATTATAAGTAGTAATTACATTCTGCAAGATGAAACACAAATGACGGCTTTACTAGAGAGAGAATTTGTAATTGAAGGAATTACGATACCATCAAGGAGGCCCTTTTTTAAAATGTAATTAAATTTTCATTATAATTTGGCAGTTAAACCTCTGGATAAACAGAGGAGAAAAAAAATTCCCATAGATCCCAAGTGTTAAGGTTTAACAGGTAGGTGAAGCAGTAGCATTAGGGAAACATTAAATCATCCTTTAAAAACATTGGAAGCATTTCTTCACAGATATTGATTCCATTTGCATGTAGATTCTCTCCCTGATTACTCCCCTGGCAAAAACCATTGAGGATATCAGGAGTTTAAAGAACACTTTTCAATCTTCAATCTAAATATTTCATTTAGACGTAACTAATTTGATTCAAAGTTTCTTCCAATTAAAAATATTTTCTACATTAAGCACAGGATTTGAATATATTTAACTGTCAAAGTAAAGAACATTTAAAAACCATTAAAATAACTTTCTCTCTCTCTCTCTCTGCCCATTTATCGCAAATTCCTCTCTTAATGTTAGATTCTGAACTAAGACACTTGAATTCCTTATGTCGGGGTTTAATGTTAGATTTTGAACTAAGACACTTGAATTCCTTATGCTGGGGTTTTTTTTAGTCCTAATGATTTCTGTAATGAGTCTGGTCTGAAAAAGCAGTGCGTACCGTACCTGCAGTACTGATGCTCCAGCATGGAGAAACTGCAGGCCAGACTCTGCAGAGTCAATGCCCCCAGTGGCCAGGATGGGGAACCCAGGCAAGGCCCTCGCTATGGCTGACACCGCGCGCAGAGCGATGGGGCGGATAGCGTTCCCTAGAAAAGAACGAAGAACATCCACACTAAAACATATGTATGCAAACATGCACACGCATAACAGGCACGCACACACACACGTACACACGCGCGCACACACGTACACGTCATTTAAAATAGCTCTCACACACATATATTCACAGACTGAATAATCCTCTGACTCTTATACCAGTTTATCCAGATTACATAAGTAAGCTGTGGTTTATCCCAGATCAGCTACACTCTTGCTCCAAACAAAAGCTACTCAAATATCACATTTGGTGGTCGAATATGAAATTACTATTAACGGCATCACTAAATCCAGTCACTTCAGCATAAGGAGCCCCCACCCCCCCAGCGTAACTAAACCACACGGTGGACTCTGAGAGTGAATATTTTGGCAGGAGAGTCAACCAGCATACAGTAAATGGCTCCCTTCTTGTGAGGGAGAAACAGCTCATGAAATTCTCCCTCCCTTAAAAGTGAACGTGAAGCTCAGGAGAGCACCGCACCTCCGAACATTACACCCTTTATTTATTTACCTGGGTCTCAATGTCCTGAATGAATTAAAACTTCCAGTCCAATCTCACTGACAGATGGAACAGTTTATCACATTAGATTTAACCTCATTTAGCTGGCAGCCTTCTCCACCATTGATCAGCGTGAGACGTTGTCTACCCTCATTTAGTGCCTGTGTCACTAAAGCCTCGACTGGAGACACACGCACGCGCACACACACACATACACACACACACACAGGAGAGGAGAGGAGAGGAGAGGAGAGAGAGTTTCTCCACATTCTCCTATTATAGGTTCTAAAACATGCACGCAGATGTGTTTCTCTCCTTACATCTTTAGCTCTAAACATTGTAGAGCAACACAAGAGATCTTTTTTTTTTTTTTTCTTTGCTATACATGCCCCCCCTCCCTCAAAAACTTGTGAAAAAAACCCCCCAAAAAACATGTTGGGTTTGATTGGGTCCCATAGCTGTTCAAGAGCAGCGCGGTCTCTAATTCCAAATTAGAGAACAGAGATATCAATGTCTCTCTGCTCCCCTCCAGCCCCAGGCTCTGTTGGCCAGAGAAACAGAACACTCGTCTAAAAAGGATTACACAAGCCAGCGCTGAACTCTTGTCACAGTGCCCCTGTCACTGATATACATGGGCCCGGGCCTACACGCCAAATGGCAGCCGTCACTACCACAGCCACTGAGTACACGGGTCTAGGAGTATGTTCTAGAAGGCTCTCCACCTCACATATTTTATGAACAGCATACAAAAAAAAAAATGCGAAAAACTATCTATGATTAACAGATACAACAGAAAATAACCAAAAAATTCATGGCCTAAATATCTTTTGTCTTCGAAAGATATCTTTTTTTTTTTTTTATTTTAAGTTTGCGACAGACAAAAACGAAGAGTAAGGGCACGCTGCGAGTTGGAGGTGTCAGGGACCTATTGGCTCAGTTCCTGACGTTAATCCAGCTGGTTTCATGGGTCACACAAGAGTTATGGATTAGCGTGACAGTTAACCGCTGTTCCAGATACCAGAGGCAGCCTCTCTCACCTTCACAGAGTGATGGGTTTATCTTCCTTAACACTACACTGCAAAAGCACTCCATGAAAAATGTGATCCTTGACACCTAGAGCCATGTAATCTACTGACACGAATTACAGTCAACTTAGTCATGGGACACTTAACAATTCTGCCAGCTGACACTCAAATATAAGCCTGGGGATTTCAAAGCAAGTGCAAATCACATCCGCTGACCAAAGACGGCCGAGGAGACTATCTAGAGGAGCTACTGAGGCTTCTAATTGCATTAGAAATGGACGAGCGGTACCCAACGATACAAGCCACTCCACAGGCACAATGCCGACACCCATCCTGTTTACAAATGCATGAGGGTCTCAGTGTTTCTTCTGACAGGCGAAGAAAGAAGAGAAAGAGAAAGAAGGACAGAGAAGCAAAGAGAGGAAGAGAGAGATAGAGAGAGCCAGAGAGAGAGAGAGAGACAGAGAGAGAGAGAGAGAGAGAGAGAGAGAGAGAGAGAGAGAGAGACAGAGAGAGAGAGAGAGACAAAGAAAGAGAGAGACAGAGAGAGAGACAGAGAGAAACAGAAATGACAGCTGGCTTCCATTCTGGACATGTTCCTTTTGTGTCATTACATATTGCTCGTCCTTGGTGAAGTGACGTTCCTTGTTTTCAGTGGCGTGGTAATGACGGCCAGCTCTCTAGGTGGTCGCTCTCATCTCAATGCTAACTGAGAAGAAACCAGCCTCGGGGTTAGCCAGGGGTCCTTACGGGGGGCTCACGCACCAGGGGTGGGCAGGGATCAGACAGAGGAGGCGAGGAGAAAACACTGCAGCAAGCTCCAGCTCCAGCTCTGCATCCAGGTCAATCAGGAGGAGAGACTTACACACACAATGCACGTAATATGTGCTATCGCCATGAATAATTCTGAATTCAGTGAGAGTGCTACTGAGGAGTCGGCCAAGACATTGAAGCATAGAATTCAGCATCATCAAACAGGAGAATGAAAAACAGAGCAAGAAATAAAAATGTACATTCAGATACTGGGGGTTCAATTAGGGAAATATTTACACAGCTGACCTACAGTATGGTAATGAGGAGTCGGCCTATATATGTGTGTGTGTGTGTGTGTGTGTGTGTGTCTGTGTGTGTGTGTGTGTGTGTACTTATTATATATTATGGACACACACTTGCAGTATGGCTCATACATTACTCAAATCTGTGTTTGGTCAGAAACAGAAGCAGGCGTGAGATGAATGAGTAATTGCAGTAAAAAGGCTTTTTGGAAACCCAGATGAAAGGATGTGCTTGAGGGCACAGAGTAGAAGTCAAAAAATCAACACCCATCATTAGCACATCGTGTTAATGACTAATGGTTGATACATACACGTGATATACATGAGATGCTTTGACTTTCCATGCAGGCCCTTGTGGCAGCAGTACATAAGGTTTTGCACCTTCACAATCCCTCTCTCTCTCTCTCTCTCTCTCTCTCTCTCTCTCTCTCTCTGCATCTGTCAGTACTGTCACGTCTTTCATCAGTTCAGGCTGCATCACAGGTGTCCGCATCAAGACTGTACCCTTTGACTGCTGTTTGTGCCACATATCCTGACAGCAACATTAAGATAATGAGCAATTTACTTCAGTAAGCAGTTTCAGATTAAAAAATACATGTATACACACACGTACATACACACACACACACACACACACACACAGCAAGGTTTAAAATAATGTACGTCAAGGTTTAAAATAATGTAATAAAAAGTGTTAAGATAATCCTGACATTTGTGAAAATGCCAGTGTTTCACCTTTTCGTTTTGATGCTGAGATGGCATTGTGTTTCAGCCATTAACTCATACAGCAAAGCTTTACTACAAAAATTCAACACAATCTCCAGGAACCCCATGACTGACGCCACATGGATCAGCCAGGCAGGAGATGAGCTTTTCAGTCTGAATGGAAGAATAATAGGAATGTGTAGCTTGTGGACTTTTTACTGGACAAAAGTGACTCTGTTTCCAGTATGTGTGATCACCATAACAGGAGCCTGCGCGCACGTGAGCACACACGCGTGCAAAATGCAACGTGCGGATACACACCCTCAGCATTCAGCTTCTGCCACAGGCCGCAGGCTGTTTCTGTGCAGCACTGTGGGGACTGCCACTAGCTGCTGCCGCTCCACACTCACAAACACACACACACAAACACACACACACACACACACATATACACACACATAGGCACACACAGTCACACACACAAACACACACACATATACAGAAACGCAGGCACACACACACACACACAGGTACACACACACACACACATATACACACATATAGGCACACACACTCACACACACACACACACACACACACACACACACGCACGCACGCACAAACACACACAAACATAGACACACGCACAAACACACACACATATACACACACGCAGGCACACACACACACACACACACACACACACACACATATCCCGTAAGGACTGAGTTTATTCTCCACCACACTCACTGTACAGGTCACTCCTGGCAGGTCCTTTCCTACGGGTCAAGGACTCTCGCCTGTTTGCACATGATGGTGAAACGCAAAGGTGCATTCTGCTGCAACTGTGCTGATGTATATGCATCACTAAATCATGAATCTACACACTCTCCATGCATTACAATGGGGTGCGGGGCTATAAGAGCTATCACATGGAGCGGAAAGCTTCATAATGACACACACAGAGGACCATATTTAAGCAAAATGCGGCTCCGCGTTGCAGGACTCGAACATAGATTAGGTTTAGAGATTTATCTTTCTCTTCTGTTGAAAGGAAGCACTGATTGTGAAGCTTTTCAGTTGTGGCTAACAAAAGGCTCTGTTTCATTCAATCTGCATCAGACAGAGGAAAGAAAGAAAGAAAGAAAGAAAGAAAGAAAGGAAGAAAGAAAGAAAGAAAGAAAGAAAGAAAGAAAGAAAGAAAGAAAGAAAGAAAGAAAGAAAGAAAGAAAGAAAGAAAAAAATGCTCACAGGTCAGCTATGCACGGCTGTAGCGCATTAATAAAAAATGGCCTGTATGCTTATACCTCTGTGTCTTACATTGGCAGAGACAGGTTAGACTAGAATAAGCATGAAATATAAAAAAAAATGGCCAAACTCTGAGGGCAATGGATACATTTGATTCTTGAAGAAAGAGCGGGCCTGCCTAACCCACCTTCAGCGCTTTTCTACCTGCACAGGTTTAGAGTCCATTTATTTTTCATATTTTTCATCACCGTTTTACATTAGCATTTTGGCAAAGCTTTGGAAGGACTGACACAGAGCAAAGGTGAAAGTATGAGGTCATCAAATATGTATGAATAGAAAAATTATTATGATGTAAGAACAAGCGCAGGAGAGAGTAACAGTGTCTTTAAGATTTAAAAAAAATACATAAATAAAACTTTTATGTGCAGCGTAATTAATGTCCAAACTACTCAATTATCACTTTCTTATTTGCACTGCCATGTAAATTGTTCTTAATTTCCTTCCTGTTTAATGCGTACTTAATTACGATGCAGGAGATAACGAAGCAGCACGACATGATCATTTGTGCTACAACATAAACAAATTAGCCGAAGCAAAGTTACATTCACAGAACATGCTATTTCGTTGTAAAAGATTTTTTTTTTAAAAAAGTGTCGTTTGAAGCAGCTGTTGAGAGTGGACCATCTAAAGGCTTTAAATGAAATACAATATCACTGAAGCAGACACAGATCAGTGTGTATTTAGCATGTCATGACACGTTTGTCTATTACACATCTGTGGGGGGCATTTCAACAGTATTCACTGTGTGTGAACAGATGAAAAGATTGGCCTTGTATGTGTGTTTACTAAGTTAGAAAAAATCCACAGTAGAGATTTGGACAAATATGTCCAGGCCAAATATCAGTCTGATACATGCACTGGAATACAACATTTGCCTCTAATGCTTTAGAGTAAGCTGTCCAGGCTTGAAAAGCCCTGGGCAAGAGTAAGTGCCACACAATCAAATGATGGGGGAGTGAATCCATTCTGTTTCCCCAACCTAAAGGACAAGAGCAGTTTCCTGTGAATTTCAAGAGCACTGAGCCTCAGGGCAACCCAGTCTGACCAGCAGATAGACAGATAGAGGGGTGGGGGGGTTAGAGGGAGAGAGAAAGAGAGAGACACTAAAAGAGAGACAGAAGGAAGAAGAGAAAGAGACATTACAGTCATGTTCTCTTCCTAATTTCTCTTTCAGTGTTTTCTCTCTCTCTCTCTCTCTCTCTCTCTGTCGGCGCGTCCCTGGAGACTGGAGTGATTGATAGCCTAATCCATTGACTATATTACAGGCACAGCATCCTGGCCTGTGTTCTTATCATTAGCAGTTAGCCTATGGTTACGTTCACAGCTCGCTGGCTGCTAGCAACCCCTGAGATTTAAGGGTCTGGCCTTTAGAAAATATTTAACATAAAATTGAAATCTTGACAGCACTGGTGAAAGTCCTCCTCAGCGAGGCAGTTTTAATTAATCAGGCCTACCGTACCGTGCTCTGTCTAACACGCAAGCGCCGGCGCTGTGACGAAGGATTACTGAAACATGTAGCACTAAATTAAACAGCCACCAGCTCACCAGCAGCTCAAAAGACACAGGGCTAGCTTCTCCCCTCACACTCATAGAGTTTTACTATGGCTGCTGGGGGAGGGGTGAAAAGGTGGATGAGTGGGTGTGGGGACAGAGCTGGTCTAGGCTGGGAGAATCAAAATGCAAATGTGAACGACGCGCTCTGCTTCTCGGAGCGGCTACTCTGCCGTTCAGCGGATCCATTTACGATCCAGTTAGAGTTCGCTGTCGGCTGCGGAGGTAACAGCTTTTCGCCCAGCTCGTTTCTTACCCTGTCCGTGTCGACGCTCTTTCTTCTCCAGTTCTTTTCTCCAGTTTGTGAGCGTTTGGCATTTCCAGTACGTTTGCTAATGTAGCTAGCGCTGGTGATGCGTTTGAGTAGAGGAATGGGTGAATCAGGTGTTGGAAAAGCTAGAAGTGTAGAATATCGCTGCCTCACGGCTATTACATGGCGAACCATGATCCTGTTATTCTCAGATTGACAGAACATCTCTGTTGATGTGCACCTAAGGATCTATCACTATTATACTGTAGCAAGTCCATATAGCACAGTGATAGACTTGGGAATACAACACGCTGATGTGGTTATGCGCGGGCCGCATGCTAACACTCATCGCCAAGTGGGTGGCGGGGGGAGGGGGGGGGGGGGGGTGAAAGCGAGAAAAAAAAGAGAAGAAGCAGAATGACATAACTTGTATTGTGAGAGGCTTGTTTAAACTGGACACCATTCTTGACAAACATCTCAACAATGCATTTACACTTCTCTCCCTATATATTTCTTTTCTCGTCCTTTTCTGTCACCTGAAGACTTCAGAAACGGGTGACAGCCATGTGGTACCTCGTGTTGCCATGTTCTGGTCACACTGGGTGTTAATGCACTCAAATGAGACCTTGCCAGCACACACCACTTGACTCAGCCATTACAGCTAATGACACAAGTCAAATGTTCCCCAGGCTTTAGAGCCCCAGTGTCCAAATTTGACTAAAAATAAATGTAAAATAAATTATGAAACCAAAAGTAAAAGATGGCATTGCCTGTGGAAGTTTGAGAAGTTTGCATTTTTGTGTGATTGCCTGGGTCAATAAAACCTGATCAAAAAACACAAACTCATTTTTAAGTATAATGACACAGCACTTCTACACATTTCAGAAAACCCTCAGTGGAAATCCTCTCAAAAGTGCCAGTATATACGGGGGTTTTATTTTTTGATCTAACAGTGACATCAAACCCGTACAAACAGAGTTTATGAATGCAGCTGTTTCTCGTTCTTACTTTTTGCTCCTTTGGTTTCCCTCAAATCGGAAATTACAGTGTGTTTTACTTTAACAAAAAGCCAGCATTTTTTTTAGATGCTGCGCTGAACACGCAGGTGAAAAGGAAAAAAAAAGAAAAAAAGAAACGAAACAAAATGTGTATGTTCTAGTCATAAAAAGTGAGCTGTCTTTGTGCAGTCTCTTTCTGACACATAACCATAGTTCAAAGGAATCTCTTGACATAAGCGCGTGTTAGATGTAGCTGTATGGCTCCGTCGGAGGAGTATTTAAACGTGACGGGGGGAGATTTTTGTAAAGTACACATGTGTGGTGAAAGGTCTGTCAGATCAGACTCTACTCCGACTGTGATCTCACCAGTGTGTGATATTTATCAGCTGTGAACAAACACACACACACACACACACACACACACACACACATCGAATGAGAGGATGGAAGACCTGAAGACAGCAGCAGAAGGCGTAGTCTGAACGCTCTATTGGAGCTACAGTGGGGTTTTTTTTCTCCAATATTAAAATAACCATAGTCATTGGAGATAATGGAGCCCCAGTAGCTGATCTTTACCCTCAAAGCCAAGCGGTAAGGGAAAATTGTCATACTTCAGTGCAGGTAAAACTAATACTTAAAAAAAAAATGTATTCTATGTAGCTTTTTTATTTACAGTAAAAATGCAGCCGGCACTGCCTCAAAGCATCGTACGTGCTCATTCATTTAAAGCATCCCATTAAAATGGACCCTATAGCTCTGAGATATCTTTGTTGTTCCATATTCAAATAAAAATCTAGGGACTCAGAAGAGAGCTGTTGTGGAGGCCCAGTTGAAAAGCAGTATATTAAAACTGCATTTGTTTCCAGGCAGTGGGACCGTTGTAATATTTGTGGCATGTGTCCCAGTAGCTACGAGTGGAAGGGTGTGATGGATGTTTGGCTAGGGTGAAGGAGAAGCCCTTGCAGGCTTCAGGTTGCCCAATTCCTAAGGGATGTCACCGAGCCCAACCAGCTACAACTTAAATGGGAGAAAGATGACACTGAGTAGTTTTGCTTACATAAAATACTGCTGCAATAGTTCTGCTATTAATTTTTAATGTTGTGCACTGCTTCCATAACCTTTTTTTTTCTTCTTTTTTCCAACCTTTTTTTTCCTCTCATATCCCTGTTATTGACTCAGTAGCAGCAAAAGTAAAAGAGAGAAGAAGAAGACGGAAAAGAGTTGGGCAAAAGGGGAGAGGTTCTTTCTGCCGCACACTATACCACACCGTACCAAGGGCCTTGTCAAAGTCATAAAGCCAAACACACACACACACACAAACCCATAAACACCTGAACCCATGAAATACACACACACACACACACACACACACACATACACACACACCCCCATAAACACCTGAACCCGTGAAATACACACACACACACACACACACCCATAAACACCTGAACCCATGAAATACACACACACACACACACACACACATACACACACACCCCCATAAACACCTGAACCCGTGAAATACACACACACACACACACACACACCCATAAACACCTGAATTCATGAAATACACACACACACACACACACACACACACACACACACTCATAAACACCTGAACCCATGAAATACACACACCCATAAACACCTGAATCCATGAAATACACACACACACACACCCATAAACACCTGAACCCATGAAATACACACACACACACACACACACACAATGAAAGGAAGATCCACTCATACATCATATTGAGTATGCAACTGTGAGGCTCCACAGCTGTAGCAATACAGTGAGAGGGGTGCAACATCACTCATATGAATTATTGACCACGGACTATAACACACCACTGGCTGAAGAACATTCTGGAATACTCCATAAGGAGGAACTCTGGATAAGGAGGGAGAGGTTGTAAAAGAATAAAAAAATCTGCAACATGACAGATGACAAAACATCAGTTGAGTCATGTTTCAATTATAAAGGGTAAAGGGCTTGTATTTTCAGATAAATATGAAGATAGCTAACGCTCAAATGATACTGCATAACTTTAGTGCTGAATGAGGATGTCATTATGGGTCAGAAAACAGTGCACTGGTGATATACAAACAGTGTCTCTAAAATGAATAGTACTACATTTTGTGTCAAATATTGTAAAAGCCTAAAACCACAGACAACTGTCAATGTTAAACACGCTAGACTGCTCCATGTGATGGATCTAAAGGAAAAAAAAAAGATGCCATTCTATTGAAGATGTGTCTCACTAATGTCTTTATCTTCTGCTGAAATGTCCATATCCCATGGCAACCAAAGAATCTTTGTTTCCAAGTCTCTACCGCTGAAGCACATCACTCAAAGTGTTCTGTAACATTCATGACATACTGAGTTGCAAGGAACAACTGCGACTGTAAAAAAATGTTCCAGTCCTACCTACAGATTACAGGATCAGTTCAAGCTCATGGCAACTCGGGGCATCCAATCACTGGCCAGTTGGGTGCTCCGGCCAATAGGGGTGTGGGTTTCTCACCCCTTCCCTGTCCATGCTTAGCTTTATGCTTACAAGTTTTTTAAACACAGCAAAGAGCATAGTGGAAGTAAGACAAGGAATATCTACCATGAGTGAGACTGAAACACAGGGAAAACACAAAACCCAAGACTGGATGAAGGTTTGAACAATATGTATCTTTTCTTTCATCTGATTTTCTTTTCCTGTTTTGGGAAACAAAGGGGATTTTGTCTTTTTTTTTTTTTTAGATTGGATCAAAGGATTCTGCGAGTACAAAATACCTGCTGTTGTCCTAGTCTCAGTAAAAATGAGCACAATTACTGCAGAACCCTGGGTTGAATCGTACAACATTTTCATCTGTGTGATTCTGACAGTTCTCCTTAAACGCTACAGGCTTCATAACATTTTAATACACAAATATAACTGTCATAGAAGTACACTACACAGGTGAGTTTTGATTTACATAGAATGTTCCAGACTGCATTTGAGTACATATATATGTACAATATGGGATTGTAGGATTTTTGCTTTGTTAGCTTGCATCTCCTCAAAGTGTCATTGTGCTATCACAGTAATTCCGAACACAATAGGGGTTCACGCAATTGCACTCAGTGCCACGTTGTCATGTTTTGATGGAACACACTCTCTGTGAAAATGCATCCTAAACCATTTTGGTACCATAAAAATTAAGCCTTTTCTCGGAAGCTCTATCAAATTTATTCAGGAAAGATGTCCCAGTCCCCGTCTTATCCGGCCTCTACTGTTTCATCTGGCACGGAGAGCCCACAGAGAGCTAGCATTAGCTGCACTCCCAGTCACTCTCCTTCCCATCTGTCACTTCTATTAGAGACACTGACCAGCAGCTCTGCACAGCCTGAGAAACACTAGAGTGAAGCTATTGCATTTATCCGCGAGCAAGTGCCCATCCAAATACAGTCACACACACACGGATGCATACATACATCCGTACACACACACACACACACACACATATGAATATGAACACACATATATGCACAGAAACACACACACACGTGCATGGATGCATTTGCACAAGAACACACTTACACAAGGCAAAAAGCAGAATATGCACATATATGCACATGCACGCGCGCACACACACACACACACACACACACACACACAATCTGGCTTTGTTGCCCCTGAGGAGAGGGAATGGATCCAGTGAGTTGGGTGACACTTACCAGACACACCGCCATATGTGGTGCGCTTGGCTTGGCCGATGCCAGGCCAGGGAGAGCCGTCTGCCTTCAGTCCCATCAGCCCAGACACCGTGTTGGTGGCAGTGACACCATCTGCACCACCTGCACCAACGAGTGCAAGACATTAACCGTGGGTGGGGGTGGGGGTTGCACTGGGGGCAGAGGAGAGAGACTAAATCTAGACCCCAAAAGCCCCACAGGGCTGTGCAGGGCCTCCAGTCAGTCTGATGGCACCTGAAGGAAGTCCACAGGGCAACACTGGGACACCAGTGCTAGTCTAATAGAATGCTGGCCAAGTCACTCCATTAGGACTCTTTTGTTGATTTAATAGGTTTGCCGTATCCCCTTAAAACTGTGTAGTTTCAGAATAACTAAATGGACAGATACAACATATAGCTTGTGTATTGCCTACAGTGATCTGATATTTGTAATCAACGTATGTTTTTGTCAGACCTAAAAGGAAGGGAAAGAAAGTCTGTTATACCTTCGTATGCTGCTTTGGCAATATCCACGATGTTGGTGACGTTGGGGGTAAGCTTGGCGAAGAAAGGGAGGCGGACAGCTTGTCGGACCCAGCGGCAGATGTTCCGCACCAGCTCTGGATCCTGTTCAAGAACAGAGGTCGCGAAACAAACAAACAAATAAACAGGCAAAAAATTGGAAAGAGTCTTGGAACGAGCTAAATGCAAAAAGGGGGCATTGCTTAATGTTGGCAATCTGTCAGATGACGGTGTGGGAGAAAGAGAAAGAGAGAGAGAGAGAGAGAAAGAGAGAGAAATGCTTAGGCTTGTGTAGGCGGGATCACATTACAGTAAAAGCGCGACTCCGGCAGGATTCATGCTTTATTAACCTGCCTAGAGCCTGTCGGTTGGAGTCTGTTTAGAGGGAGGAGCAGCCAGTCAGCGCCCCAGTACGACTCACAACAGCTACTCTGTAGCCTGCTCAAGCAAGGCCACATCTAAATCAACACTACTACAACAAACACCAGAAAAAACAGCGCACATACAATTAAAGTCATATTGTTCCACGCAACATATTTTCTTACATATTTATTTATTTATCTATTTATTTTCTCTCCATGAAATCTGAAAAAAAAAAGATTTCCATGAGATCTCCATGAAAAAAAACAAAACAATGGTTTATCGCTTTCGAGATTAAAACAACACATTCTGTTTTTTGGGGTTTTTTCTTTTCTTTTTCCTTTCGAGTCATTGTGCCCTGTGGAACAATTAGCATCTCTCATCTAAAAGGGCTTTTTGTTGTGTAAGGCATTTAGGATGACACATAGACCAAGCTGCATCTGAGCAGTGTCTGCTGGGGTGAGGCTCCTCCTCTGGGAAAAGACAGCACGTGAAAGACCGTCTACAAAATTTATGCATTTCCAAAAGGCTATTTAATGACCCATAAACTGTAACTATGGTCATTATATTCAAAAATATCATGGTCCTCCTTAACAATTTCTGATTCCCTCTGCTTGGGGTTTTGGTTCATTATGAAAAGTGTCTCATTATGATAACTACATAAAGTTTTCTGCTAAAAATGTGTAAAGTGGGCAAAAATCAGCCATCACTTTAACTCTACTTCCACTGCTATATTTCACCTCTCTCCTTTTTTTTCATCCTTTCCTCCACCCCCAGCCTTACACACACACACACACACACACACTCACACACACAAACATGTACTGCGCTCCTGTTCACAGCACACACTCTCTATTTTCTCTCTTTCTATCATTTTCATCTCTCTACCCTCTTCATCTCACCTTTCTTTCACAGGAAATGGGCCCCTGTTTTGACATAACCAATAACTGTTGGCATATATCCCCCTGAGCCGTGGGGTTCTCTCTCTTGTATAAAGAAGTGCGATTTACAAGGCCTATGTGCAAAACAGAGCTATCAGGTCAGCTCTTCACACAGGGGAAAGGTTAGCATTTGATTTTTTTTTTTTTTCTTTTTCAAACCATTAGCTAAAATTGATTTTTAAAGAATAGAAAGCCTGAAAGAGAATAAATAAATATATAAAAAACATATTTCCCTCCATCTATTTCCTTTCTATTTCCAGGTCATGCTGAGTGATTCAGGGCATAAAAAAAGATAAAAAAAAAAAAAAAAATCTCCTTTTCTCCAATGAGATTTGAATGCTGTAGTGTCCTCGGCGCTACATTCTGTTTTAGCGATGTGGAGAAAAGGGAGGTTGCAAACTGCTTAAAAAATATGCCAAACACATTTGCAAGACACTGGAGAGGGAGGGGACAGGAAAGGTTACTCTGTTGGAGATGATAAAATTCATTCTCAAGCTTTTTTTTTTTTTTTTTTTTGCCTTTTTTTTGCCTTTTTTTTTTTTTTAGAAGATATTGGATTTATGCACTTGTGTCTGCAGCTAGTGCCATCCATAGCAATTTGCCTTGATTTATTCAAGACTTTAACAGGGTATAAACAAGGCAGGAGCACCGGGTTCAGTCAGTCCACTCTCTCTGTTGCTTTCCAGAGGGGGAGCCGTAATGGCCGGACTCCTGAGAGATGTCTGATAGTGCTGCAGACTTCCTGAGGAAAAAAAACATTGGCTGACATAGCCTGTCCGCTACTCTGGGCAACAAAAAGCATTTGGCATCATCTTTGTTTTAGGTTTTAAAGCTGTGGGAGATGAGTACATAGCCATATCAATAAATACGTCAGCTCTAATATAGGTGTATGAAATATACAGTTTTGTTTTTTTTTCATTTTTGTTATATTTTATCTTTTCGTTCAGAAATAACTGATTCAAAAATCACCAATTAATCGGTAATTAAAATATTCAAGTAGTTGTAAAGCAGTGGGTGAAAGCAGACAGTAGATTCATGTCTTAAAAAAAAAAATTGAAGAAATGTTTGCAAAAGTCACATCAGACAGAGCTACAGTAATTCTCTATAAAACATGGCTCTTACTCACACCTATGGGAGAGTCACCAGCCTGAACCCAGTCTTGTATGAGGTCCAGCATCCTGAGGGCATGACTCTTTATGAACACACTGCTGGTGTTAGCCTTTAAGGAGAACAACAAAAACACAGCCGCACAGGAAGCAGAGCTGGCCCTCTTCCCAGGAGGGTCAGGGGAAATTACATTAGGCCCTGCTTCAGCACCATGGACGGGGGTTGTGGCCTGCAGCCAGGCAACCAGCGCCCAACCAGCTGCTGCTTGTAAGAATTCCGCTCTGGTGGAAGCCTGCCGTTCCCTCCCGAGCCCAGGCCCATGACAGCCTATTACGGGCCAGATGGGGGTGAAGGGGTGGTGGATGTCTGAGTGGAGGACTACAACCCTACCCCCCACCCCCTCCATCCCTGCGTGGTCTACAACACGGAGCATTACATGCTCCGTCGCACAGGGAGGACACCTGTGCAGCTGGCCTGCTTTTGCCCGCGAGTCCGTGACCCCCCCCCAAAAAAACCCTCACTGGTTGGCTTCACAGGCAGAGCAACGGTAAGACAGAGGCAGACTGGCCTCCCCGTGTTTTTTTTTTTTTTTTTTTTTTTTTTTTTTCTTTTGTGCCGTCGAGGGAAGAGGGCTTGGTTGTTGACAGGCAGTCAGTCATGAACAGGGAAAGGAACTCTTTAAATGCCTAATGGGAAAAGGGATGCAGTGATTGAGCACACACACATACACACACACACACACACTCTCACACACACACACACACACACTGAGTATTTATAACTGATAAAAAGTGAAACCTGAGTAAAAAGTGGCAAAATTTGCAGACTATGAAAACACAGAATTTCGGCTGAATCAAGCATGGCCGATGCGAGGCCTGCTATACAAAATTAGTAAAGAAACGAATGGGCCCCAAACACACTCTTTATTTTCTTTAACTTCCCCTCCCTGTGCCGTGTGCAAAGGCAAAGACGTGATTGGTGTTGGATTGGTTTTGGTGCAGCCTGATGGTGGTGCTGGTAATGGTGGTGTGTGTGTGTGTGTGTGTGTGCGTGTGCGCGCATATATGTGTGTGCGTGTGTGTTTGAGAGTGTGCATTGAGGAAGTGTGGTACCAAGGGGGGGGGGGGGGGGTGTTAGAATGTAGGTGAGGGAATAGAGGCTTTGCACCTGAAATTTTAATTTTACCGCCCAAGGTCACGGGAGGTTGGTGCTCTCGTTAAGAAGCGGCGAGTCAGGCGCAGTAGGGGGTAGAGGTGGAATGATGGAAGCGATGTGTCACTGGGCCCTGTTTGCAGGGCTGAAAATAGCCGTGGGAGGCAGCAGAGGTTTTAATTTGTGAATCAGACGAGCAGGATTGGAGGCAGGAGGAGAGACAGGAGAGAGAAGAAAGAGAGAGAGAAAAAGAAGAGTTCCCAGTGGATGCTGAGTCAAATGTGAGTCGAAGAACTCTGAAATTCAAACACCTCATCCTCCACAGATTCTGAGCCGTGTTGAGCCATTTTAACTATGATGACTATAATCCCTGACTGTGATTAAAGAGTTTTAAAGTTTAATAGGAACATGTGTTGATGTCATTTACCAACAGCAATGAAATTGTTATCTTCTCTCATGTATACATTTTACATACGGAAAGGAAGATTTCTCAGCTGATGCAAGTTAACTGTTGAACTGCTTTGGAGAAGACAAAAAAACAACGCAAACAAAACACGCAGAATTTTACTGGGAGAAAGAGAGAGGGAGTGAGAGAGAGAGAGAGAGAGAGAGAGAGAGAGAGAGAAAGAGAGAGAAAGAGAGAAGAGTGAGTGGGTGAAATTGCATATTAATATACCATTAAAATAAAGTTCTGTCCTTTCCTTCCATGCACTCAGAGCTAATGTTTTTTTCCCAGACATAGAGAAGAAGTGCCAAACAGTGTGATTAAATGATATTGCTTCTCTTTAGTTCACACAGAGGTTACCTGCCTGCGGCCCTGCGCCTTTGATTAGCTTTTTGTCTTAGAGCAGAAAATCTACAGCAGAAGGATATAGCTCTGCAAATTTACAGGCACTGCAGGAGCAAAATAGCTCTGTCTCTCTATTTGGATGGAGAAAAAAAATCTGCTTTATTTCCTCTACTGTACCATACAGCCAGAACAGTAAGAGGGAAAGCCATTCTCCGTGTGTATATATTCATGTCAGATACACTGATATAGCTCGTGTGGTTTTTAAAAACTGTCATGACCAGCATCGGTTTATTATTGTAACGTACAAATACAACATATGTCTCACATAGTGCATGGATTAAGAAAGACATATCTCGGCCTAAAATAATTCTTTCACGTAAAAGCCAAACAACACGCTTATAAATGTCAACTTTGTATGCAATGCAAAGTAATTCAGCAACAGATCAGCTCTACAGCTCCAGCCTTTCTTCTTAGGAACTTAATACTTGCCATCTGAGAATTCAAACACTGCCGATTTATTTATTCATTTGTTCATTTCTTTTCCATTAAAAGCCCGGCGAAAATCAACGCGGCAGCCTTCAAGTGTTACACGTGGAGAAGGTTGCGGACGGCGAGAGCGACGCTGGCTTCTCAAAAAAAAAACAAATAAAAAAAAAAACCCTTTCATCCAACTACTCAGGAACGCTACTTTGCATTTAATGACTCTGTTGTTTTAGTGATCTCAAACCCAGTGTCTGGAACCGCTGAATTTCGTGCCATTTAGTTGACCCCTACAAGATCTGTAACAAGCTGTGTCAAATACGTTCATGTCGCACGGCGCAATTTCCATAACACACGTTTCCATAAATGGCCAAACAATTTTGATATGAAGTATTTTAAGGCTGTGTTTCAGCAATCAAAACATATGGCTTAAGATATTTGACGGATGAACGATACAAACGAAAAGGAACGTGACTGTGTTTGTTCTATCGCCGCTAGATCGATAAACAGGTCTGCGCTCTACTTTTAACAACAACTGAAGCTATAATTAAAGTCATAAACAAGACTGTGTTATGTTTCCAAGAGATATGCATCGTGAGCGTGAAAAAGTTGCTTCTATTCCTTTATGGAAGACACAAACACGCTACATTAATCCTGGAGAATAGCGTACCTCGTATGAAAGAAAATTGTTTACAAACCACAAAAGGGATTATTTATGGATTATTAAATTCTGTTAATGCTTCAATTGAATGTGTTATGGAAAAGGTGTGTCATTAAGGCTTTCATAGAAAATCAATGCTCCGTTGGAGTGGAGTAACGTTTATATGTGTGTGTGCTAGCTGAGCTCTCTCTGGTGGATTTCATTGCCTATTCATACCAGATGCAATACACTTCATTTTACTGAGAATTATACACAGAGGAGCACATGTATGACTGCACCTCTCAGATACGAGTCTACACCTTGTGCATAATCACCCTCTTATTAATGCTATCACTTATCTCGTTATGATCCGCTAACAGGACTTTTCCCTATCTCCATGTGGTTAGCCACGACTAGTACTGCTAAGCAGCATCTAAATATACAAAACATATCACTACTAGCTATGAGTGGTTCAGTGGTCACAGTATACTCAATCACAGTAGCTATCAGTGATTCAGTGATTGCAGTATAGTCAGTCACAGCAGTGATCATTAGTTCAGTGGTCACAGTATACTCAATCACAGTAGCTATCAGTAATTCAGTAATTGCAGTATAGTCAGTCACAGCAGTGATCATTAGTTCAGTGGTCACAGTATACTCAGTCACAGTAGGTATCAGTGGTTCAGTGGTCACAGTATAGTCAGTCACAGTAGCTATCATTAGTTCGGTAGACACTGTACAGTCAGTCACAGCTATCAGTGGTTCAGTGGTCATAGTGCAGTCACAGTAGCTATCAGTGGTTCAGTAGCTGTGCTCTGTGCCTGTGTGTGTGTGAGCTGTCCAGTGAGGTAGGGTGAGGGCAGAACGCCAGACTTACCTGCCCGCAGGCTAGTCCCATACCCCTCTCTCCCATTCCATGTGGGCAGGATAGATTCAGCTCCAGGGCATCAGCTCCAGAGGCCTGTTCAATTCATGCAAAAGCCTCCAATTATTCCAATATATTCAATATATTTTCATCTTCTCAAGACAAAGAATGGTGTTTAAACAAAGTTACGCTTAAAGTTTAAATTCAGACAGACACACTTTAGGTATCAATCATGCTGAACCCACTTTCACTAAGAAATTCAAGACTCTCTGTATTTATCATGCAACACCAACAAAATGGTAACCATGGGGACACGACAATTACAAATAATAAAAATGGTAATTCAGTAAAGCCATTTTTGAATGTAAAACAGAAGAAAAACAGAAGAGCCGCCTGAGTGCACAAACATGCGAGACACACAGCAAGGGTGACTGAAAGATTATGGCTTAAAAAAAAAAAAAAAAAAGATTCGACAAATGATGAGCGTTCCGCGCGGCTGCACGAAGGAGAAGACACTGCTGTATATAGACTGGTGGAATGGGCCGTGGAGAGAGAGAGTGGCTGAGCAGGAAAGGCATTTGACAGGCAATTACATATCCGTGGGGGCTTTGCGCCACATCACAAGGGGGATTTAAACAATTACAACCAAAAAAAAAAAAAAAGCCAAAAAAAAAAAAAAAAAAAGAGGGAAAAAAAAAAAAAGCAAATGCTCTACAAACCTGCCAGACCACGACTCCAGCTGTAGATTTATGATTTTTTCCTCAGACTGACAACCATTAGAGGGAGAAAAGAATAATAAGCATTTTAGCCTTACAAAGTGCAGGAGACCAAGTGTCAGGATAAAGTCATTTGTCATAGTCAGCTATGAGGACAGCAAAGGGGTTCCAACATCAACCATGGATTAGGTCCCAGATTTCATGGTCAATTAAGGCCAATAGCAGGTACATAACAGGTACAATGAGCTAGGTTTCTCAAAGCCAATTATCAATAATGTTTAATTTCACCTGCCTCTCCTTTTAAGCTGTTCGTGGAGGGAGGGGGGGGGGCGTTGAGAAAGAGAAAGGGGCAGAGGAAAACCCCTCTCCCCACCCTGCTGCTGCCCCCCCCCCCCCCCCCCCCCCCCACCTCCATCTATCACCACAAAGAATGGTAGAGACAAAGAATAAATTGCTATCATTGCACATGACTATAAGAAGCCCTGTGCTTCTCTCTGTGAGTGAAGACAGTGCAAAAAAAAAAAAAAAAGCTGTTTGATATTACAGGCTGAGTACAGAGAGCGAGAGAGAGAAAAAAAGACAAAGAATGAAAGAGAAAGATGGGAGAACAGAATTCAGAATCTGGAGGAAAGGGGAAAAAAAAAAGATAATCGTGCAGAAGTTGTTCGTTAGAACAGATGACTCTGGATGCTGCCTGTGAAATGAAGAGACCTCATGGTCCCTTCATCTTTACCTGCCTTCATTGCTGAGAGAGAGAGAGAGAAAGAGAGAGAGGGAAAGGAGGGGAGAGCAAGGGAGGGAGAAAAGCACAGAGAACAAGAGGCTTACTACCATAGCAGCACACCTCCCAGCCTAATCCCAGCCAAGCAGACACACTTGAATGTCAACACAAGCTGTAGCATACATCCAAACACCAACAAAGCTGCCCAGTGAATAATAAAATACATTCCACTCTCAGCCACATGAATTGTACATTTTATTATTATCATTATTGCTATTGTTATTATTATTATTATTTTAATCCAGCCACCGGTAGACAGAAAACCTTGCATGAATATTAAAATGTGTTGACCCTAAACATTTGTTTTGGTCATGGGTAAGATGGGTGAGGACGACAATGGAAGATGAGGCTTCCCTTTAGCTTTTTTCTTCTTCTTCTTTTTTTTCTTTTTTGTTGAAAGCGTATAACTGCAAGAGCAGAGAGTCTTAAGGATATGCTCCACAAAAGAGCTGCAGGCCGCTGGTAGATATATATCAAACCTGACACTGCCTTTGACATGGATTATCAACTCCCAACTTGATAAGGAAAACATTACCTTTCCCTGTCATACACTTTGGAACATCAAGGTTGGCTTGATCTCTGGGGGCATTAGGAGGATGATACGGAGCGAAAAAGAAAAAAAAAATCTGAAGAGATACGCTCACTTACAGCAGCGCAAAAAAAAAAAAAATAAGAGAGAGAGAGAGAGAGAGAATTTACTGTAGGCTATAGCGGATAGACAGACAACAGATGAACCTCTGGCATCTCCAGCCAGTCTCTGTCTGTGACTGAAAATACTTGTTTTACAAAGGAAACTGTAACCTGTATGGAAATACCTTTGTTTGCTAGCTGGACCACTGTTTTTGAGTGACAGCTTCACTCTTCCATTTACCGTGTTTACCTCAGTGCAGTGACTCAGCCTTCCAGAAAGAGTTTGTGTCTCAGCTGTGATTACTAGTCTTAGTATTCTGCATTCAATTATAATCCCCTGAATTTAAACTGAACAAAACAGGAAAAGCTTCTGAAGTGTTTTTGACATCCATGAATTATAGTCTCTGGTATGGGGACTTTATTTTTCTTAAAGTCAAAGATTGCATGAAGAAAAATAAATAAATAAATAAATAAATAACAACAACAGGACTGAGGCAGCAGTCTAAAATGGTGTACCTCAAACTGACACCTCTGTATGGGTGGGTAAAAAAAGAGAGAGAGAGAGAGAGAGAGAGAGAGAGAGGCAAAGAGAGAAAGAGAGAGAGAAAGAAACTTTTAAGCAGTATCCTTAGGCAAGGAACAGTGTTAAGTGTACCCTTACAGATTTCAAAGTGGAAATGAATGGTTGATTCTCCTTGAACAGAGTTGCCATGGTAACCAGGCTTTTATTTCATATTTCCCAGCACAGGTAGCTAAACAGTGAGCTGCGGATGGGAAGAAGATAAGGGATCCAAGCTACAGAGGAGTCTATCTCACGTGACTATGCTGTTTCTGAGTAGGAGCCGTTAACTATCAGTCATCTTTCTGTCTCTTTCTCTCTCTCTCTTTCTCTTTCTCTTTCTCTCTCTCTCTCGTAGTCCTTGGTTTCCCTGAAACCATTCCCCACTGTGTCCAAAGCAATTCAGCTAGCAATTCAAGAAAGGGAGTCAAACATTTGCTATTGCAATTTGAATGAGCTTTAATACTATCTTAACAAATATTATCTTTTTACTTAAATATCAAATTTTGAATAACTTCTGGGGCAAGTTTTCTTTTACACATATGTCTTTCAGATGGAAATTCATATACTTTGTCTAAAGAAAGCAGATTTGAAACCCTGGTATGACCCAACTGTAATACCCTCAAGCAATGTACTAACCCTGGCTTACGTCAAGGACTAGTCAGCCCTATGAATATACAATATGCGAAATGTACCTGGCCCTCGCCAAGGCAGACTGCCAGGCAAATACATAATGACAGTAATCCTCTACATGAGATACACAAGTGTGTGTGTGTGTGTGTGTGTGTGTGTGTGTGCGCGCGTGTAAGGGACGAAACCAGACGTCTGTCTTTTTGTTAGGGTAAAATGTGGTTTTGGTGGTCTTGACAGGTCTGGTTTAATGAGCTGTCTGAGACAGTGGTACATCAATAAAATCGATAGCAGAATTACCAGATTGACAGTTGGACTTGTTTATTTTCTGATGTTTTTTCTGTGCACAATTAAGTGCCTGAGATATGTGAGTCAACTATGATTAATGCAGGAGTCACTAAACTGACTAGGTTCATCTCTGGTAAAAACATCAAGTCTGGCTGTATTGCAATGGAAAGAGGCAGCAAATTTCCATATGGGGTTGAAAAACCCGGTTACGCGGATACTACTGGGGATTTTTGTCTGCGTGACATCAGGAGACGAAAAGGAGAAGAAGCGTTCCAAGCACACAGATGGAGGTGCCTGGCTATGTCTGGCCTGAAGAACTCCTCTCAACACTCTTTCTTGTCTTCTTCTCCTCCTGCTCCGGTCTTCCTTTCCTCTTTTTTTTTTTATCACTGCTTGACTCCCACATTGTCATCTGTGTCACTTGTCTGGGAATCTTGGCAGGGTTACACCAGCTGGGCCTGATAAACATTTTCCCTAAAATGTTACACACTCCAAATGTCGGATCATTTCCCAGCCGTTCAATATTTGGGGTACTTAAGCGTGACCGGTGAATATGGCTTTCGCGGTGTGTTTTTTTTTTTTTTTTTTTTGGAAACAAGGTCAATTGTTATTTTTCTACACTCATGGAGTCAAAGCCGTTTGTAAAAGGATGGAGAGCCGAAGCGATGAATAAGGATATCGTTCCACGACCGTGGGACCGGAGAGTAATAAACAAATACTCACCTCTGCCATCTGGGAAAGCTCGGTCCAATCAGATTTGTTGTAACTGCACATTATACTGGATATAATAATCTATGGAAGAAAATGGGAAGAATAGAGAGAGAGAGAGAGAGAGAGAGGGAGAGAGAGAGAGAGAGAGAGAGAGACTGTGGTAAAAGTGGTCACAGTGATAAATGTACTTTGTCTTCCTTCATGGTCAAAGGACAAAGGATTCATTTAAGTGTGCACCAACATTTCAAACCTCAAGGTCTTCCATCTCCACATTATCATCTGAACACTATTATTATCTAGTATTTAAAAAGCAACTACCTTCTGCTTTTTTGCTCTCACAAAAGTCACAAAATCAATATTTATAATTTTCAAGATCAGAACAAATCCACTGGTGCACCGCTGTTATTAAAACAATAAAAATATCAGAGAGGAGGGGTGTTAGCTAAAAGCCCTTCTGGTATTGCTGGATTAGGTTCTACCATTTTGGCTTTTTTTCTACTTCAGACGCACAATAAGCTGGCTATAAAACAGGTTAGAACAAACCTGCTCTCATAATATCCCCTGCTGCTTTTAAGTAATCACAGACATAAAAAGCATTTGATATATAGACAAACTCAAGATAACCACACCATATGTCCTATTCTCAGAAAAGAGCGCTTCAGGCTGTGTCTAGCTTAAACAAAACAGGTATTCGCTTTGATATTTCTTGGACCACATCTCCGATCTTTGTTCATTTTTACGCGACACCGTTAAATACATAGCCGTGTTCTATTATTTTATTCTATTTGATAATAGCTGAGAAAACCCAGAAAAAAAATATGGTTCAACTGGGGCTACACCAGCTAAACCTGAGTTTGTTGTGCAACTGGATGTCTGTGTCTGCGACAGTCTGTCATCCAATGTTCACGGGCTCATTTTTGTTGGTACTGATGAGGGAAAAAAAAAAAGATGTCCCCCCCCAAAAAGACAGAAATTGTTCACTCTCTGACAATAATAACAGGTATGTGGAGTGAGGGGGAGAAAAAGCGAAACAGTGGAAGGATATTAAATGGCGGGGCCATGCTCTCCCTCAGGACAAATTTCCGCTGGATATAAATCTCTCGGGCATTAAGAGTTTCCCTCAAAGTGGTAAGCTGTTAGGGGGGTAACCCACACTCACAAAAGCAGAAAATATCACTAAGTTTTCAGAGGGCAAATAAAGTTAAGCACCCTGACATTTACCACAGAGATTTACTGAACAACAGCGATTTATGAGTGATATCTGATACACCATGAAATAGCGTTTGGCAATATTATGGTAAAGCTCCAGGCAGGCTGAGCGAGAGAGAGAGAGAGAGAGAGAGAGACAGAAATAAAGAAAGAAAGAGAGGGCGGAAGTGAGAGAAAGAGAGAGAGAGAGAGAGAGAGAGAGAGACAGAAATAAATAAAGAAAGAGAGGGTGGAGGCAATAGAGAGAGAAAGAAAGAGAGAAAGAGAAAGACAGAGGAAGGGATAGAGAGAGAGAAACAGAGAGACAGAGGAAGGGAGAGAGAAAGACACAAATAAAGAAAGAAAGAGTTGGTGGAGGTGGAAGAGAGAGGGAGAGAGAGAGAGACAGAGAGAGAGAGAGAGAGAGAGAGAAAGAGACAGAGAGAGATATTTTGTTATAGAAGAACGAAAACAGCAGTATGTCAGACAGCAGCTGTTTCAAGCTGGGAGCTAAGAGCTAACCTAGGGAGTGTAATGTTCCCTTTTTTGGTTTGACCCTCGAACTCCAGATTAGACAAGTAACATTCTAAACAAAAGGCTACTGAGCACCATTGCTTCCAAGTTTCATTAAAGACAATCCAGCTTCAGAGCCCTGCTCCGATACCAAAGTTAACCAGCACCAACCCTGCGGAGAGCCTCAGAGGAACTGGGATTACTTCGTTATCCGCTCAATAACTGACTCACAACTACTGCCCCCTAAAATCACATCCACCTCTAACAACATGTCTCCATGGAGATCTGTCCCCTGGAAACTGTCATTCCAGGCAGGTATGAGAAAATTTTGGGTTGGGGCTGAATAAGAGTGTAACCTGAAGCATTGATAACGACAGTCACAGCTATTTGTCCAAAAGCTCTGACCTGTGAAAGATGCGGAGGCTGAGCAGCCTGTCTGTGTGTGTGTGTGTGTGTGTGTGTATGTGTGTGTGTGTGTATTTTCCACACAGAGGAAATTTAGCTGTACTGTAGTCTTGATGGCTAGAGAACAGGGCAGACTGACCTAGCTGTTCCCCTCCTGTTGACAAATGTAATAATGGAAATCATTTACTCTGGAACACATTATAACCCCACTGAACTACCTCACACACTGACACACACACACGTGCGCATTCATACACACACACACACACACACACACGTTCTTACACACACATACACATGCACCTCACCCACAGATGCATGCCTACACATACACACAAACACACAAACACACACAGACACACACAAACACACACCACACAAAAGCATGCACACGCGCACACACACATACACACATATACACACACACTCAGAGCTCTTTTGTATATAAATGAAATACATCCAAGATATTTCAATTCAAATGGCCAAGGACTCTTTAGAGCCTTGCTCTGACTCAATCTGGATCGATGAAAAGGGGAACAGGGACACTCTCCCACTGATTAAAAACACACACACACACACACACACATACACACAACAGAGACATATTTCAGGTGTTTTCATCTTTCTACACAAAAGCTGTTCGACTGAATGCTGGACATCACTTCCATTAGCTCTCTCAATGACTGCAAGCACAAAGTCTCCAAGAAATCAATCAATCCTTTGATATTTCATGAGCATAAAACATATCTGAAATGGAGCGTCTTGGATGTGAACAAATGAGTTGTCATTTTGTAATTTTGGCCCATATATGCTGTTCCTAATGAATAAATAAAAAATGATACAGATTTGGCCAACGTTGCCAATATTTGGATTTAATTTACAAACATGAGTAAGAAGTCGAGAATAAACAATAAAGAGGGACACCGAGGAGTTAATATCAAAATCATATACAAATTTCATGAACATCAAGCAAAATCACAAAGGGTAAACAGGAGATAATTAGCTTACACAAAGAGGCATATGCTGAACTGACTTTGATAGCAATGCCTTTTTGAGCTATGCCAGGAGAGACTGACAAAAAAAAAACAAAAAACCAAGCAATGGCTTGAATATTGAATACATTATGACAGACCTAAATCTTAATAAAGACTTGAAGAATAATATCAGCGATTTGCCTGTATCTTAATTGCGCCTTTTGACTTTTCTAAAAATCAAAGACCGAAAAGAACTCATAATATTGATCTCTTATAGGAGCTCAATGCAACCGTGGCAGAAACCAAAGGAGAAACAGAAATCTACCAAGCATATAATTTCGTTTAAATCACCACTTAAGAAGAAATAAACAGACCAACTGACACAGAAAGGTTTTCTAGAGTGAAACCTGTTCATAGAATTCAATAGTTCTCGTATAATTTCGTAGCGGTTCCATTCTTAATCTTAGTTCTTCATCTTATTTTAATACAGGTTTGTGTGGTATTACAGAGTGTACAGTAATGATGCGTGTTTCTGAACCAGATTCCAAAAGCAGGCATTTATTGACATACGATACTTACATTATTGGGGAAATCAGCTTTGAGCTCAGTAACACTCTGACACCAGTAGGCAGCTGTCTTCTCACTGATCAGCTCAATGTTGAGGAAAGAACCCTGGTTTGGACCGAAGATCGGCCCTGACGTGGTCCCACGTACGATTCGAGGAGACACATTGGTCACCAGATCCTAAGAAAAAGAAGAAAATTCAAATGCATTCCTTTTTACGATAGCAGTAATGTTTTCTTCAAAGTTGTGGAGGAGAAAGTGGGCTAAACGTTGAACTGAATCCATGCTGTCTGTGACCTCACACAGCCTCTGTAACACTCAACTAATTACATACATGTGTGATACATCCACAGCTCAGCAAGCAGAAATAGCCTACAGTTAGTTTTACCTCGTGTTTAATATCGAGAACTTTACCACAACAGTGAACAGAGAACAGTGTTCTAAACGGCCATATGTTCTTAAGTCATTATTTTTCTGTAAAACACCATAAAGAGGACAATTATGGTCATATTTTACAAAAATACATGACACAAATTCAATAGTGTCATTTCATTTTTTTTTTTTTTTCTGCTCTCGTTCTTCCCTTAGGGGCTTTGAAGCTGAACTAAGCTCATATTTAATCGCACGCCGAAGAGAATCGTTTGAAAAATGACCAAGAGGAAGAGAAAAATCAAGTCTTTATGCACACAAGAAAAAGAAAAAGCTTTCGGCACCACAAAAGCAAAAAAAAAATCCAGCGGTTCTTCCACCCATTCCATTTATTAAATAATCGATCTGCTCTTTCGTTCTTTGTGCGCCGTCTTTACTTTTCCATGCTTGGTACAAGCTTGTCTTTCATTTAATGGGATCTTCTAAGAGAAAGCCAATGTTCTGCCACCTTTTAGGACCTCTCTCTACCTCTCTCTACTTTTCTCTATGATACATTTACTTAGTGCCAAGGGAAAATACATCAAACCTCAACTCCTGACAAAGGCTTTCTCCACAAAAAATCATGCCAAGCAGCCGTAACAGCCAGACGCAATTATGTTTCCATGTAGAAGAACATTTTTCTGCAGCCCTTTTCCACAGCTGTATAGAATCAGTTCACCCTACATGATCCAGTGCCAGCTGGAGAGAACTGGCAAGCAAACAAGGCTAATGTGCAAAGGTACCTGCTAATGGCTCTAATAGGTCATAAAACAGTCACAATTAGCACTACAAATGCAAGATTACTCACCAAGCAGAACAAAGAGATAAACACAATCAATGGGACTCTACACATGCAGTCAAAGCTTCTACAGACACTTGCCATAAACACCGGGAGTGACAACTAACTTCAAAATAAACAGTAGCTATTTCTCAGTTTCAGATACACAGATGACTGAGGTAATATTTTAATGAGTCACAAAAAAATTCTACATGCAATTTTCCCCCAAAACATCTTTTTCTCAAACCCAGTTATGCTTGAAGATGACAGCTTGAAGCTCATCGTGCTAATAATATGTCAATCATAATTGAGAGATGTGAGAGAACTATTTTTATATCTGAATGAAGGCCTAATACTGACAGCAAAATTTTCATAATAACACACTAACTTAATTTTCAACATTTAGACATTTTTTTTAACTACAGGAGGAAAATAACTTGTTAATTGCTGGCAATTAGCTCCTATTAACATAAGTTTGATTAGAAACAGTGTAGCCATAATGTCATCTCTTTATCAACCCAATTCTATTTTAGAATTATAAATCATGAGGAAAATCTATGCTTATTTATAAGGGTTGATACACAGTGTGGCAGCCTCACCAAAATTATCGCAGGACATCTCTTCCGCAGTGACTTACAAAAATTTGGATTTCAATTCAATGTGAATCAATGTTATCATGACATGTTTATATTAGAACATCCTAGGGAGGGGCTCCATCAAATACGGTTATTCCTGACATATGACTCTGGGCTCAGGCTACATTTATTTCAATTCAAAGAAAACCAGATATTTTGAAGCTATTGCTGCTGTCCTTTCTAATATCCTACATAAACAATCCAACAAACAAACAAACAAACAAAAATTTGAAAAAAAAAAAACCAACAACACGTGAATATAATGGAAGGTACTGGATTCACCTGGCTTGGTCTATTTCGTGTCGTGTTCCCTGTTTGATGAGTGGTTGTTTGGGATGAGACATGTAGTTGTGAATGAAGATGTATTTTTTTTTTTTTTTTAATGGAAGTGCACTGGTGCTCCACAGAAGGCTCTGTGGAGAATAGAGAGAGCCATTCCCCAGGGCTGCGGGCCACTCTCCCAGTCAGTATTTAATGAAGCTGTGACGGAGGTACATTTGGCTGCTGGCGGTCTGTATTATCAGGCCAGGCCCCAACAAGAGTTTTAATATTAAGCAATTGGGAACCATGAAAATCGCCCAAAGGGAGAGGGACTGGCACGCCGTGGAAACACACAGGTGCTACACACAGCGTGGAGAGATAAGCCACACAAACACACACACACACACACACACACACACACACAGAGACACACGCACCCTCAGCAACCCCTCCTTCTCCCTCTCAACTCTCCATCACGCATCCCAAGCAAATTGGATTCCCAAAGAGGCATCCTGTTGGACATGGAGCCGACATGCATTCCTGTCCGCTGAGCATTGCCGTAATGCGCGTGACTGTACCCAAAGAACACGAGACAGATTAACAGGTAGAGTGGACACGTACAATGTTTTATTTCTTTTTTTCTTTTTTTTTTTTCTTTACACCACCTGTGAGATGGAACATGCCCTTCCTGCTCTAGTGTTAAGGATTTTTTCTGAGCTCAATAAAATCAAAGAAGGAGAGAGAGAGAGAGAAAGAGAGAGAGAGAGAGAGACAGAGAGAGAGAGAGAGAGAGAGAGAGAGAGAGAGAGAGAGAGAGAAACTAGCACCTCTGTCCTGTCCATTAAAAGAGTCTGACCAGAGGAGGACTAAAATGGTGGCTCATTCTCTCTTTCATTCGGGCTCTGACTCGTTAGCTGCGACGTGTATGTCTTTCAGCTAACTGGGTTTTTATCACTGCTCAACAGCTCCCTAATCCTCCCATACAGCAAACTGCCTTTTCAGACAGACAGCACATGCACAAACTACTAATCGAATGCAATGGACCACACTGAGACACACACACACACACACACACACACACACAGAGAGAGAGAGAGAGAGAGAGAGAGAGAGAGAGAGAGAGAGAGAGAGAGAGAGAGAGAGAGAGAGAGGGTGAGAGAGAGTTGTGATTTTTAACAACATTCCTTGAGAGTATCAAACAAACAGGTTAACTGTAAAAGTATCTTTTTCAAATCTTACAAAACACGTACTTGGGTACCTTTGTAATGAGATGACACATTTCTACAAAAATTGAGAATGAACATATGTAATAAATGAATGTGTATATGCTTTTTATACCTTCTTTTTCAATACCCTTAGGAAGCTCTGTACTTCATTTCTCTCGCTCTCGCTCTCCCTCTCTCTCTCTCTCTCTTACTCTCTCTCTCTCTCTCTTTCTCTCTCTCTCTCTCTCATCCCAGCAGAGCTGTGCAGTGGAGGTCAAGAGCATAGTAAACAGGAGAATGGAAGATAATCCCACACATTAAACCACTGTCTAGAACTAATACCATATCAAATATTTTGCCATTCAGAAGCTGAGTGGTACATCTTCCTGTAACTCTATTATTTCAAAGGATCAACACTCGGCTTGTGTGTAAAATGCATGCAGTCATCAGCAATTTGGATGATAAGAAAAAAAAGAAGAAAAAAAATCAAAAAATACATTTATGCAAATACCTTCTTCAAAGTTAATAAGATTTTTCATGTCGTGTTATTGCAGCCATACCATACCCAGATTTCTAATAAAGGAAGGATTAATCTGAAATTAATTATAACGCTGTATATCTGAATGAAAATTTTAAAGCAAACATTAAAGAAAGATAGACAATGTTTATAATCAGGACCAGGTATCAGTTGGAGGAAGGAGTAGGAGGATCTTCACAACTGCATTTCCAGACAGACTGCAACATCCTGGTAACCAAATCACCCCAACATCTCACAATTCCTCTAAAACACCATTAGTCTAGGGAGCGTTTTCCTCAGCACACCATCCAAATCTAAAGGAATGGGTGAGATATACACCTAAATTTTAAATCATACCGTTTCTGAAGAGTCGGAATTATTTATTCATCTGTCTACAGAAGATAAAGGCGCGAGGGGAGGTTCCTCTGATACGGTGATAGGCACAAAACATCGCTCGGACTTCTTCTTTTTGCTCCACCCTCCTTTCCCTTTGCTTCCTGAACACACATAATGATGACCAGGATTCTAAGCTTGCTGAATCTATGTAAACATTACACTTAGAAGAAATAAGAATGAATCAAATCGTGTGGGGGCATAATTACAGTGAATAGCCCCAATCAATGCATTTATCATTATAAAGAATCAAGACAGCAAAATCAAAGCATAGCCATTTTGCTTCCCCTCCGCACCCAAGCAAGTGACACGCAGCAGCACTGTTAAACAAGACCTTCATCAGAGACAGAGAGAGAAAGAGCAAACGGGGGTGAATTCTTTTATTATTATTATTATCATTATTATTATTATTAATCTGAATATGGTTATACAGGGGCAAGGGTGACATCCTAAGATCTGTACATGTTTGAGCTGCATGTTATGTTTGTACACATGTGTGCCTCTGCCATTTCCTGATGCGTGATTTGTGGCAGAGATTACCAAAGACTTCTAATTCTTTGTCTCTACAGCCATCATTTAGAATTCTACACAACCTTGAATTTGTGACAACATCTAGCTGAGACATCTGCGCCCTTGAAACCTTGATAAACCATGTGACAGCTCTCTCTCTCTCTGTCCCTCTCTCTCTCTCTCTCTCTCTCTCTCTCTCTCTCACACACACACTTTCTATCTGCTAGTGAAAGGATTCCAAAACACAAAGCTCATAAGTGTTTCATTCCAACAGCCTGTGTCATTTGAAATGGTCAAAAGCATACGCTCCATCTCAAGGCCTTGACTTGTTTTTTTCTCGGTGAAGCAACAAGAACTGGGAAAATTTTCAACAAGTTGCCTGCCACTAAATCAGTGAAAACAAACACGTGCGTCTAGGTACATTCACTTGAAGCTCCTACCAGAAACCATCAACAAATCAACGCATACATATTTGAAGAAGGAGAAAAAAATATATCAGATTTCGGAGAAACTAAAGAAAGCTGATACGTTTGGTTTCCTATTATTTGTTACATTTTATGTCTCCGATTGATGTTGTAAAGAGTAATCTGATAACAATAGAGTGCTGTATTAAAAGGTATAACCATATTTTGCAGGAGAGAGCAAAAAACAAACTCTCCTTGCAATATAATCAAGCCTGTAACTTTTCCTGAAAATGTGACCAGAATTCCAGACCCGTGTGTAAGATCATTGGCTGGAAAGGGCTTAATAAATTTATGTCAAAGCAAAGGATATTAACCCCATGTGATAAATGAAGAAGGATATTGTCTGTCAGCTTGGTCATTAGTCCTTTTCACCATTTACTTCTCCAGAAGGAGAGGAGAAAGAAAATAACCTCAGCCTTGACTTTTTTTCCCCGGACTTTTCTATCTAAAACAACAAAACAAGCTCAAACATATCAAGGAATTAGACATCCATGCTTCGCTCACATTCAACATATACACATACAAGTATGTTACATACACATATACGGAACTAATATTTTCACATGCATATTTTCTAAACAAACAGTTATTTCAGGTATCCGTACGCAATATGCCAAAGCTTTACAAGATCTCTCAACAGTCTCTTCAATTGAACACTCCATCCAAAGAAACAAAAGCGTTAGCACTCAGACATGGGTGTCTCCAGCAGCTCTTGAATACGTTTAGCATGATTACAGACTATATCAGAGCTTGTGATTTACTGAGAGACTCTAACTCTGAGCTGAGACGCTGAGACTGCTCAGCTGTTACAATATGAGCACACAAGCTCACAAAGAGAGTTCTGCCAGGGCCAGTTAAAGTAAATGGTGCATTTGCAATGGCCGGCTTACACATTTAACTTTATCGAGGGTGAAGAGAGGCACATTTTAACTGAACGCACTTCCACTAGAGACCTTGAGTTTGTCTTTCTTTGCCTCATCCAAATTCTTTTTTTTTTTCTTTTTAGAGCAGCCATCACGCGCAGGAGGCTCTAGGAAGTGAGGTATGGTGTAACACTGTGTAATTCTCATCTAAATCACTGTCAGGCCTGTGAAGGGCAAAAAAAAAAAAAAAGAGAGAAATAAGTGAGTAAACAGATAAATAAATAAAGAATGCAGGTATGAGTCTCGTCAAATTAGGAAGACTAAACACATCTGTGAGCCACTGCTTATCTGGCCTCTCAGCCATGTGAGAGGTAGTCACTACTGCTTTGATCCTCCAATTAACGGCCGTATTTATAAACTGTAAACATGTAACTGAAGCTAATGAGCCCAGCCTATTTAACTTTCATTCTCTCTCTCTCTCTCTCTCTCTCTCTCTTTCTCTGTCTCTCTCTTTCGCTCTTGCTCTCTCTCCCTCCAGATCAATATCAACTTTGCTTTGGCTAATTTGCTTCTTGAATAAATACAAATCTCTGGACTGTGACTGGTCCTTCACATGCTAAATCCATTGTGCTATTGTTTAGTTGCGTTCGGTTTTTTTCTTCCCCTCCCCTCCATTAGAGAACGTACAGGGACTGTCCCTCCACAAACAAAGAACACTGGAACCGAGAAATCAGGATTATACAGCAGAATGCTGTCTTACAATTTAGGGCACATTTAACACCACAAACGAGACACAAAGCAGGGGAGTACTTAAATACTGATTTAGCATTTAAACATCAGCTACATTTAGTACCTTCCACGATGAATGTTTTTTGTTCTGTTAACTGTATGGCTAATGCATTTTACTGAGGTCTTTAAGAACTGTGAGTGTAGTCTTTTTTCTAAAGGTTTGGATTTCACCTTTGACATTTTGTGCATCGATTTTGATGGGAGTGTACTCTCTCTCTCTCTCTCTCTCTCTCTCTCTCTCTCTCGCTCTGTGTGTGCTCATCTCTCCCGTTTGACTTGGAGAACTGAACAGTGATTGAACAGCGGCTATGGCCTCTATCTCCCTCTGTATTGATTGGATGACAGCATAGATTGAGAAGACCGCCTTTTGTCGAGTGTCACGTCTTTCTGTTTCTGAGCCGTGTGGCAACTCTTATCAGAGCTGACCTGACAAAATGCCAACAACAATCCGACAGAGTTTACAAACCATCACATATCTGATGTATATGTGTTCATTCACAATCTCGCAACACGCTCTTCTCAGATGACAGACCGAAGCCGTGGCATAAACATCGATCTGTGTACTTCACACTGATTCTGCCCCAAACATAATGGAACATTAGAAGGCTGCGACAGAAACCGTTAGCATCTGCTCAAACGGTTATCGAAGAAACAAGCTGATCTGGAGTTCAAATAAGAATATAGAGGTACCGCTCATACACCGACTGATGAAGACAGAGGTTTGGAAGAAGTTTCTCTTTTTTGGGGGGGGGGGGGGGAGTGCTGTTAAGCTTTTCGGGAAATGCCTGCTGTCTCCTGTCAGTAGGTTACAGGAAAGCCAGGGCCTGCCAAGACACGCGTGACAAGCGTCTCCGTCCTAACACGCACATCCCAATTCTGTCATTCTCTCGTGCCTTCCCGTGTCATGTTAAGTGCCAGTCACTGCCACCGTGCCAATTATACAGCCCGCTTCCCGGGCATACTAACACACACACACACGTACGCGTACACAAAATTAGAGAGAGTGAGAGAGACTTCCACGAGACTACTGTGCAAGCTTACCCTAATTAACCATCAGCTTAATTAGACAATTTACTGTGTAATTAGCAGGCAATTAGTCAACACCTCTCAGATCTTACTGACTGCTTTGACAGGCCTGTTTTCCTGAGCTGATTCAGAGGGTCAAAATCACCTATGCAAGTTTTTTTTTTTTTTTTAGTTTCTTTCATCCTCTCTCTCTCTCTCCATCCCTCTTCAACATCTTAATGTGTAACAACTGCATCTAAGCACAGAGCATAATCATAGCTGATGAGGCAGGTACGGTAAAACACACACGCTTTATTTCGAAAAACAGGTGTGTGATGACATGCAGCATTCCCTCAACAGGAAAAGAAAGCCCAAACTGCCAGCTGAGCTTTTACTTGTGTTATGTTCCCCGAGGCAAAACTCAAAAAAAAAAAAAAAAGAAGAGGGAAAAAAAAAACAAAAAACAGACAGCAATAATCTATGAACAATGATTAAGAAGTGGGCGTGAGGACAGTAATGGCACATTTCACAGTCCAATTACGAGACGGAGTTCTCTGGGCGAAATAAAAAATCTACGACCAACGTTTTTACAGCCACTTCAACTTATACAACTTGTGTCTTGTGTGAAGGACGCAGCTGTCTGTGACTGTTAGCATCTCAATAAAAGTAAAAGAGGATTAGCATGGTAACATTAACATGAATTATGAAATGAGTGTGTAGGCGTTAAGCACGTGTGTGTGTGTGTGTATCTCACTGCGTGTGTGAGTTTTGTTGCCTTCTCTCGCCATGGCCATAACATGGACCCAGATCACTTCTCCGCTTTTTTTCTGGCACAGTCCTTGGGCTGATGAAATGACACTTACACACGGAGGGGGTTTGCTCCCAGGATTCAGTCCTTTTGGTGTGAAATGGAAATGAGCTCATGTGCAAGGCACACTGGGTAGTGCCAATCTATAATCAGGATACTGCTGAAGCCATGTGGGTGGCTTCTTTAGCATAGCATACATTCAAAATAATGACAATTTACAATAAAATCTAACCCAAAACAAACAAATTTAAACTACCTGACATACGAACATAAGAGAATGCTGGAATGATATTGGTTATATGTGGTATACGCTACTGTCATGGAGTGACAAAAGATGGAGGTGTAATTTCAGAGTACGGAAGTAGGGTGAAGCGCTAATAGTTATTTGCCTGTTGCCAATTTTATATCATGTAGCAATTAGATGCAGATATTTGTTGAGAACAGGAAACTACTGTAGTGCTCATTACTGGTGTCTGTAACCTTGATCTCTTGCCACATAGAGACAATGACAATTTACAGAGCATACGGCATACCTGCTGCTATTTATTATCAACAGAAATCACTCTGTGTGTGTGTGTGTGTGTGCGTGTGCGCGTGTGAGATAATGTGTGTTACGTTGTGCATGTTGTGCACGCTTGCATGTGTTAGGTTTGGATGAGCATGAAGCATCCCTGGAACATGACCTCTAACCTAGCTCTTCTTAATAAAAAACCTACAGTTGATTAACCTTAATTAGGAACACAGAGAATTCACAGGGAGCGGGTAGACGTGCATGTCGAGTGCGGGATAATGGTGCGCAGATGTTGGTCTAAAGGATGTGTGACACATCATCTGCGTTACCATGGAACCCTGTTCAACATCTCTCATTAAATCAGCTCAGTCGGAGACGTATAGCGTGTGCACGTGTGGACCATTACCGCTGCATGGAACTTCTGTTTTAATTGTGCTACGTCAGAACGCCGCGGTTCCTGTAGATTTCTACTTAACGTTTGAAACTTTCTTCAAATTGGCCCAACTTTCTCCCTCCTACACAAGAGAAACTATTGATGGTCTGGAGAGCGGATTGATTTTGTTCTGAAAGTTAAAAGGTAGGAGATAGATATTCATGTAGCGTAGGCATGTGAGAAACTCCAGTCATCGGAGAGCTCAATTTGGAGTATAGGGTCAGTACAATAGCATGTCTTCTCCACTCACACACTGAATGCATAGCAGTGAATAGAGCAACTAAATAACCTTATAAATACTACAGTGATCATTAAAGTGCTCAGCCAGACTGGTAAAGGTGATGTTACACGGCCTTAGCGAAGCACAGATAACTGGACCATAGATGAAGTGGATGAAGTTACTATCAACGACTAATTGGGTCGGTGCCAATTACAGGTGTGATCTATCCTGTCCTAACCAGCCAAAGGGTTAAATGGTCTCATAAAGTTCACGCCAAAGGAGGGCTGAGGAAAAAAAAAAAAAAAAAAGACACATTTTCATATGCAATACAGTTCATTAATTCTAATTAATGGTCACACAACTCGCACTGCAAAGCTTTGTTCTGCTGCCTCTCCACTGGCTCCGTAAGCTAATTAGCAATTCCAAGCACAGCCGTGCTCAGACAAGGCCCAGAAGCGTGAAGATTTTCATATCCATAGACAATCCACCCAGCATCTCCAACACTATCAATACCAAGGCATGGTAATGTTTTGATAGAAGCAGCACAAGGGGGGGAAAAAGCACAGGATATTAAAAAAAAAAATTCCCCAGTGTTTAAGCAGAACGATAGCAGAGTGCCGGCTGTTCATTCATATTGACATTAAGAACTTTTTATCTCTCTCCCCCAAGAAAACCCCCTTACAATCTTTCCCTTTGAGCACACAATAAAGAATAATATGATTTCTGTTTACCTAGATATCAGCTGGTATTTCAGCTCACACTGACAGCCAATAGCTGCAACATTATATTAGACCCCAATCTGGCATCTACAAATGTCAAGAGTAAAAACAGTGTGATGGGGAGTCAGAGAGAGAGAGAGAGAGAGAGAGAGAGAGAGAGAGAAACTGGGGGTAGGGTACAATGTTCACAAGTGCACAAAATCCAGAAAAGGAAAAAAAAAAAGGTAAGTTCACATAAACATATCTGAGACTGCAACAATATGCGGCTGTCAATCTTAATGCTTCACCTGGGAGCAAGGCACAGTGGGAGACAGGATAACGGAGACTTAAGCAGATGTCCTGACTTTGCCTCTCCTCTCTCAGAGCTCGCCTGGTAAACCCAGTGAAGGTAAAATTACATTTATTCAAAATGCACTGCTGCAATGCTAATATATACCCTATTGCTTCCATAAAACCCCTTCACCACCCAAGTCCCCTCGCACACCCCCACCCCCACCCCCCCCCTTCCCCTATTCATTCATCTCAGTTAAAAATAAAAAAAGCTGACCTTTTCCAAATGACAATGGAGTAGCATATAGGACTACTGATGGAAGCACTGACAGGTCCCAATGATACAGGTTCAGTGACTTTGTTCACACTTGTACTGCGGTAAGAATGTCATTTACACACCTTGCGAGGCTTCCCACTCCAATCAGAAATTAACTCACACACACACAGAAAGATGGGAGGTCTGAATAAACAAACAATTTTCCCTCAATGTCATCTCCTTTCTTTGCCTGTTAGCAGTATGGCTACATACCGAATGCTATTAGAGAGAAGTCTGTCGGGAGGGTCTTTTTTTTTTTCTTTCTCTCACTTTCTTCCTCTTTTTTATTAACTTTCATTTAATTGCCATTTCTAGCTCTATTAATAGAGGGTTGGTGGAAAGCACACACCAAACATATGTTACTAATTAATATTCATACCATCCTGAGACAGAAAAGAACATAAGCTTCGAAATTCAACAGCGCTTTCCAGATTTTCCAAGTTTCCTTTTTTTCTTCACAATTTTTTTCCCAAAATAATACAAATTCATGTATTATTAGGAGCACTCACCGATTTATTAGCTAGAGAGTCCAAATATACAAAGAAATATGTCTGTACACAAAATGCACGTCACAGGAATGTTTATCTTCCAGAAACAGTCCTTTGAGAAATGTGGTGTATGAATATGCATGGTAAAAATCGCACTTGAGATGTTGACTCTACTATAACCATAATTTTCTGTATTTGAATTTTAATATAATTTACTGAGCATTATACCCTGTGCAAATTTCTCACACAATCCTTCTAGGATCATATGATAATTTAAGGTTGTGTGGGTGCAGTAAGTCTGTGACACGAACAGTGCGTCCACAAAACTAATGCTTATATAACACACATTCATTCAGTCTCAAAGAATCAAGACCATATATTTCCAGAAATCAGACTGTAAAGCTAAGCAGACAACTCCTCACACCAATACATTTCAGTAGTAAGTGATACGTTAGTCACAGTGTTTCAGGAGGTCGACCATAACTGTGAAGGTTTCTGACTGTCAGTCTGAGGTAAAATATTTTGATTGCAGTTGGTAGTGTGGCAATGAGAGGACTGTTACCTTGTCCAGAGAGAAGGTCTTCGTCAGGGCGAAACCCCAGCCTTGCTCAAAGGCTCTGCGGATCATGGGTGTGCTGGTGGTTGGTGGAGCACTGGCCAAACCAAATGGGTTTGGGAACTTTATCCCACACATCTCCACGCTTATGTCCACAGCGTCTATGGGGGAGTAGAAGAGAGGCAGCTGGGGCTGACTGTCCACCGTCTGCCCGTGGAGGGACTGCCATGAAAAGAGACCAAAAAAAAAGCACTCACATGAGAGTCTACATCGACGTATGCTGTGTTACTCAGACGAGCTGCATTAACATGAATCAGAGATATATCATTTCAAGATGTTTGAATGTATATGTCTAAGGGTTATTTTTACAATTGAGTATATAATTACACATATGTGGACACACACACACACACATACACACACGCGCGCACATTTAATGCAACAGTAGCATGGCAGACAGTAAAGGACAGAGTGTGTTTGTCTGGCGTCCCACGGCACTGTTTATCTCACTCCATCGTAGCACAAAAGGCAGTCAGCACCAGTCATACATCAGCACTCGCTTTAATTAGCCGAGCGTTTATCAAGCGCTTATGATTGCTTTTGTAATGATGTCACTGCGGCATAATGAACGAGGGGGTGTCAAGCGGAGAAAGAAAGCATGCTATGACATGACAGCCCTCCCCCGTTCCCCACCGAGAAGCCGTCAGCCAACGAGAGATGTGCCAGCCCAGGAACACAGAGAAACACCACCAGAGAAAAACAACAAACACCAGAGGGGCATTCTCCCGCGTGCTAGCAGGGTAATCATGGCAGTTTAGCTGTCATTGCTATGTTTTGAGAAGCAGATATATCCATAAATGAGTGATTTTTTTTCTTCTTTTGGGTCACTGTTTTCCCGTCTCCAACTACGACTTATGTCTATTTATATTTTGTATGAAACATTTCACCTGAACTTATTTTACTGAACTTTCATAGAAAATATCTTCAAGCTTAATGTAACATCAAGCATGAATGCCGGGAAGGGTATTTCCATAGAGCTCTCTTAATTAACCTTTACAGTTTTCAAAGACTAAAAGACTAGCTCCATCTTCTATAATGCTGGTCAGATAGAACCCTTTTAAAGAGGACAGAAGGCCTGAAATAGCACTTACATGTCAGATGCCTAATTGCATACAGGGGGAAAAAAACACACCTACGGCACATTATTACTTTCATGAAAAAAAAAAAAAAACATATGGACGAAAGACATGGCGAATGCAGTTCAAGTGATCTTTGAGCGAGTCCGATATTAATCGGTGAACCTTTTGGCAAAGTGCTCAATTCATTTCCTCCAGCATGGTCCATTATTGTAAAAAGCAAGGCAATCTGCTGTCCTTCCTTTGGTGCTGGAAGTGGTAATTTAATCGGGAAATAAACAGTTATCTCTGTCTCACTCTGACCACTGTCTTAGCCCGACAATTAACCCCAGTATAAACTGCTTCAGTCAGGCGAGTACAGCACTTTACAAGACCACTCTGTATCAAATGGAGGGACAAAGGGCTAGGTCAGATACCCCTTAAGATGCGTACTGCCATTTTGGGGTAATCTTTCTGGTGTCTGAGACAACACAAGGTCACATTAGTCTGTCCTCTTTGTGTCTGATTCTCCTTTGAGGGTTTTTCTCGAGGAAAGAGATGGAGTCGCAAGTAGTTCATTTACGTTAAGCCGAATGCACCTAAATTACAGTTCACTGACCATGTCTGTCTACATGATTTTACTCATATAGAAACATTAATGAACTATTAATTAGCAACATGTTCATGAACATATTTAGGGACTGTAGACGTGTTATACATTATATAATAGTACATGGTACAGATAGCATAATAACTAAAGCCATGCTAATAATAGATCAGTTACAATGTAATATGTATGTTATTACAAAAAAAATCCCTTTTTTTTACTCCCATGAAGCCAGTGTAACAAACCACTTCTGTTCCAAGCAAAATGATCCATGTGATCCAGATTGTTTTCTACATCTTCTGAACACATGAGACATCCTGATGTCTCACAGGATGACATCCTCAGTTGTGCGCGTGCGCGTGCGCACACACACACACACACACACACACAGTAAGGGAGAGAAGCTCAGTCTTGAATCTGGCTCTCTGTGTACATGGGAAATGGAGGTCGTCTGAAGCATACGAGCCTCTAGTAAGCCTTTGTCTCTGGAGCCCCTGCCTGCTCCAGCCCGCAAGGCTCAAACAATTCAGAGCGCTTGCTCACTCGCTCTCCTGTAGGTACTTCTTAGAGGCAAACTAATTAAGCTAAACAACCTTCTAATGCCAATGCTTCAGAGGTGAGCCTTACAAAAAAATAAGCCTAAGCTAGTTAGCACGGTGTAAGCCTTTGACATGCTAGGGAGGAAAACAATAGGAAGACTTCCTGCTATGCAGAAGGAGTAAGTCACTAGAAACAGAATATAATATAAATGCCTTCATTTCAAGACTCAGATTAGCAATAAATAAATTGTAATGAAAGGTTTTTGTATCCACCAACATGAGAAAAACAACAATTCCCGTGTAGAGAGCATGTAAAGCTTTCATCTTCATAATTAATCAGCACTCTAAATCCTCCCCTTCCATTGGGTTTTCTGATCTTCACACAGGACTTAATCAGGGAAACATCTGCTTGGGTCTCATCAGCACTAAAGCAAGTGGTGTGAGGTGTGAAGTATGTGTGTGTGTGTGTTGTTGTGTGTGTGTGTGTGTGTGTGTGTGTTGTTCTTGTTGTGTTTGTGTGTGTGTGTGTGTGTGTGTTAGTTTTTGTGTTTATGTTTGTGTTTGTGAGGGCATGTACATATGTGCATCTGCATGTTTCCAAGCTTGTCTGTGTGTGTGTGTGTGTGTGTGTGTGTGTGTGTGTGTGTGTGTGTGTGTGTGTGTGTGTGTGAGTGTGGGTGCGTATGTGTGTGTATGTGTGTGTGATGCTCACATCACAGACTGAAAGGGTTGTTAATTTTGTGTGTGTGTGTGTGTGTGTGTGTGTTTATGTTTGTGTTTGTGAGGGCATGTACATATGTGTTTGTGCATCTGCGTGTTCCCAAGCTTGTCTGTGTGTGTGTGTGTGTGTGTGTGTGTGTGTGTGTGTAATGCTCACAGTACAGTCAAAAGAGTCATCTGTTTTTTAGTTTTGTGTGTGTGTGTGTGTGTGTGTGTGTAATGCTCACAGTACAGTCAAAAGAGTCGTCTGTTTTTTTAGTTTTGTGTGTGTGTGTATGTGTGTGTGTGTGTGTGTGTGTGGGGGGGGGGGGGGGGGGGGGGGGGTTGGCTGTTGTGTCTGTTTGGCCATGTGTATAAGCAGAGCTGGGTTATGTAGGGTTATGTGTGGTTAGGACCAGTTGAGTTACCTGTAAGTATCTGTGGATGTGCCAGGAGGCTTGCTTGCCGTCGTTGACCGATTCCACTGTGGTGTTAGCCAGGCCAGCCACATCGCCCCCAGCAAACACCCACGGCTCGCTGCACTGCATGGTTTCTGGATGCAGGTCAGGGAGTCCCCATCTGTTTAACCTAATGGGAGCCATGGCCTCCTTCACTGCACAGAGGGGAGAGACAGAGTCAGCCAGAGACACTGTTTGATAGACTGAAAACCATAGAGAGAGAGAGCAATATGAAGTCTCTGACAAGACAAATGACAAAAAGACTGTTCTCTCTCTCTCTTTCTCTCTCTCTCTCTCTCTCATCTACCACCCCCTCTTCTCTCTGCTAGGTTAATGTAACATTTCCTGATGCATTTCATTCACCGTTAGCAATGTTAGCAAAAACATACTCTGTCAAACTGATCTACATTATAAAATGGCATCCCCTCCCAACTCTAGCCTTCCTGTGCATACCTATACTATTCATCTTCCAGAAGCAATGCTTTTCAGCGTGGACGCTAGCTTGCATTTATCAATAAGGACATTTTAAAATACAGATCTATGAGTTGCACAAGATTTATTGCACACTATTAGTACTGGTGCGGGAAAAAAATCACCTTCTCTCTGTCTGTTTGGTGGAGAGAGGGTTTCTTTTGTGACCATAGGTCAACTGCACAATGAAATCTACAAATAATACAATACAAAATCTTCATATTTTTCTTAAAAGAATTCCATAAACTCTTGGTGGGATTAGGCAAGTGAAATGTATGACTCTTCAGCACAAGCCCAGAAAAAAAGTACACACTGAAGGCAAATAAAACAGAAAAAAACAAAAACATTCATGCAATCATAGACACTACAGAGAGAAAGAATGCTTGCATAGATCTGCCATATTGATGAATGGATTCAATTGTAGAGGCTTTCCAGAATGAAACAGCATTGAGTACATTCCTTTAGAGAGTAATACTGCACAAATATTACAGGCAAATGGGCCAACTTGTATTTTGAGCATTCTAATAAATATCACAACATCAAGTTTAATTATTAAGACGGGAACAAATGTTTAAGGTTATGAGAATGGTCAGTGAATAAAGAAACATTCTCAGCTTGGATAGTCAGAGAGAATGAAATGCATGAGAGGAAAAGACATGAATTATCTTGGTAGGTTTGTGGGTTAGATCAGAAGAGGACAAGCTCAGGTTTAGAAGGTGAAATTATGCCTTTAATGTTGTTTGAACCCTTGCATCTCTCTCTCTCTCTCTCTCTCTCTCTCTCTCTCTCTCTCTCCCCTCTCTCTCTCTCTCTCCCTCTCTCTCCATCTCTTTCTCTCTCTCTCCCTCTCTCTCTCTGCTTTTTTCCGAAATCATCTCGAGGAAAAATCTCAACGTCCAATAGCCTCACATGACCTGTTTGTACTCTCTCTCTCTGTCTCTCTCTCACACACGCGCACACAGAAACACACACGCACACACACACACACACACTGAGACAAACACTCACAGACACACAGAGACACACACACACACACTCACACACCACAGGAGGGATTGTATTCCGTCTTTTCTCTCCTCACTCCTCAGCTTTGGGGAGGTAGTGGAGTGTGTCAGGCCCCTCTTACTCCTAAGAGATCAGTCTTAAGTAAAATAGCTGCTGCTTGCACACACACATACACACACACACACACACACACACTTACACAAAGTACCCACTCTACACACACAGAATCTCCAGAGACCACTCCATATTGCCAGATGCAGATTTCTAGGCCCCATTAAGCAAAAGGATCTCTGCTGGATGGGAGACAGTGGGAGGATGCTGAGGCCCCAAACAGCTAGAGCCGAGCAGGAACCACACGTCCATATCTCTTCAAAATGATTCCGCGACACACGAAATCTCCTCAAGACCCGTCATAGCACAACAATTTCATTTCCTGTTTCCCCTCAAAGGAGTTTATGAGTTAACACATTTAGAATGTAAGCCATACATTGTCTTTTATGGGGTTTTTTTTTTGTTGTTTTTTTTTTTTTGTTTTACTTGGTACTTCCTGCGTACTCCTATTTCTGTGCGAGTCAATTAGAGTTTTATTAGTATTAGTACAAAACCATTAGGCACGTCATTGCGAGCTGTCGTACAAACGCTGGTGCATTAGACACGTGCATATGCTTAGCACAGAGACCAGACCAAACAGAAACATTAATGGTGAACACAGCCACCTGATTAATGACCTGAGAGGGATCTGGTGAGTACAGTCATTATCCTTGATGTGTGGTGATTAATGGAATGCTGATGTCTGAATATTTTGCCAAGGCTACGTGGAGGTGGGTCTCTCCAGAAGTGACAGCGTTCCGGGAGAAAACCGCTCCATCATAATACGGAGCAGGTCTATCTTCTGCAAAAGAAACCAGTGCCAAAAGTGGCCGGGGATCTAATCATCTCCTCACTCCAGTGGGCCGACCCAGTAGATCACCGGTCTGCTTTTTCTAGCCCTGTCAGCTATTCCTGCCCCGCTCAGCACCGGGGCCTCCTGAATGGATCCAACGAGATACTTGAGTGGGTAAGTAATTCATATTTCCGTAAATGAAAGAACACAGACTGTGGGAGAAAAAAGATGAACTCTCAGCGTTTTTTTTTTTTTTTTCCTTTTTTTTTTTTTTCCCGAAGACTTGGCAGAGGAGTTGGCCTGGAGCAGCACTGTACTATGTAGACACAATAGGTGGTGTTATACACTGTGTTTTATTTATGGCCATTGAGTCAATAGATAAGACTACGATACAGTACGCTGACTGCAACATGTTCAGGCATGTTTTCATAAATGTGAAACTGGAGGGTATCAAATAAAGCAGCAGAAAATACTGAAAATACTTGTATACTCGCATCAGCGCTACAACGTTCAACACACACCACAGCTACATCTTTTGTTTAGCAAAACTGATACAAACATATGCTAACCCTGACGGCATTTAAGAGTAATTATTCTGTTTGGGGTTTTTTTCAGTTTTTTTTTATGTTAAAGTCAGCAGGGTCTTTTCTGAGAACAGATCCTTTAGTAAAGACACCCATCAAGGCTGTGTCAGCTCTTCAGGTTTACTCACACTATCCATAAATGACGAGCACTTGTTTATTCCACTGTATCAATTAAACTCTTCAACGTATTAAAAACAGGTTTAATGAGTCATTAGCTAAATACAATATATAGGTAGAGGCACTGTGTGTATTCATGCTCCTTATGTGTGACATTTCCATGGGATTTGAGTTTTTATGTTATTTTGTAAGATATCATTAATTAAGGTCTTTTAAGTATAACTCTGGGTTATGCTTCTACAGTACAGCGGAAGACTGTAAATGACTGTTTTCCTTTAAGAACGAAGCAATACACTGCTAGATTGCGCATGACATAGCCACACACACACACACACACACACTTATGGAATAATTCAATATGCGAATCTTAAATGCCTGACCTTCCAAAATCACTTCAAGTTCAAAAGCGTTTTCAGAATGCAGGAAAAAAAAAAAACTGAATAAGTTGCTCAATTAAACAAGTGTTTCACGGAGGAGACGGAGAGAAATCAGAATGAAAAATAATAGAAAATGTGCTCACTCGTCTAACCCTTCGAGTGATATTCACCGAGTTCTGATCATTTGGTTGAATAAATGTGTATTTTTAGAATAATGGTTAATCGTACAGGCATGTAAAACATGCCCAACTCCTGCTTAAGTAGTGAGAACCTACATTAGCATGTAAGTAATGCCTCACAGAGCTAGGTAATGGCTTCACTGACTAACCAGTTGTGTAAAGTTCTGGTTTTGTGTGTAGGCTGAAACTCATTACTCTGATTTTGTGTCAACTCTGGTCTGCTCTGGACAGTGTTGCCCCCACCCCCCGTGACATTACATTGTTTATTCAATCCTGCCCTAATTGAAAACCGTAGCAGGTGTGCCCTTTATCTGTGTAATCTAATTATCTGTCTTCACAATGGTGTCAGAAAAAAAGAGACTATGGAGAGTCAGATGTACATAGCAATTCTGGACCATGTTGAAATGATTCAACATGAAAAAAAAAAACCCCAAAACAAAACTAAGCTCATTTAATGAACAATAACCCAACTGAATATTATCCCTAACATGAGATGCTTTTTAATGAGGGTCCCCAACAAACACTTTATATGTTCTTATTTGTTTGTGTTTATCAGCTGTTGTTTACTTGTCTAGTAAGAGTGAATGCAGTGTCCATGAAAGTTTTATGTCATATATATATATATATATATATATATATATATATATATTTATTTATTTTAATGACGGATAAATTACAGTGGAAAATGGCATGCTGTAAGTCTGTCAAGGACTTTAGCTAAAAACAAATCATGTTAAAAACAGCTAAATGACTACAGATACAGCTCGCTTAGTTAAATGACATTATCACCTGTCTGCCTGCACAGAACTACATGCTGCTTAGTGGAGTGTTCACATCTCTTACACAGAGTCTTGAACAGCTCACCATTCATTCTGTGCATCCTACCTATTAAACACCATTTCTCGGTCAGAGCAGCCAAAGGAACATTCACTTGGACAAGGCATAAAGAGGTAACATTTAAAAAGCTCAGAAGCTACTGATGCTATATTCTTGAAATTTGCAGTTCCTCGCTGCACTGGATGACAGTACAAGGTAATTAAAAACAAACAAAAAATGATACTGTTGAAATCAATGCTATAATCTATACCGTCCTACTAGAGAGAAGCTAAGAAGCTACTATGGCATTGCAATGGTAATTGTTCATAAACAGTGCTATGATTTCAGTTTCCTCCAGTTGCCATGAAACTAAGTGAGCAGATTATCACAGACAGCGGGACACCTGTTCAAATTTACCATTGTCCACTTCATCACTTCATCAGAGTCTGCTGTGTGCTAATGCTAGTCCCCTAGTCAAATTCAAACAGAGCAATAGGACAATATTGTCAATATGGCATCATCTGTGTAAAATGGCAGCTACTCAAACCATTCACCACACTGAGGATAACTGGCTTCACAACAAATCCGAGATGTAGAAACGCCGTCGTGTAAGCGTGACTTACGTGACGACGGTTCTGTGAATGTTTTTCATCGCAAAGAGTTTGAGTCTGTTTTGCTGCCCACCTTTGGGGTCATTTAGCACCGAGCCAAAAGCGCTGATGATGTAATCGGCTTTAAGGCGTATGATCTGTTCTTCATCCTCCACCCACTCGCCCGAATCCGTCTGCTCCGTCCGGCAGAACTCCATACCGCACACACGGCCAGCCTTAACCATGACCTCCCGCGGGGACAGGAAAGGCAAGAACTCGCATTTCTCCTCTTTAGCCAGCTCCATCTACACAGCAAACAGTAGGACATTGGCTGAATGATTAACAGAGCTGCACGAAAAAAAAGAACTGCACAGTATTAAAACACTCCCTATGTCTGCTATATGAAATATGAGTTGCACTGGAGTCTGAGAACCGCATAGGACAGTGATAGGACATTATACATAGGGGAGGCATCAAAAGGGAACCAATAGTCTTGAATCAGTACGAGCTGAAACTGTATTTTTAACTGGTAAGACTGAACACAATAAATCCATGGCTCTGTAACAATTTTCTAAAGAATACCAAAGAATTTAAAAAAGAAAATTAAAAAGTTTTTCAAAGTACTTTTGCACCTGAGACACAAACAAAAATAACAACGGCCAAGCAATAATGCCTTCTTTGTTTTCCCCTCCACGCTGTTTCCCTAAATTGTTTCAGTTCACATCAATGCGCATGTATCGCACCACTTTGAGTGGAATTTTCTCAGCTATGTGAAGGTTACTTACGCCTACAAGAGTCCAAAATGTAACACACCTTATAAACAAACTTAATTAGTTGGAGTTGATGGTAGAGGCTTAGCTATGCAATGCTGCTTGGGTGAGTAAACAGATGTGAATAATTACCTTACTTTCTTTAAGTTATTTTGGTCGTTTCTATGGCAGCGCAAGGTGGGCGCTGAGTAGAACTGCATGAGGCGTGACAAAAGTTAGCTTGGCTGGCTGATTTAGAATAGACTTCACTGATCTGTCTATTCTAATCTATCACTTTGTAACTTTTCCACCTTCACTGGTGTATTAATAGCGCAATTATTATAAACAATTCGTAGAGGAAGGCAGAAGTTATTTGGAACACGAAATGACAGTTATATTTGAAGCCATGGTTACGTTATATGACTGTGATGTGGTGAATGTGCCCTTTTTTTTTTCTTTTCTTTGGCTTTCTTCACCGTGTTTAATAGAGTTATGCTGTACCGACCAAACTCTTCCTCTACGCTTTATAAAACTGTAGCAAAAAAAGAAAAAAAAATGATTTCGGAAAATAAAAAATTAGGGGTGGAAAAATCTTTTTTGCTGTGCTGAGAACATTGGGAACAGGATAGAGTGGAGATGAAAAAACTTCTTTTTTTTTTCTACTTTCATGTCAGTGCTGTGCCTCAGACACCTATTTCTCTAGTACAGAGTCTAAATAAAATTGTTCATGACATCCTTTAGCTTACAAGCATCATTATCAGAGAAGAGTCACCCGTGCAGAGCAGCCTAGTGCCTGCTCTCCTCACTGGGCAAGAGTGGGACTTTTGACAGTAATCTCCCCCTGAAAGCAAAGACAAGTCTTTGCAATAAAGGAAAGTGGGGAAGGCTTAGGAGCAGTGTCAGTGGGGCAAAGAGAGAGAGGACATTCTCTGAGACGTCTTAATAAAGCACCAGCTAGAAACTCCACTCCACTCACAAGGCCAAATATTAATAAGCTGTACTCAGCTGCCTTGTGTTGACACTCTCTCTCTCTCTCTCTCTCTCTCTCTCTCTCTCTTTATCTGTCTCATTCTCTCCTGCTCTTTTTCTCCCTTTTCGCTCTCTTCCTCACCTCTTCGGGGACCGCGCGGATGTTGGTGAAGCCTTTCCTGAAGACCACGTAGACGCGACGGGCGCCGCAGCGGAGGGCTGACGTGGCGCAGTCAAAAGCCGTGTCGCCCGCGCCCAACACGATGACAGTGCCACGCAGCTCCGGCAACGCGGAGCGGCAGCTACACATGCCTGGAAACCAGAGAACAACAGGAGGCAAAGAAAAGACCCCATGAAGATAGGTGGGGGGTGGGGGGGGGGGGGCGCAGTGGAGAGAGAAAAAGAGAAAAAGAGAAACATGATTTCTTTCTGCAGAAACCATCACTGCTTAGCGGCTCTGCAGATCCTGGTACTTAAGGCAGTGTAAAATTGCATTTCCAAGTATGCCGACACAGCATGTCACTATCAAATTATTCTGCTTCAATGAAACGTAGTTCTATCCTTCCCTCTCTCTCTCTCTCTCTTTTTCTCTGTCTGTCTCTGTCCCTTTCTCTTTTTTTTTTGGGGGGGGGGGGGGGGGGGGGGGGTGGTGTCTCCGTAAAGGTAATTTCATACCCCACACCTTTAGCCGTGCTGCTTTTTATTTTTATCTGCGATAAGGATAAGCACAGATTATCACTGAATGCTGCTGATTTGAACGTCTGATAACACACAACGGCTGAATACGTCCTCACATATACTCATCTATTTCTACATGACTCACACTCAAAGACATAAAAGTTCCCATTCATGAAGGGTACAGGAGCATTGTCTCACAGAGAGATCAACATTCTCTATTAATTTCAACTGAGTGTGTGGCACATGTATTCTTATATTATTACAGTCGTGCCTCACTTAACGACAGGGATACGTTCTGAGAAATGCGTTGTTAGGCGATTTCGTCATCGTGCGAACATCATAGAGTGTACTTACACAGACCTGGATGGTATAGCCTACTACACACCTAGGGTATATGGTATAACCTACTACTCCTAGGCTACAAAACTCTACAGAGACGTGGTAAACACGAGATGTATGAGGCTGCTGCCGGCTTAACACAGCGTACTGCTTTAAAGTAAACTTTTTTTTTTTTTAAGTAGAAAGACTACACTTTAAAACAAAGATAAAAAGTACAGTATAGTAAATACACAAACCAGTAGCAAAGTTGTTTATGATCATTATCAAGTATTACATACTGTACATAATTGTATGTGCTTTTATACAACTGGCAGCACAGTAGGTTTGTTTACACCAGCATCGCCACAAACATGTGAGTAATGCGTTGTGCCACGACGGTGCGACAGCTACGACGTCAAGAGGCGATAGAAATTTTTCTGCTCCATTATAATCTTCTGGGACCACTGTCGTATATGCAGTCCGTCGTTGGCTGAAAAGTTGTTATGTGGCGCATGACCGTACTTACAGTTACAATGGATGAAGACTGTTGTGAATGCACATGTCAGGAGTCAGAGGCATATGGTACAAATATACAAATAATGTGTATACTATAAGCCTGTCATATATCATGACAACTCAGAGCATTTGAATAGGTATAATTAATAGATCTGAAGCACTTTCTCCAAATGTTGGAATTGCTAGTTACCCATGTTTGCAATTCTCCCTTTCATATAACAGCCTCTCTTGCATTCATTTGATACACGTGAAGCAGTGTTGAGCATCACTTGAAGTGTTACTTTAAGGTGAGGGAACTCTTGGCGAAAGCATGTCTGCTCACACTCTTCAGTTTACTTCTAAATTGGTAAGGACATCAAACAAAACGTTCAGCGAGTCTCAGTTGTGTTTTTTTTTTTCTTCTTACACAGCTATATCAAAGTTTTACTTCGCAGCTTTCCATTTAAAAGCATCTGAGGATGTCTAGAGCTTATCAATCTGTCCTTTTCTCGGTGCATATATGTTATGGTGGACTTATTCTAAGAAACAGGCAAATAAAACGCTTTTTTAACGCCAACAGTACAGAATTGCTATAGCTCCATTCGTGTGGGTTTGAACCTTAGGTAATCCACTTGAAGAAAATTGAGCATTTTTTTTTTTTGTATGTGACAAAGCAAAACTTTTGTTATATCTCTAAAAAAAAAACTCTCCCAAACAAATGACATGTGTGGAGTGTTCTTTTTTCTTTACCTTTTTTACTAGCCTTGGAAACCAGTGGTAGAAAATCCTTGGATGTATAAAAACCCTGTTCCATGGAAAGGCTCTCAAAGATTTTGTGCTTGTTGGCTTGAGGTAGACCTGTTTGAACAAAATTTGAAAAAAAAAAAAAAAAGTATGAATAGAAGGACTTAAATAAGGGGTACATAATAACAGTGAAAACAAATATTATTCCATGTCAGCTTTGGTTACTCCTAAATTTTAAACCCTTTTAAACCTCCTAAATCAAACACATATAAGTGGTTTATGAAGAACATGTGCATTGTTTTTCACAAAAACATGCTAATGTGCTACATCAATAACTCTAAAACCATAACAGGCTCTCCAGGTAACTGCTAACATTCTCCTCTGTTTGCAATATGAAGGATTAAGAGTCGATTTTGCATTTATTTTGTCTCTGTTCCTCCTGCATGTTACACTGTCCCTCGTAATGTGAATATCTTGAAATAATCCTCAATTTTTGTTGAATCTTCTATACACACAGATAATCAAAATTGTACCGAGGGGGTATAAAAGTCATGCCAAGACTTAATGCTAACGCAGCTTGCGCGCCCTCTCTCTCTCTCCCTCTCTCTCTCTCTCTCTCTCTTCTGTCTTTCTCATCTTCCATCAGCCCTTATATACTCTTCATATTCTCACCTCTCTCCCTCCTACCCCATCCCCCTCTCCTGTTTCCCTTTCACGTTCTTCTCTTCTCCTCTCTGCTCTACTCATTCTCATCTTATGTATAGGGTGCTATAAATTCATTCCTCTATTGTGTGAGTGAGGAAACGATTTCACTCCATCACTCCAGTAGAGACAATATCTGATATCCTACTGTCAAGTCTGCCGTACACTATCCATTGTGCTTTTGCAAGCTGTCATTAACCTCATCACACTACCTTGTCATTATCTTTGTGGTTTTTAAGGGAGCAATATTTAAATATATGCTTCAGGAGTGTCTAACAAAGCCTCTAATTTGTCATAACCTGCCATTACCACATATATTCAGAGGAAACATAAAATGAGAGGGAACCTGGACAAGCCTCAGATTCAGCTAAGTGACTATCAGCGAAATGCATTCCGCAGAATTAGGAGCCAGCCATTCCGCTTTTACAGTGGGTTGAGTATACAACTTCAGATCCTTTATGTGCAAAAAAAAAAAAAATATCTTTTTCAAAGAATGCGATATTTGTGCAAAGCTGAAACGCGAGAACCTCCGTGCTACCCACTTTCATTTCAATGTTAAGCAGGACTTTCACACATCACAGCTGTTAAACTGATTGAGAACAGGATGAGTGAAGCTTCTCCTGTCACTATCAATTATTTTCCACTGCACACTCTTCAATGTTAATTTGATTTCAAGCAACTGCTCCAGCCAAGTTCTGTATTAAAGTAGGCATTAATAGACCTTATTGCCTCTCACTCACCATTCCACCGCTTTCTTTTTTTTCTTCACTGAATTCACGTAACTGTTCGGTTAATGAAGTCAGTCAATCAAAAATTGCTTTTTTTTTTTTTTTTTTAAAAATAATAAAGTACAAATAAGAAAAAGCTTATTTTGTTCATCACTTTCATCCTTTAACGAATGATCTGCTGACTTTTACCTAAATTAGTACTTTTTTATAGCGACAGTTTTTTTTTTTAAAGCTGCATCCCAAAGTACCCTTCTTGGCATCTTTGGGTTGCTTTTGACCAGTTTTCAGTACGCAGTCGAGTAATAGCTGAGTTTCACTTAGTCATTTTACCTTGGCGAAGGAGAGTATCATCACAAGTTTTTTAAAAGGTGAGAACGAACAGCGTGATTTAGAAAGTTAGACTCATAATTAATAGACCTGGCCACTGAGTCACGCCATAATTAGACGCCCACATTCCATCATACACATTCTCACCTTTTACCTTCATCAATAACACAGTAATTACCCAGTATTTCATACTTAATCTCACCCACCAAAAAAAAAAAAAAAAGGGAGGGGGGGGGGGGTGGTGGAGGGTGTGGGGGAGGGGGGGGGTTTGCGAGGACGACGACTTGGTGCTTCTGATGGAGAGGTGTAGCTATCAATCTGGAGCTCATAAGGAGGCTGTCGCCCATGTTCAAGCCCGATGTGTTCTGGCAGGCTGCCATATGAAATGTTTGACAGAGCATCCTTACAGCTGTCTGCTGGATCAGGGCCTGCCTCGCGCGTGCTATACATCAGAGAAGAACATTAGCGCTATCACAGTTTTTATAAATGGTGCCATTTGGAACAGTGTAAACCGTTGCTCTAGCTTATCTGCCCTGCGCTACGCTACGCTCTTAAATAGTACCAAGCACCCCAGCACCATGCTATAATGAGGGAATTATATCATAGATGAGAGCTCATGAAATATGAATATGATATGCTAAATCACTGTGGCTGAGGGTAAACTGAGGCACAGGGGAAGGTTTTTTTCTTTTCGCTACAGCCGAGCTGTGAAAGCTAGTCTTTAAAAATGTGTACATAATGTTTACTATATATGACTCTATATGAATGACCCGGGGAAGAGCTCATTTCTGGGACTGTATGGGGGAAAAAGCCTAAACATACAGATCTATTAGCTACTAAGACAATCCTTAGGGTCTATAGACTTTCCTGTACACCAGGTCTGTTAAGATGCCAAGCTTTCTGAACATTACAATGAACCAAATTTCAGAAGCACAAGTGCTGAACATGCACATGAGGACTTGAGGTACTAGTTCATCACGGTTTTAATACATGTGACCATGCTGCGCAACCATTTAATTTCAAACAATGTTGGTTCATCATTTACAAATCATTTTGTATCTGTGCAGAACGAATTGAGCTTTCTGCTTACATTGCTCAGTTTCCCTCGGTTCTTCTGAAAGATTGATTTAAATGGAGCAGTCCCGGCATTCCGAACTCCTAATATATTCTTCACACATAGAAAGAGACTCCTGGTGCATGAATAACATGGACAAATAAAGTCACCTGCAGCTTCCCCCTGGCTTCTCTAAGTCAGAGACAGCTGTTTGCGTTAGTGAAGCTAGGCTACACTTCTAGCAAAGTTACGGAATATTACCTTCTGTCATCTCAGCCCACGTCAAGTGGATAAAAGAGCTACAGCTGTCCTTAACTCCAAATCAGAAAGGGTTGTCTGGGACGAAACAGATTTCTTTTTTTTTTTTTAATAAAAACACTCATTTGTCTCTGACAGTTCTTTTTGTCTTTTAATGTGTCTCCATTTGTCCCATCTTGCGTCTCATTTACCCTCTGTTCTGCATGGAGCTACAGTACAGTAGGCCGGGATGCATCCCCTCCCCCAATCCTGTTTCTTTCTTTCTTTCTTTCTTTTTTTTATGAAGAATAAAAATAATAAATCATCTATTGCAGATGTTTTCACTCGCGAGCCGACCCCTCCCTCGTTAATCACATGTTATCAGTTGCCATCGGCGCCCGACAGGGGAGAAGAGGGGAGCAGAATAAGCATCTCCACACTCAGCTCTGACTTTCATTCGCTGTGCAGTCCATGACCTGCGCTAACCCTTATGAATTGCGTAAAGCTGAACAAGGATCAGGGGCGCGGTGTTAAATAATGCAGAGGCACACTAAGTACATTAGGATTTAAAATAAATAAAGACCTTGGAGGCAATACATGTTCTCCTTCCCGGTCATTCATTAACCTTGTCACCGACCAAACTGGGGGAAGCTCCTGAAGAGAACGCTTTGAGAGAATGGCGCATTTCTTTCTCGTGTAGCAGCTAATCGATGTAGCCGCAACAAACACTTTCTGATGGACTCAAAGATGGCTTTCTGTGATTCATGGCTTTAAGGCAAATTTTTCAAAGCAACTGAGGAAAAGCAACATGACGCATCACAACTAACTAATTGTGCCAAGGTCGTGTTTTGGTTCAGAAAGCCCTCCACCGCGATCGATTAACTGACTTTTTAGATTTTAAAGCTTGTGGAAACATTCGCGTGGAAACATTTGTGCGCTTTCAAATATTAAACGTTAAATCTGTTCTCTTGTACCTTCGTATATTGATCTTTGCTTTTTTTTTTCTCTGTGTCTTTCTTTCCCTGACGCAAATCTGGCCGCGCTCTGGTTTGTACACGTGTATGGGCTTTATATTGATAACGCTGTCCTCTTTTAAGGCGTTCCAGTCAAATGCATGAGGTTCCTTTCAACTTCCTCACGTTAGGAACATCTGCCTCCTCGTTTTGTGGTTGAAAGAGCATTGAGCTTAGAGGCTCTGTTGTGAGACCAGCATCAAAGGGTAAGCTAAAGCTGTCCGACCACATCCCCAGATCACATCATAGGACGGCAGTGAAAGGGTTAATTCACTCTTTTAAAGCCATTGAACCTAGGAGCCAGCTCCCTAAGCCTATAGCCCAGAAACAATACCCTTATCTGCCTTACTCAACCTGGCATTCCACTTAGCACATTGCCAAGGAGAAATTTGCATGTCAATCATGGAAGAGGATGACATTTAAAAAGCCTGTAAAAGACTAGTGTGAAATCACAAGAAATTAATTGCAAACACCTAGCACTTTCATTTTCCCTGGGAATTGAAATTCCTTTGCATCTCTTTGTGAGGAGAAATCCCAAAATGGTTTGGGTAAATGACTTGGCGTAATTAGGACACCAGTATCAAAAGACTTGGAGCAATTTTTAAACAATGAATAATATGAGTTCTTTTTTCTTTTCCCATTCAGTACAATAAGACAAACAAAGAGTGAGCTTCAAGAAATGTTTGAATTTCTTGAATCCACATACGACAGGGGGGGTTTATTTTCTTACTATATAAAGTAAAATTACTCTCTTAATAAGTTTTTCAGGTTTTGTTTTAAAAGATATAGAAGTTTCTGGGAGTAGGAGTTCTAATTTAAACTGCATCAGGATGTAAGGGATAGCTTATTTGGGCAAATTTAATGGGGAGGCTAACATTGTGGTTTTTGCATAGCCGGGAGACATCTAGCGCTGAGAATACTAACGCTATTCTGTGGTTGGCAGAAAAAAGAAAAGTAATAATAATCTATTTCAGGTTGTAGCAAAACTCATTAAATTAGCAGACCATCAGACCATCATAACATGCCAACAGGGAAACCGTAAGACAAAAACAAACAAAGCAACAGCGTACCTTAAAGGCCACACTAATATATGATAATTATTGATTGATTGAAGGTGCTAGAGGTCTCCCCTTCAACAATATTCATTTATGGCAGTCAAAAAAGGAAAGAGAGAGGGAGAGAGAGAGAGAGGGAGAGAGAAAAAGCAAAAGAGCAACGGAAGATGTTGTCGCCCAACTCTCCTGATAAGACCATGATGCCTAAGAGAACTGCAGGTCAACAAGTGAGAGTACTGAATACGCCTCAGCAGGAGGAGCGTGAGGAAATGGGATTTGAGAAAAAAGTGCAGGGCATCCTCCACAAAGAGACGGTGGGCAGCCCAGCATGGGCCGTTAGGTTAGCTTAGCGGGACACATAAGACGGTGTCGAGAGAGAGAGAGAGAGAGAGAGAGAAAGTGAAAGAGAAAATGAGCACTGAATGGGGTTACGGGTTGAGGCAGAACTCTGAGGGAGAATCATTGTGGGAGCCAATCATCTACAGCCATTATCAGAGGAACACAGTGTCCAGTATGAAGTATGGCCTGCTTTCAATGCCCTCCTCTAACCCACAAGTCCCTCTCATTGTACTCTGTGTGTGTGTGTGTGTGTGTGTGTGTGTGTGTGTGTGTGTGTGTGTGTGTGTGCGTGTGTGTGTGTGTGTGTGTGTGAGAGAGAGAGAGAGAGAGAGAGAGAGAGAGAGAGAAAGAGAAAGGGAAAGACTGTGTTTTTCTGAGGTTAATACTTTGGGAACTTAGTCAACAGGGAAACACAAATATATATATATATATATTAAATGCAGCAAACAAACCAATTCCAATAAAGACAGCTTTGTATCCTTCCTCTTTCAGTGAGAGAACAGTCATTCCATCCTGTCCCAGTCCTTTCTCACATACAATCTGAAACGATAAACAAATGCATGTCAGAGACAGTAAACTCCAAGAAATACACAAACTAAGCAAGACCAATGTCTAACGTTCACGGCTAACGTATGTCGTGTCAGTAAACTCCGTGACTCAGATATTGAATTCTCTCCAACCAGGTGCCAGCTGGACCAATCGCTGTCCTTTCCTGAAGCACTATGTTATTTATCTTCGCCCCGCTGTCGTGTGCAGCTCTAAAACATCTATTTTTTTTTCCTTTTTCTCGGCATAGAGAACGCAAATGCAAATGCGTTACCTCTTCCCAACCTCCACCTCAGCAACCCCTCCAGCAACTTTGAGAAAATGTGTTTCCTGTTTAAAATGAATGGCGAGCAGCTGGGCTAGGATGAAGACTATCGATTGCCCTTTCTCACCATGCTGGCATTCAGGCTGCAGACAGGCAAAGTGCCCGCAGCCTGAGTGCAGCCCCTGTTCAGCCTCCACCGCCTGCCTCCCTAATGCTGCTTTTAATTGTTCTTTATTAATGCGTCTGACATTTGGGTTGCTGATCCTCTCTGAGACCTGTCGCCTTCCTCAACCCTCTGAAGCAGGCGGGAGAAAGACAGGTAGAAAAGAAAGGGAGGCAGGGAGGGAGGGAGGGAGGGAGAGAGGGAGAGAGAGAGAGAGAGAGAGGGAAAGAAAGAGCAGAGGGAGGAATGAGGTGAAATGCTACCCATTACCTTCACTCCCAGGTCTTTCATCAGATCAACCTCAAACTGCACCACCTCGAAGGGCAGTCGGAACTGAGGAATCTCTGAAGAACTGCAAAAGAGAAAAAAAAAAAAGTGGGGGAAAAACAAAAAAAGAGAAAAAAATGAGAAGAGGAGGACCAATATAGAGGGAGAGAAAGGTCCCAGTGGACTAGAAAGTTAGGATGGGTAGGAAATGAAAAGAGAGAGAGAGAGACACACACACAAAAAAAGAAGATTCTGCTTGTGCAGGACCTCTCCCTCTCTCTTATTCCATTTGATGTTTTAGAAGGTAGTGGATCTCCTGCTTCTCTAAACCAACAGCAGGTAGAGCTTCACAGTCTTATTTCCATTCCCACTGGCTTCTGGGGACTAACATATGCTTTGGACATTTATAAGGCTCCCCTGTGCTATCGACCACTTGCCTAAAGTATGCCCATGGTGAAAATGCGTGGGGGGGGGCGGGGGGGGGGGGGGGGGGGGGGTGACTAATTGATAACCTCGTCCCATCTCGGCATTTGAAAGATGAATATTCCCAATTACAGAGAGCGTTCATTAATTATTCTGACCTTATACAGTGTTTCCATATTGATCACACCTAGTCTGATCTACCGCTGCCCTTTAGTCTGACCAGCTGAGCCACCGGACAGGAATTCAGACTATGAAATGATTGCGGGGGGAAAAGACGGAGAGGAGAAGCGGGGGAGAGTGACGGGTTCACCTGAGTCCACCGATGTACTTCTGTTTCTCGAATACGGTGATGTTATCGTATCCCAGACGAGCCAGGAAAGAGGCACAGCTAATGCTGGCAGGACCACAACCAATCAGCGCGATCTTGGAGTGGTAGCTCTCAGGCATCTCCTCTGGAGGGGGCAGATTTGGGTTTCGTACCTGAGGAATCCCCATCTTAGAGAACACCTGTGGTTAACACAAACATAGTTCCCGTAACTGTCACGTATAAACCATTAATATGCACTGATGAGTGGTACATAATGCTGTAAAATGATGTTGTATGCATGAGTGGCGAATTCAAGTTTTCTGAACCGTAGTTTGTCACTGTGATATGAATATACATTACATTTGTTTGAGTGGATGAAATTCACAAATACATCATATACAAAGGATGATTAACCAGAGGGATTTGCATACCTTGTAATTCAGAGCGTAGACCAAAAGAGGATGCAAATAATAATAATAATAATAATAATAATAACAACAATAATAACAAAAAAAAAACATGGTTGAAGGTCATTTTACTCTGAGAGTGACTGGAATGTATTTGGTTTACGTCAAATGAAGACATTGAAGAGATACATGAACACTGCATTGAGTTGTGCAAACTCATTGTTATGTGCAGTCCATGGCTGTATATCCATTACCAGATGTAAAATGAGTGGACCAGCTCTTTGTCTTCTTAATAAGATTATCTACATCTATACATAAAGTCTGCTATTGCTAATATGATATTATGCCTCAGCAGGCAACATTATAGGTGATATTAATTTAGTTATTCATGAGTTTCATGAACTGTGAAGCTCAAATTGCTGCATGACAATGCATTTTTAATAATCCCTAAGAGCAGTTTAGAGATCTTCCTATTATACAGCTGCTATGATACAAACAATACATCAATTCAACACACAATCTCGCCTCTCTAATTCTCTTCATCGCATGATTGGAACAATGAACGTCGAACTGCTTTTGACAAACCGTATCATGCTGAATTGGTTGGCTTAAAGTTAGTGCGCAAAAGATCTTAAATGATTTGTCAAATACATTTACTACTGTGCAGTGAATGCACTGTCCAGCTGACGCGAACAGTTATGTTATGGCTATCAACTCAATGGAAAGTAACACAATGTCAATGTCTGCCTAAGTCTCCAGAAAAGTTTTAATAGACAAAGAAAGAGGCCTTAGGAGAGTGATTGACAAGTGAAGACGTTTCTTCTCGGTCGGTGAGACCAATTTGGACAGAAGACGGCAAAAGGTTTGGATTGGTCTATTTCTCTGGGAATTTGGCATAGTCAAACTAGTCTCTATAGCAGACACCCAAGGTGGCACTCTTTGGGTGGGGTGGGGGTGGGGGGGTCACTATTTACAGAATAGAGTCGGCCCTAAGGAGGCTAATGCGCTTAGCCTCCCAGAAAGATAGACACGCAGTGTGTATGAGGTATAATTGAGAGGGGGCATTGACTTTATCTATGATTGCAGTCAAACTAGAGGAGCAGTGGCTGTGTGAAGCCAGGCTGCGATATCGCCCCTCTTCCTGGGGTTATCTAATTATCAACTCGATAACCACACTGACCTCTCACATTTAAGGAAAGGGGAGCTGCCACCTAGATAGAGATGTCTAATAAGTCACAGCAGAGGTGGATGGCAGAGAGAGAGAGAGAACGATCACTTTTGTAATTGTACCTTTAATCCTTTTGGAAGTAATGAAATTTTACACGCTGTGCTTGCTCTCTGGCTCTCTCTCGCTCTCTCTCTCTCACTCTCACTCTCTCTCTCTCTCTCCCTCTCTCTCTCCCTCTTTTTAAGTGTTGTAGATTGGGCTTGATAGGAAGGACAAGTAAGGGTCTCGGGGACTTGAGAGGGTCACCTGATGGAGTCAGGGCAAAAATGAACTGCCATGTTTCAGTCTCTCTCCCATCAGCCCATTAAAATAAATAAATAAATAAATAAAAATAAACAAATAAATAAATAAAAACATGACATGTGTGAACCTCTTAGAATTGCAAACAAATGGCTTAAGGACAAACCCTCCCAGCAACGCCAGGAGATACAGCCCTCTACAGTCACTTCATTTACCTCTGCTGAAATACATGTTTCTGAATTACATTTGGAAACGAAGGATTCCCAAGTTATGACTTTGACAGCTGTGCTGCCGCATACATATTTGGTAGAAAGCTTGACATAGAGCAACATTACAATCTTGGCCATAGTTAGTTAATAAACAATGATTTATATGTCTTTTGGGATCCATTGGTTGCATTTGTTTGAATTTAAGTTCCTGTGTTTTAATGAGTATTAATCCATGGTACTTAAACAGTTACACAACACTGACTAAAAAAAAAACACGTTCATACTCACTTTGCACCCACCCACAGCAGCGCATGGGATAACCACAACCCAGAACAAATACTTGAATTACCCTTTGTTTATTTTTCAGAGAAATGTATGAATGTCATTACGCAGTATTGTTTTTATGTTCAGAATTTCTAACCATAAGCAGATTTCGCAGTCTGCTTCTCCTCGTCACACACTGGAAAGCACAAAGCTTCGTTAGGAGGAGAAAACGCATCCTTCTCGCTGGCCATAGTAGGCCAGGGGTCAAAGGCAGCAATTCAAGCCCACACACTATCTTTGACATTTTCATTTAATTAGCAGTTACCAGGGAACTAAATAAAGCCCGCTATGACAATGACAAGAACAGATACCACGATTATCTTCCTACTTCTGTAGTGTTATATTAAAAAAAAAAAAAAAAGAAAGAAAGAAAAAAAAAAAAACACCTGTAGCTCCAGTCATTATTCTGGCAGAGGGGAAAACACGCCTACAGAAGATCAAAAACATCTGCCGCGTCTTGGTTCAAAAACCTAAAGCTCTATGCAAGAGATGTCGCCATTGATGATAACAGTCACGGCATGCGAGAAGGCCATGCTTCCCCTCACTTAAATCTCAGCTCAAATCTGTTTACCAAAAAAAAACCATCGTACATATCCTTTAAACCAAAAGAAGAAGAAGATGAAGAAAAAAAAAAGATACACCCTCTCTTCCACCTCCCTAGTCTTCTTTTTTAGTCTTTCCTTTAGAACATGAAATCAATTTCATTTGACTTTGAGTCTTGTGTTTTAGACATGAAAGAACACCCCCATAGTTCTTTTAGCTTCTTAATACCAACATCTTAACATAGGCATCTGTGTTTGACGTTTAGCCTGAGTAAGGAAGCACTTCCATTTCCTCTGATTTCTCCTGGCCTGTTTTCTGTCGGTTGAATCTGACGTTTATCATAGCAGAAGGCTAAGGCGGCTCCGATAAAGTATGGAGAGAATTATGACTGTAATGGTACGACATGACAGACGCCATGCGCTCAAACCCATACTGTTGCCATAACAAAGGACTGAGGAGTCCCATTAATAGTGCACTGCTACAACAGACCGCCACTCCATCATGGCTTATGGGAAGTAAACAGAGAAAGAGAGAGAGAGAGAGAGAGAGAGAGAGAAGTTGCAGCATGCCAGTTCACAGAGGTTGCACAGATACCACACATCAAGAATGGTAACATCAAATCGTGTATGTGTGTGTTTATGTGTTTTTGTGTTTGTGTGTGTGTTTGTGTGAGTGAGTGAGAGAGAGAGAGAGAAAGAGAGTGAAACCTGAGTCGGATCCAGTACTCTCGAGCAATTAATCATAAACCACATAAAACATTTTTCTAAAAGCAAAAACGCGAGCAATGTCACCGTGATCCCATTTGTTACCATAATGCTTCAATTAAAATAGGTTTATTCAATTATTAATGTAAAACAGCACAAGAGAAGAACAAGTCCAGTTTTCAATACAAGGACCTGGCAAAGTTGTTAATGCAATTTTTGACTGAAGAACGAGAACAAATGACATATTCTGTCTGAGCATTCCACAGAAGTCAGACTGTAGCAAAATTTACCTCAGTTGCAAACTGCTGCAGCCCTCCAATGTTGATGGGTCCCTCTTCAGAGGCGTACAGGTTACAACCCCCTACGCACAGGTCAGAGGTCGGACAGACCATTCCGCATGTCAAACCTAGTGGATTGTCTGAAAGAATGGCACGGGCGGCCCCGTAGTAGTTCTACAAGAGATCACACACATACACACACACACACATACACACACACACACACACACACACACGCACAGTATAAACCTAAACAAAACAGTAGGAGTCCATATGCAAGAGGCAGCACAGTAATGTTGAACTAAAACCTCTGAATTCCTTTTCACCATGCATTTTCATGGTGATTTTCCTCTCTATAGTCACAAGGTCACCTACAAAGTGACATCAGTTCTTAGCTGATTGTCATGTGTCCACTGACTGTCAGACTCACGTCGAAAGATATGACAGCAATGATATGACTACCATTCAATAGACAGCCTTGACGTATAGCCTAGTTTCTCTATTCAAAAAAAAAAAAAAGCAAGAGATGCCCACAGCCTTAACAGAAAACAACACATAATGAGAAAGGAATAATAGGAAAAGTAATGGTAACCAGCATTTATTAAACCCATTTTAGAGAGCATTTTTTTTTTTGGGGTCTCATGTTGATTATGCAAGTTAGTCTTGAGCTTCAATAAAGGAGTACTGACAATACAAATCTGTTGAAAGGCCTGGAATATAAGAGAACAGGAACCTTCCAGCATGGATGAAATGTTACAAGCAAATTACCACTTTCAAATAGCTCTCACAACTCCTGTAAGAGGGAGTTGATAACAAACGCCTAAAAGTTCAAGTTCACTGTCGCAGCTTATGCGCATTCTGCATTTCTTCTGTCCAAATTATTACTCGTTCACTGCAAGGAATCATGTTTGAAGGAAAAGAAGAGAACACATTGAAGCTCTTTTTCATTTGTGTCTATCTCATTGGAATGAAACCATCAGTAGTCAAGGCTGGCTTGAGCTATAGAATGGAGGTGGGGTTTTTTTTTCCCTTCACAGTTTGTGATCATTTCATTTCCCAAATGTACAAAAGAATAACAAAGCAAATGAAAGTTGCTTTTTTTTTTTTGTTTCTTTTATTCTTTACAGAAAAAATTATCAAAAGAATCTCCCGGAAGTGTGGTACACTCCAGTATTCGAATCTTAATGAGATTCTTCAAATATTAAATTAAAAAAAAAATCTTGAAACTGGATGGATTTATAATATTCTCCACCATAGCAAATGAACAGACATGTTTGCAATAGGAGCTTATAGCCTGCTTCAACTCCGCTCAACTCTCCCTTCTTTCATCTCATCAAGCCCAAAGTGTGTCACAGCTAGAAAAGGAAACGAATGGAGACGAATTTTAGTTTTTAATAAAACTGTGGCGATTCACATATGTGACATGTGAAGGCAGTTCTTAAAATTGTCACCAGGATATCAAAGTGATAAAATTCACAATAATCTTAAGATTCTAATACAATTCACAAATGGTTTAGGGTCCATTTCTCTAATTCAATGATTTTTGTAAAATGTGTTTAGCAATACATGAAAAATAACTTGGTTGACAACCTTAATGCACCTTAATATATAAACTACATGCTTAACTTCACCCTTTTTCTGACACTTGTCCTATTTTTTTTTTTAAGTGAGGATTATGCTTAATGTGCTTCACTGTGGCCTCTAACTGACTCAAACTTCAATTAGAGAGAATCTTACTTCATGTACACAGAGCTTTGAATACAGATGTAAAAAGATAGCTTATTAAATCCAGTCCAATCAGCTCTTCCTTACCGCATCCTGAGGACATGCTCAAATGACCTAGACTCATGTCCAAAGACTTCTCTCCTACCCTCCTTTAAACATGGACAGGATGCTGAGGCTTTCATTAGCAAGATTAAACACTTAAAAAAAAAAAAAAAAAAAAAACACAACTACATTCAGCACATACTTAAATGTCCGAGTATCGTGGCTTGGAAATTTGACAGATATTCAGAGACGCTGGAACCTTTCTAGTTTAGAGAAACTGGACTGTTACCTTGTTAGAGATGCTAGTGATGAAGGCCTTAATGTCTAAGTTGGTCGGACAGCTCTTCTGACACGGTGCATCTGCACATTTCAGACATCTGTAAAGTAATTAAAGTCCAACACACGCTGTCATTATTACATATTAAACAGAGGGCTAGCATACACTTAGCATGCTAGTAGAGAACTATAGAAAGAAAACAGTCAAGCTAACAAATAATTGTTTATTTGTGTGTGTGTGTGTGTGTGTGTGTGTGTGTGTGTGTGTGTGTGTGTGTGCGTGAGTGTGTGTGTGTGTGCCCTTTGCTCATTATGAGACCCAATCAGTCAAAAAGAAAGAAAAAAAACAACAACTACAACAAAAAAAACAGAAACGTGTTTGTCAACCTGAGATAAATCTATTGCTAGTGTTTCTGAGGATCCCACTGCATGATTCCAGTGATTGTACTGCAGCTCAGACGCCATATTGGTGACAATGACATACCAATTTTAAATGATAAATAGGGATAATTTAGAGGAGGCCAATTAAATATTCATGCACAATCAGAATGGATGGGCCATGTTTTGCCCCTCTGTGAGAGTGGCGCATGCCAAGCAGAGAGGGGCGGGGAGGTTCCCATCCCTGCTGCTTGTTCACAGTCATTATTTTACACGTTAAAAACACACAGCTGTTTAAACAGGGAGTGGTTAATGGTTTCACATGATGTAGCAGTGACTTGGAAGAGTGGTTTTGCTTTATGGAAGAAAGAAAGATAATAAGAAACCAAGAGTGAGTGAGTGAGTGAGAGAGAGAGGGAGAGGGAGAGAGAGAGGGAAAGAGAGAGAGAGAGAGAGAGGCACACATAAACATAGGAGAGCAAGAACCATCCCCACACCTTAGCTTCTTTACACACACACTCACACACATACACACACATACACACACACTACAGCTGGACGCCCATAATAATCCCATCTTGCAATTCTCTGAGCTCACTGCAGTCTAAAGTGCACAAGGCTGCCATTAATACCACTTATCAGGATGACAGCAGGGTAATTACAGGAGCGCCGTGGCCAGGTAGAGACGGCAGGAGCACACAGCGCCGCTATGTTTTATTAATCCTGGGTGGTTGATCATCAAGTGACATTAGTGTTGACCCATTTTCTTTATTTGACAATAAATTATCCTTGGCCCATAGCATAATGGAGATTGCAGTCTTTGTCCAAGAAATATGCTAGGCTGGGATTCAAGTATGTACACACACACACACACACACACGCACACGCACACATACAGTCACATTCACTCACTCATACACAAACCTAAAGTGGAAGAAATACACTGAGGAGACTCGTGTCCCTGATTTAGCCTGACTTGATTAATACTGAGAGTACACACCAGGGAATGAATGACAAGAATCCATTTCTCTCTCTCTCTCTCTCTCTCTCTCTCTCTCTTCCACCCACCCTCTCCCTTGCTCTCTCTCTCTCTCTCTGTCCAATGCTTATGTTTTTAACTTCACATTAAAGTAGCATGTTATGAAAAGGGTTCCAACTGAGCCGTTCACAATTTGATACTCAATACTGATGACAAGTTTAGATACACAGGCTAGAAAACAGGATCCCAAGTCAAAGTGCACAAAAACATTACAAAAATGAGATGCTGGAGATCAAAATGGAAATCTGTGAGCAGGGCACCTTCATTCGATTGTTTGGTGTGGGAAGGAGTTTAAAAAAAAACAACAAAAAAAAACAAAAAACCCTGAGACAAGAAAAAGAGGAGGCAAAATAAAATGACCCTATTCCCCCCACAGTCACACACAAGGCTGTGCTGAATTTCTGTGGCCAACAATCCTATTGTCTCTCTCTCTCTTTTTTTTCTTTCTCTTTCCCTCTCTTCTCAAGGTAACATTAAAGACAGTGGATACAGACACATTTTAGGCGCTCATCTATCTCTCCTGGCCGGCAGCCGAAGTGCTTAGCAAATGTCAACAGAAAATAATGCACACACAAAGGCAATCTTATTTGTTCAAGAATCGCTCTAGGTCACAGCAATTGAGGTGGGCACACACAGCGAGAGGCGCTGCTAGAAAAGAGAGAGAGTGAGAGAGGGAGGGAGAGGGAGAGAGAGAGAGAGAGAGAGAGAGAGAGAGAGAGAGAGAGAGGGGCAGAGGCTTTGAGAACACTGCATTAGGTACAGCATCACAGCTTTCACCAGCCATAATGCAATCAAATCATTGTGCACACATTTTTTGCACAACCCCCCCCCCCCCCACACACACACACACACCCTACTCTCCCCCCTCCTCCCCCCATTTCAAAAATGATCCAATAAGCATTGTTAAAATTGAAGGTACTGTTGATTAGCAACCCTGAGCTATCTGCCCCCCCCCCTTTACTGCCCCTCTCCTTCCCCCAACCCCCCCCCCCCCCCTTTCTCTCTCTCTCTCCCTCCCTCCCTCTCTTTTTGTCCTTTCGCTCGACTTATAATCAAGCTTTTGAAAGCTTTGTATGATGAGTGTATTCCAAGGTATTATGAAAACCCAGTATGCACAGGTAGCTCATCTTGTAATTCATTGTTTCGTATTATTACTAAACCAAATGAGCTAGCAATAGAAAAGTGGAATTCAATAACACAAGCCTCTCTTTGGCTTTACAGTTTAATGATTGCTTTCCTCTATAAATTAGTTGTCTCTACAAATATAACTACTCATAATTTATTTGAGAAACAAATCATTTTATTCATAGCCACAGTAAAAATTGGAACCTGTATTGTCTTTTTTTTTTTTTTTTTTTAAATAAAAAAGCATTATGAGCGTCTGTCAGAAGTGCTCTAAAAATTTTGCCTGAATCCTAAAATGGCAAAGCGTCACAGTCAAACTGCTCTCAGCGGAACAGTGAAATGGAAGCAATTGAGATGTTACCTCAGAAAAAGTCTAAAATTCTGCCTCCCATGAAATGGACTCCAAATCGTAGAGCTCAAGTGTCATTTGACAATTTCAACTGTCTCTCGTCTTAGACTAATCCCGGCAAAGTTGCCGAAATCAAAATGCCACCAAGCATTGCCCTAAGAATGCTGCTCCTTGTGATATTTTGAGGAGGCTTTGCCGAAAAACACAATTTTAAAATGGTTCTAAAAATACCTAAACACCAGTTGTCTTAAATGCCCATTGTCTAACATGAGACAGTTGCTTACTCAACATCAAGACCTCACGTATCAAGTATACGTTAAAATATCTAGTATATTTTAAGCTGTGTGCTGTGTTTTTGAGCATTTATAAAGATGAGCGTTATCAATATATAAAATTCTTTGTCTGAATCAAATGCTGTTTGTGCATAGCAGGTATTACCTGTGGAGCTTGTGTGGTTATTTTTTCTTTTTTCTTTTTAAGTGAGCGTGAAATTAAGAGCATTGTCTGTAATGGCAATATCATTTAACATTCAAGGAAAAAATCTAGAAGTAGAAACAAGATTTATTTTTCAGTCTTGGTGGACCTGCCTCATAAGTACACACAATTACCAGAGCCAAAAATGTTTGTGAAATCTGTTTTCTGCCAAAGGGTCTCTTGGGTTTAAACATCAATCTGACTTCCATTTTTGACACTGTTCAGCATAAAAGCAAAAGAATAAGAAATAAAAAAGTGATTTTCCACTTTGTGAATGTGCATGACATAAATCTAATCTAATACTTCAATATCTTTCCCCCCACCTCTATCTTGCTCTTTAAACTTGCATCCCAAGAGAATCAATCCATTCCACATTGCTGACAGGCAAACGCATTTCAAAACATCAACAAAACAATCAAAAAAATGCATATTGAACAGACATCAAACTTTTCAAATGGTAGAATCCTTGTCTCCACTCCCCACCAACAACGAACATATTTTCACTGTTAACCCTTCAGAATCTACTGTAGGTAGTTTGTGAGATACAACTCCTGGATGTCAAAAACATCACATCTGAATGCCACTTCCTAACAATTTGGTGCGGTATTTGGATCAAACTTCCAGGTCAAACGCAATCATGTCCAAAACAAACCAATACGCCAATGCACAGTTCACATGCTGGGGGAGATGTGATGTTGCCGTGGATGTTTGTGGGAGGAGCACAGCTGTTGGTGCCCAGGCCCTGGTGTCTGCTGGATGTTTAATGATGTCAGTGTGGCTCAGAAGGGAGAACCTGGCAGGACTCAGAGGGAGGTGAGGTGAGATTACTGTGCTCTGGTCAGGTTACCACAGGAACCATCAGAGCTGTCAAAGCAGTCCTGTCCAGCTCTGCCCTGGATCAGACGCTTGGGGGGTGGGGTGGGGTGGGGGGTGGGGTGGGGATTCTACAGCTGCACATAATGCACAAAAAAACACCTTCTCATTCTAACTCAGACAGGCAGATGCACACACACACGAACACACAAACACACATACACACAGACACTCTGATTCATTGTGATGTGGATGTGAATGTGTATTCAGCTGAAAAGCGTGTGTGTGTGTCTGTGTCTATGTGTGTGTGTATGTGCCCTTGTCCAGGTTATACGTATAAATTTGTGACAGTGCTGATGGTAATTCCAGTTGGGAAGGGAAAAGCCTTAACCGTTGTTTACTAACTTAACTAATGTTTACTTCACTCCACACCACCCATACTCTCACTGTCTAAACAAAGACAGTGCATTTAGTGCATTTAACAGTGCACACAAATTAATAACAAATTCAGTTCCATACACATAACCTCCTTCCCAAATCGTTGTAACTTTGACTTAAATGGAATCAAGTGACTGCTGCCATGGTAACGGCTGGTGCAGGGGAGGGTATGGGATATGTCAGTTTAGACAGGTGAGGTTAAGTGAACGTGCTCACTTTGCAGGTTCAGCTGTCGTTTTAATTGCTTGAATGGTCACAGTTTTAACCAATTAAAACTGATACTAAAAGTCCTGCACAACTAATGCAAAAAATGCTTTGTTTGATCAACACTTTTGTTACACATTGCCTAATCTGCATTTATTACTATATGACATTTTTTTCTTCCCTTTAGTGGAACAAATGTATAATTTGTGTCAATCTAGGCAATAAATTAGTCATTCATTTTGAGTATTTCAAGGAAGTAGAAAAAAAGACAAAAATCCAACAGGCTGTCAGGAAACAAAGAGCAAATGACTGCCATTAAAAGTCAAGAATTTCAGCTACATATTAAAAGGCATTTCCCTTTTGTTATGAATATTGGAGCCTTGATTTTAACGGCCTTGTTTAAATCGAGCATCGATTGATTTTTTGCTAATCCGGACAGTTTGCAGCAGCAGCAGCGGGAGCTTCTGCACTGGGAAAGTGCCTTAATAATGACTTAACTGCAGAGGACAGCAGAGAGCAGTGTGGAGAACTGAAAGGATTCATCAGAAATAATTCTACACAATCCCACAATTAGCGGCACTGCCCTGATCTCAGATCAGCCCTGTTATCACCACTCAAAACCCTGCGACCGTGGGCAACGAGTCCAAACGTTGGTCTCTCTCTGACCCTATCACTTGCCAGTAAGAACAGAGCAAGTCATCACACCGTGACGCAAACCCAAAGTACACATATTTTATTATATTCTGATTTTCTTTTTTTTTTTTTTTTTGTCGTAAGGTCTTCAAAGCCAAAAAAGTACATCTAGATAGTTAAATGCATATAAAGCGAACAACTATTTCAGTCTGTGTATGATTAAAATGTGAGTGACAAAGCCTTAGATCTCCAGGGAACTGTCTGTGAGTAAAGTGAGACTGTAATTCATTTCTTTCCGTCATTCAAATGGATGACGGCAGTTCTCCACTACAGGAATATGCAATCCAATTCTGAGTGACCATTTTCAGCTCAAAATGACACGATAATAGTAATGACCGTAGCCTTTGGAAAGGCATTTCAAATCTCCGACTAACTCCTGTGGGGGAAATACCAAAATGAAATGCGTGGGGAAAAAAAAGGCGGCTACAACAATAAACACATTTGGATCTATATTCTAAAAATAGTACGTAATAAAAAGGGTTTAAAAATAAAATAATACAGTTATATTGAATAACTTGATTTTGTCATGAGCTTATCCAAAAAGAATGAGAAACCGGGGAAACCATTTTAAATTTGAAAGAAAAAAGGTTTTGATCTTGGTTTTTGCCATGCGGCAGGCACAGAGTTCACAATGGTAAAAGGGACGTAAAAAATAAATAAATAAATAAATAAATAAAATAACCATAATCTCTGACAATGGTGCACTGACAAAGGTCACTCAAAGTCCTTCCAAGGTCCCGGCTTTTTGAAATCCAATTGAAATTCATATGTCTATTGAATGTGGCCCAGGATGCTTTGAGGGCAGTGTTTTCCCCAGCGAGAGCATCAGTCACGGCACAGGAGAGTGAGGCTCACGCTAACAGCGCGCTCGGGCCAAGCGGCCGCAGCGTCCAATCAGAGCAAATAAAAGCAGAGACAGATGACTGCTGCTTCACACGTTTGTGAGTCATACGCTTTCATTTAGGGAGCGGTTGGCCATCCCTCAGCGTGGCAGGGACAGTATACTCTCTCTCTCTTTGTCTCACTTTCTCTCTCTCTCGCTCTCTCTCTTTTTCTGGCCACTACCAGCTCTTAGACTCCTAGCACTCTTCTGCTACCGTTCAGCCAAAGCAACACCAATACGCGGCACCGCGGGGACATTTGTTGCCACTCATTAGCTCCGCGCTGTCGCTAACGGGGCACCACAACGCCACGTCTCCCTGACCTCTACGTCCTGCTTTTGAGTCAGACCGCGGGTACAATCACCTCTCTTCAGCCACCACACCTAGGTTCCTTCCTCCAGGTCAGGTACTTTTCTGTAATAGATAGCACTGAATCACCACGTTGCAGTTTTTTTTTTGTTTTTTTTTCTCTTCCCTCTGAGATGCAGTGCTAGAGAACCATATGTAAGTGCCAAAAACTCCCACTACTAACAGGTGTTCTGTGTCTTTGAGCAGCCTGCTGGAACTGTACGTACACACACTCACACACACACACACACACACACATTCAGAGTGAAAGGCATCTTGACACAGACTGTTAAGTCACTTGGACAGTGGACGTTAGGAACCCACGGAGGACTTAGCAGGCCAGACACACTCATACTCAAACTTAACTTCTCATCCTCAAAACATGAGTCATACCAAGAGGCTCCAGAATCAGACTGACTTCAGTTGACTGAGGTTCGATGTAGAAGTATGTTAACCGTACACTTCAAAATCTCTAAATAATTAATCGTTTGGGTCTAGCAAAATGAATTTCTTAGTCATAACTAATAATGTATAACAGATGATTGGATTATTCATTTTTTTTCTTACCAACAAATAAGTCACTTGGACTTGGATATAATCTGTATATTCATTTCATTTAGCGTGCGCTTTATCTTAAATTATACGCTCCCGACACTTTGGATATGACACGAACGGAGCAGTGTCAACGTTTAAGGATTTGCCATTTTTATCAGAGGATTAGCGATGTTATTGGCTAGATTTATTCTCCAGCACTTGCTTTTTTAGGGCAAAAGGTTTATGGAAATTTACTCAGACCATCCAGGGATCTGACTCGCTGCATGCGGAATGATTTGTGGCGGAGAGGTGTAGCTAACCTTGTTAACTCGAGCAATTAAAGTCATGTCACACACTCATATCTGTGCCATTATAGGCGGAACAACTTAGAAAGAGACACAAATGAGGATTTTAACCGTCTCTATCTGTGTCAGTATCACTCACCTCAGAAAACACACACACACGTACACACACGTACACACACGCACACGCACACACACACCTCTTCCACAATAAACTGAGGAACAGACGCTCACACTGAGATAGATGAACAGATCCATTCTCCTCACACACCAAGCTCCAAAGCTCACTCACATACACCCCCTCATTCAAGTTCAGATCTCTTTCTTTCATTTCAGAAGTGCAGATTTTTAATCAAACTCTATTCACGCTTTTAATTACTGTATCAAAACGCACTTATTGCATAAGGATACAATCATATATCAGAAAAATCTACCGCCTCTGTCATGGGAATAAACACAAGTATATTTTGTTCTGGTCGACTATTTGGTAGCTGGTATCAAACAACTCAGTGATTACTTGGGAATGGTCAGCAATGTACCATTAAAAGAAGTTGCGTGTTTTCTGTTTTGGAAAATACCATTGTTACATTAAATGCTGTACCCTGTCCATTTTGGAGCTTTCACAGACATTGGTAGATTTTTTTTTTTTTTTTTTTTTTTTCAAATCGGCATCTGAAGTCTACATTTCAAAACATACAGCACTAAGGCTACAACTAAGGATGCAAATCTTCACATTAAAGAGGATGAGACTTTCTGCCAAAATGCTGAAGCTGCTAGCTAACCAATAAAACACATTCACATATTGATGCATTAATGAATACATTTTAAACTGATAAGTAATTCATTATTATTAGAAGCCTTACTGCTGTCCTTAAAAGGCAATTAGTGCAAGATCTTAAATATTATTGAATCAATGCTCAAGATTAGCAAACCAGTAACAGACAGTCTTCACAAATGTATTAACTGACAGCTCAAAAACACTGTCACTAATTCATTTAGCTCTGATTAAATGATCTTAACATGTTTATTTAAATAGAGGAGATATTAACTGGAAAATAAAAAATTAACCAATCAATTATGTCATGCCCTGGTTCTCCCTCTCCCCCTCTGCTGGTCATTCTATGTTAGATTTGTTTATGAACTTTCTATGTTACTTTGTTAGTTTAATCATTTGTTGCACCTGAGTTTGTTAATCTAGTCCTGTTCTGTCCTGTATAAACTGTTGCAGTTTTCCATTGTTTTGTTCTAATAAACTGAGGAACCTGCACAAGAATCTAGAACCTGCTTAAGTCTGTGACAGAATTCCACACAGCACCATGGATGCAGCAGATTGTCCTCAGTTCATATAGAGACCAGAGAGGTATGATGGATCCCCTTGGAATTGCTGGGAATTTCGGGCTCAGCGCTCCCGGTACTTTGCACAAGAGAGGATCTATGGTGACGATACCCAGATGGCAGCATTTATTAATCTTCTAGAGGGACAAGCATTGTTATGGGCAGCTGACTGTTGGCGGGGGGGGGGGCACTACTACTTGTTCTACACCATTTACCTTCCATAAGGCCTCTTATGACAAGCTCATCTCCCAGTTCCATGCCACCCTTTGAACACCTGCTAGAGGCGACAGTGGGTAAGTCAAGGCGGACCACGAGAACTCCCATCACCAGAAGGCCATGGGCGAGGAGTCGCCACGGGGTCTGGGATCTGGATGAGTGGGACGCCCTCTGCCTACTCAACATCCAACCACTCGTTACAGCTACCTGCCACCTTAATGCTCCGGGTCACTGTTTCCACCATCCCAGGGGCTCTGGACCTACATCCAGATCCTGCTCCTGCCCTGCTGAGGGTTGTGGTGGGGACTCCAGTCCCAGATCCTACTGTCACCTAGGCTTTGCCCTCCTCTGTCACTGTCATGCCCTGGTTCTCTCTCTCTCCCTCCTCTGGTCATTTTGTTAGGTTTGTTCATGCATGTCCTTATTTACCTTGTTAATCATTTGTTGTATCTGAGTTTGCTAATCTAGTTCTGTTCTGTCCTGTATAAATAGTCCTACTTTTCCATTCTTTAGTGCATGGAATTGTTGTCAATGTGTGTACACCAGAAGTCGAATCCTGAAACATGATAGTTCCTTGAAGTCTTTTGTTAAACCTGATTCATTCTAATGAACTTAAGGATTTGCACATGCATCCAGAATCTCCTTCAGCACATGACCAATTGAAAACTCCATCCTACGCTCTCATATGCAGAATGACTGGATGCGGCATCCACCCTACAAACAATATGAAAGAAAATCTAAGACTATAGAAACAAACCATTTCGTTACCAAAGATACCAGAATCTTCCTGATTCTATAAATGGACGTGTTTATTAGTGAAGTCTAGGCCTCAGCTCCTCCCTTTACTGCCTAATGAAGCCAGATGTCAGAGTTGCTCTTCTTGGCAGATTTGGAAGAGCAGGACACTGCGCCCTTACATTCTTATGATCAGTGGCAGATAAAGGCAGCCTACCAGGTGCTTTGATGTTTCACATTATTAGCATTTAGGAAACCTCAATCTTTCATCAAATTTTGTTGCTCGCCTTAGCAGGGGGTCGTTTAAAGAGGAATTCTAATCAGCAAGCATGCCAAACTGAGGTGGATCTAGGCATCGCTGTACAAGACTTCTAGTGTTTCCTTCTTTCTTTTTCTTTCTTTCTTTCTTCCTTTCTTTCTTTCTTTCTTTGTGTGTGTGTGTGTACTGTCATAATCTCTTCTATAGATTCGGCCAATTAGCACATCCTAGTATGCCGTAATTCTAGCAAATAACACCCCATTCTACACAAAGGGAATTCAATTAATTGCTATTTTGATGATGTTTGTGTCTCCCTGATGATGTATTTATCTGGGTACTGTTTAAATTTCACTAGGAATTATGTTCATTTACATGCAGTTCACTGTAATCCTACTCTATCTTTTTTAATGAAGTTAAGGAGATTAAACATGATTTTGCAACAGCCACCGCGCACCACGGATTCTCCACCGTCTTATCACGCTACCCCCATAATTCCATTTGTGCTATGGATCAGTGAGAGGAAAATGGAATGGAGAAATCATATTTAATACACTGGTTATTCTGAAAATGTATAACGCTGATATGTTCTCCATTGATGAATGGCTTGGCTATATTCAAAGCAGTCAAAAAGCATTCATATCAAGCAGCAACTTAAGATAGCTACACAAAATGTAGCACAATAGATTTTGGCAAACGCTACACATTCAGCCAACGTCCCCACGTACACTGAATATCTCCCCAACCATATGTGTGATTAAAGACGCACTTCAAGGTAAAACAAATCACTCTGGGTGTCATAAAAAAAAAAAAAAAGAAAAACAAAAAGCGAGTTTAGCTAGGACAACAGTACACCTTGGCCGGTCTAATATCTATCCAGGACACCATAGGCAGAAGAGGGCCAAATTAAACAGTGACATACTGCTGATGTGGAGGATGCCTGGGGTAGTTCAGAAACAAGAGTGAGGCCCTGGGGGAGACTTCTCCACTCACGAATGAATACCTCCGAGAGGAAAGCTGAACGTTGGCAATAAACTCATTTGTTCCCCCAATAATGAAGAATGACTACACCTCCTCTGCAACAACGGACAACCCCTCCACCCCCCCCCCCTTTCCCAAACACCCTTCCTCTTAACCATATCTGTGACTGTTGCCATGGTGACCCCGGCCTTACCTCACAGCTTCCCGAAGTGCTCCGCGCTCACTCAGAGTCGTGTGTTTGATGTCGTCAAAATTGTTCTCCAGCTTCACACAGCTCTGCAACAACGGAGAGAGAGAGAGAGAGAAATGTGATGAGACAGGAAACAGATCTATTTGTTTGCGTGTGTGTTTGTGTCTGATACGTCACATCAATGGGGAGCCATTACAAAGGCTTTGAACTTAATCCTCTTCAATATCATCACCCAGCCTCTTCTTCTTCTTCTTCTTCTTCTTCTTCTTCTTTTTTTTTTTGTTTTCAGCTTTATCTTCAATGCAAATTGTCCCAGACTTCCCAGAGGTTTGTTGGCGCGTGCACGATTCATCAAATGTGACAAGGCCAACTTCTAGGGTGGTACAAAATGTCCGACCTTTTTTAGGGCCGGCATGCTGTTGTCATGGCAATCAGCCTCTCCATCCCCCTGACCCCTGGAGGTGAGTTCGGATGTGGACTGAGGCCTGCTGTTATTGACACCGGGGTGATTAGAGCACAGGAGCGGGCGGGCGGACAGATAAACAGTGCCGTCTCTCTCTCCTGGAGCACGCGGGGCTCAGCGGCCATCCTCCTGATCCTCTCTCCTCACACTCCAGAGCAGAGAGCAGGAATCATTATCTCTGATAACCCTCACTGGCAAACACAATAAACAGCTCCTCCAACTGTGCTCTATGTGTGACTAAGCAGCCACTCCGTTCGTTTAGCCCTCAAAAAAAAAAAAAAATACTGTTTATAGCAGCCTGCAGCAAATAATAATGTGTGTGTGTATGTGTGTGTGTGTGCGTGTGCGTGCACACATGTGTATGTGTGTGTGCACGTGCGCGCTTGCTTGTGTGTGTGTGTGTGTGTGTGTGTGAGTGAGAGAGAGGGAGAAACAGAATTGCTTGAATGCTTCAGTATTACGGTAGATTGTGATGGCTTGAAATGCAGAGCCCAGACCATACATCAAAACGTGATGTTTCATTTTATTTTTTGCAATGCTTAACACAGATTCACTACAATCCCAAAGTTTTAGGATTTTAGATATCCAACACACGGAAGTCATACAATAACATACATAAAAACGTTGGATAAACAGATAAACGCTTAGATTTATAACATTTCTCGCTTTTTGTTTACTTGGACTATGATATGGCTCTGCTAACACAGAGGAATCTGAACTCAGTTTTCTCTTGCTTTTTTTTTTTTTTCTTTCATTCTTTTTTTTTATGTCATGCACAGAAAGACCAATGGTAGGTCACATTTGGATTCTAATAACAGAGGAAATGCTCACCAATTCTTATTGACATCTCATTTGCATGATTATGGCTGAACTGCAAGTCAGTGATTTTCAAATTGAATTCTCTCCGCGCCCTTCGCCAATGTCTTCATCTAATTGAGTGGCATTAACAAATGTTTTGTTTCACGTTGTTCAAACAATAAAAGAAAACAATGATATGGAAATTGATAATTATTGTATTGTCTGTGCTTGTGGGTGACAGGAAAATATTACATCTCAAAGCAAAGTGGATACATTTGGAAAATCGTTTGCGTGGGCTTTCCATCCTTAACTGCATCCTCTCCAGGAGTCTAAGGAATGACTGTGATATGATGAATAACATAATAATGCCATTCAAGATGGAATGCAAATATTTGCAGCATTACTGAGACAGTACTGGGGTTCGGAAGATCATTGCAAAAAAAAAAAAAAATTTCAAACTGTCTACCACTGCAATACATTCCAATGACAAATGCTTTGAAAATGTATGATAAGCCAGACTTTGCATAAACTGCAGCTATCTGTCTGTCCGTCTATTAAGAAAGTGCAACAAGCACCGTCCGTCCAGATGTCCGTGAAATGATACTTGAAGCCGAGTTAAGGTAATCTTTAATACCTGGGCTTTTGTCTGAGGCGTCAAGATTTCTAACCCTTCATTTCATACGCACGCACTGCCCGTGAACACAGCTCAGAAAGTTCCAGATTAGCCAGAACGCTCACATTAATGTTCCTTGTCAGATTTATGAATTCTCTTCTTTTGAATGAATATGATTAATAGGAGCCATTAAGCAAAGTGATGTGACATGTATTCCCTCGTGTCTGGGAAGTAGTTTTAAAAAGAACTGCCATCAACTTTGGTGCCCTCCCTAAAGTTAAACTAACTAAATGAGCTAAAGGAGCTAAAAGCAGCACCCAACAGGACACAATATGAGACCAGAAGCCGGTAAGTGACTTAAGAACATCTCCTTAATGAAAGCCCATGACAAAATGAAAGAGTCTGTTATTGGGGAAAAGCCATTCAGGATATTACCAGTCTCCTGTTACTGTACACAGCTAGCTGAGCAGGCACAAAAAAGCTCTCTATGTAATCCATTGTACATTAAGAAGCATGGAAATATGCTTGGAGGAAAGACCTATTAGGGGTTTCTATTAACATCAAACCTTAACATTATTCATTTAAGCTGCCCCCCCCTCCTCCCCACACACACAGACACACACATCCTCTTCCTCCTCCTCCTTGCCTTTCCTCTATCAAAATGGCTTAAGCGTGGAAGCGCTGGTGGTGTAATCCGTGTATCTGCAGTTAAATCCCGGGAGAGGAGAGGATTCAAGGGGGAGTGTTGGGATTATGGATGGAGTGGGGTGGGGAGCGGGGGGGGTTAGAGTAGGGTTTGGGTTAGCTAGGACTTGTCTCTGTGCTGGAGCTGATAAAACCAGTTGATCCTCAGCTCCCCCTCAACAAACACACATACACACACATACACATAAATACACACAAATACACACACACACATCTCCCAATCTTGAACCCCCTCAACCTCCACACATCTTGAACCCTCTGACCCAGCGGCACAGGCAACAGGATGACATTACATCAGACAGAAGCAATCAAATCAGTGCTTCACCTGATCAGCATTGCATAAATGCAGTGAATACTTAGAGATTGGTGATCAATCTGTTCAATCTAAATTTCATACTCCCCTCTGGAATGATCCAAACTAAGCCACATGCCTAGGCTGCAGCTACACACAGCACCCCCTATTGGTCATCCTGAGCAAAAGCGCAATTTACTTTCCACAGGGCTCCTACCGACTGGATTTTATTGTATATTTCAGTGCCAAAATGTCACTCTTACATAACAATCTTTGTGGCTGTCAACAACACTTTGATTTCTGCAACAAAGGCTCCTGGGTCATTTTACTGTGACAACCTTTATATTTTGGAGAGGGAATAAAAATTAAGCATGTCACATTTTTAACAGCATGCAAACGTTTTAATGAGCAATCTATCTTCCCATCGGCCGACGATTAGAGACATGATCCATTTACTTTTATCTCAGAGTGATGGAGTGGAGCATTTGTTCCTCATTCTACTCCATCTATTTCTCTTCAATGGCCACACATCAACCTGGCAAAACTCTTAATGTGAGACAATCTATAACACTCACAAAGAGGGAAATGATTTCATGTGCTCAGATTGAACTACTGCAGTTGAGTCTCTGTGTGTGTGTGTGTGTGTGTGTGCGCGCGTGCGCAGTGAACCGCATTTCCTTTAACAAGCACTGTGTAACATTTAGTTTTGCTCACGAGCTTGCACAACTTTGATGCAAGCAAACACTTCCAGCAATGAAAGTGCAGTATATTTGTTGTAAGAAGAGTTTAAAAGGCAAAAGAAAACTGCTTTTGACTCAAAGTCTTGTCAGTTTAAATTGCTTTACTTGGAAGATGGATGAAATGGCCTTTGTCTTAAAAGTAAATGGCATATATTATCATCCTGTCTTTCACTTACTAAAGAAAATAGTGATAAAGCAATGCTTTAATTTGATAGTAAAATGTTATTCCTACATCTGAGAGCCTCAAAGAGCCTTAATATCAATTAGACAAAATGTTTAGCACCCAAATTGCTCTAATTTGACCATAATTTATGCATCTAATGAACATGAAGGCAAATGAGATTTTACGAGAAGGAGGGGGAGAGGTGGTTGGGCTATAAAAGAAAATCTATTTTAAAAAGCAGAGCTTCGACTCCTTCGATGGACCTTGACTATGACCTGAGCCGAGCAAGGATTATGAGAGGCAATTTGAAATATTTAACGAATTCCAGAAAGGATTCGTATTAAGGTTTTTTTTTTCCCCCTCTCCACTCACTTTCATCATGTCTCATTAAAGCAATTACCTCTGATGCTTAATAAACCTCCCAGAAGCCTTCTTCAACACCAAAGCCCAGACCCCAGACACTGAACAGAACGGACTATTAGAGGGAAGGCTAGCAAGTAAACGAGCTATAACTCACTGTCGCTATGGAAGCGCCATACTCAGCCTCTGGCCCGTAAGGAAGGCTATTCCACGAGCAGCGCTTCAGATAAAACTCAAAGGGATTGAGGGAAAGAGAAGTAGACAGCCTTATTGAGAATGCCAAGGTTAAAACTCACAAGTCACTCTTTGTGAATGCGTGTGCGTGCGTGCGTGTGTGCGCGTGTCTCTCTCTGTTTCTCTCTCTCTCTCTCTCTCTCTCTCTATTGCTGGAAGAAAACATTAGCACCTGTATCTCTCAGATATACCTGCCCTTCACTCAGCTCTGGGATCATAATGCAATCTGGAGGCTCATTAAATTGGATTAGACGATACGAGCCGATTATTAAAACCAAACCGTAAGTAAACAGTGGCGTTATCAGAAAAACAAGGGCACTTCAAGTGTGTTTCCTCTCTACATCTCCATACCTGGAGCAAAACCTATAGCCTTCGCTTTTTTTTTGTTGTTTAATAGATTATCTCAAGTCCTTGATTTGCTGTTGGAGCAGAAAGACAAATAGCGTGGAGCATATGGTCAGTTCATGGTTTAAAATCAAACCCAGACCAGTGAGAAACGTCTTTCGTGGTAAAGAATAACAAAGTGACTTCACTGAAGGAAGCCTGTACATAAACGACAGAGAGGGGGGAAAAAAGCCCAGTCTAGACCTCTATCAGACTATGAGAACATTTCCTATATGCCTGTTATATCTCTCTGGACATTCACTGTTCATAGATTCCCTATAAAAATAAATTTACAACGACTGTAGCATCCTGGTGCTTCCACCAAACAATTATGATGATGCCTCTGGTCCCAACAAAACTTATTTTAAGGATCACTAAAATGCTCATTGCTTCTGCTTTACGAATACAGATAAATCTGGCGCGAGCGATCGATGCCTAGAAAGTGTGTTATCGTCACCGGTGAAGAGACTCAGCAGTCTGAGGGAGAAGCTACGGGGCTGTATCGGCGAATCGACAGCGAGAAACGCACAACGTGAAGACGAAACACTGCAAAACCATCCATGAGGGATAATGCCGGTTTGAATACGTATCTTCATACAAACGAATTCAATTCCCCAGTCTTGTTGTTTTCTTTTTTTTTTTTTTTATTTGGCTGTCACAATATGTCACATCAGTATAGCAGTCATTAAGACAGAAGAGGAATGTAGACTAGGCGGACACAAAGGCTGAACATGACAAATACCAGAATGTGTGTATACCCCTGATGCTGTATATACACAGACCATATGTTTAGTCCATAGCATAGGGCCTGCATGAAATAAAATGAAGCTTCCAATCTATCCACATAGATTAAAATGATGAATTAGGCGGCTGTACTTAGCAACAGTGCAGTCAGTGGGGAGTTGATAATCTCTCCTACAAAATGCCTCCATCTTGTTTTGTGTCTACATCAAATACGCTAGAGTCTCAGTTGCCTTTAAAGGACAGACGAGACTCCAAGGCCACCTGCCAAAAAACAAACACTTCTGCGACACCCTGGTCTTGGGAGATATTCCTGAGTCTTTGACAGTGTGTGCCTGGAATCCTAAGATAATTACATTTGAGACTGTTTGTGTCTGTCTGTCTCTGCACACAGAGTAGTACAGTACCTTTTTCTGTGTTTGCGCGCGTGCGCTTCTCTGTGTGTGTGTGTGCGCGTGTGCGTGCGCGTGCGTGTGAGAGTGTGTCTTTGTTCATTTGTTACTGTGTAACTGTTTGCTGTGTGGGTGTGGTGTGGCATATGTGTATGGTGCGTGTGTGTGTGTGCGCGCACGTTTTTATAGACGAGGATTTGCATGCTAGAACACAGCTGCAAACTCCCCCATAAGAACCAAAGAAAGGTTGAAAAACAGCCACCACCTTACGTAACCCCAGCAGACGGGGTCCACTGCCAAGAAAACAAAGCTACTAAATTTGGCTTCAGCACACAAGTCTCCTACCTGTCCCTCCTCCTGTTTGGTCAGTGAGGTTGTGTGAGGGCCAGACCTCAGCGTGCTGGACCATGTGTATGGGGTCAGTGAGAGGGGATATACTCACGTCACAACCTTTCTCCGGGTTTCTCTTCCAGTGCTTCTTCTCCACTTTCTTTGCAGCAGTGGAGTGGAGCACAGCATGGGTCTTCACCCTGGGGTTCAGTGCCAAAATATTCTAAGAATAAGAGAGAAAGAGAGAGAGAGAAAGAGAGAGAGAGAGAGAATGCTTCAGTAAAGATCTGCAGTATGACTAAATGGTTTTTAAGAGCTTTCCTTTTTCCTTAGTGTGTGTGTGTGTGTGTGTGTGTGTGTTTATGTGCAAGTCTGAGTATCTCTGTATCCACTGAGATTCTAATCAAGGGCAAATTAAACACTCCAAGCCAATAACACACAAAGGAAGTTTCACACACTACAGATCAAGAGTCATTTGAGGCCATGTTAAATTGTTTGCTAAAATTATCTCTGAAAAGAGGAACTTCCCTGATATCTGCAACCAAAACTGTAAGCAAAAAAAAAAAAAAAAAATAGGGTTGGACATACTGGACACATATTTTACCTCTGAATAAGCCTAAATAACTTTTTATGTGTTTTAATCCACGCTGAACTTATGAATTGCTTTTGGTCCTCTAAACTAAGCTATGTACTCACAATGAGTTTTCAACTAATAATTGCTTATTATCAGTATATCTTCATTTCTGATATATTGAATAAATGTTTCGCCTTCAGTTTAAATTATTATGCTGTGCACGGCTTGTTTTTCATTTTCTCTCTCTTTTGCAGAAAATCTGGATGCAGCTGGGTCCAGAAACGGACACGTTTACAATAAGAGAACAACAATATCCCAAAAGCTGTGATTTCCTAACAACGGGTGCATTGTTAGAGCAGACTTGTCTGACACTTGTGCATGCACTAAGTCTCCAAATCACGTATGCACGTATTAATACTTTGGTATGAATCGTTAGCTTTTTAAATCGTTAGTATTCGTTAGTATTTTTAAAACCCCCTTACTGTATAAGCCTCAAGTGCTGAGCATCTCATCTGTAAGACCATCCTGACAAGCTGAAGTCACTTTGCCCTATTCAAATGAGTGTATTTCAATCTCTCTCTCTCTCTCCCTCTCTTTTTCAGATTCTCTATACCCTACTCAAAAACTAAACCTCACAAGCATTGCTGTTCACAATACCTCCATTTGTTCTTGACAACAAACACTAAAACATAACCTCCCATTACAATCAGCAATGCCCCCACTCAGAACTGGAGACCAGCCACTCCTGCAGGACAGTGCTCAAATCAATCCACAATCATATCAACCATATCACATTACCCATGCACTGCACACAACAGTATTGTACTGTACAACGTGTCTGTCTTAAATATAAGACTCATTCAGCAAGGCCACAAGGAGCTCGCCATCATCTAACATCTAAAACACCAAACCTATAAACAAACTTAATGGTCTAAAGTCTGGTTTTAAAGACAAGGTAAAGATTTGAGGAAAAACAGACACAGATTTGGATTGTGCAACAAATGTTTTTGGCTCTGTTTCAGCAGTTTGGAATGATGAAATACTAACTTTTGACCGGATTTTTTGCCTGTTCCCGTTGACTTCTCACAAGCCAAGCGCAAAAACTTCTCTATCTCTGTATTTTGTTTACACTTGAGAGAGTCACTTTGAGATTCTTTGCTGCGCTCCCCCATTTTCACCATAACATCGACAGCCCACCTCAATTAGTGTCCTGCAGGCAACGTGACAACACATAAAACATCTCCTTTCAATATTTTCACAGTAGGCTGGATGAAAGCCCATTTCATATGGAGGTATGTGGTGTTAAAAGGGCAAGTAGACACTGGGTAACCTGCCTCTCTCTCCCGTCGAGCGTCAGCCTGGAGACGTCTTGTGCTAAATGAAATGTCCCGCTTTACGCAACAGCAGCTATCGTCCTATTAATTCTTTAATTTCACACCTAATAAAGTGTAGTTAAACCGCTGCGTGAGATACATATTGAAACAATAAAAAATACACCTCTTCTTGGTTTTATTGCATGTTAAGGGCTATAATACTTATCTGTTTTTCATATAATGTGAGGCAGATGGGCCAATCTCTTTTTCCGGATAGATCCTTTAGGTAAACTCGGAGGAGATGATGGCAAGGTCGTTTGTGGACTGGGGAATGAGCCACTCCTGGGATCCGGTGACAATAATCAGTGTTGGGCAGCAGGAGCCTGGTGCTACAAAGGCTAAACAGTCTTTTCTACCTATCAGGTGGATACAGTACATGCCTGCTTTCTGCTTTCACCTTCACACACACACACACACACACACACACACTGGGTAATATAATCAGCAAAGCTTTGCCTCATCAGGTCTCACTGTTTTCAACATTACTTAGACACACTGCATTTGTTTGAGGTGGGCTCAAGGATTACGAACAAACAAACATAATTAGCTTTGGCTGCCCGAAGTGGAACTGAGACAATACACAGCCAAAGAGAAGCCACAACACCGTTAATTAACGTTAACCACAATTTAAAACAATACAGCCACCGCAATCAGATTGACCAGGGGCACTATCAAACAAATGGCTGGAAGAAAAGATCAGGTGAGCTCAAAGCAATATTCCAGCTCATTTGTATTCCAAGGTCAACATAATAATTATGAGAAGTGTTTTTGGACCAATTTTTATTGTTGGTTATTAAGGTTTTAAGAAGATTTAATTTTAAACAAAATTCCCAAATTGGCAGATTACATTGACGCACTGAACCTGTGTAGGCTCAGAGGAACGCTTTGAAGCCTAATGGACCACCTCATGAGTTCTTAAATATCAAATTGAGGGTCTTTTTTTTCATATTGAACCAATGAATGAAACCGGTACCATATGGATGTTTGTTATGCGCATTGATAGTGTGTAACTGAAGTGCCAGTCTGTTTCAGTGAGGTCCAGCACTCCTGTCATTACCTAACTGTTTGGCAGGAAAACGGCTAAAAGCCTGGCTACTACTGAAACAGGCTAAAAAACACACAAAAAAATCTCCACATTAAATACATTAAACACAATTCACATGCTTCATATTCCTTACCATAATGTATACCACAGTTGAAGCACTACATACTAATACTGGCTTTTTTCTAATAAACAAACAAACATACAAAAAGAAAAGCAAAGCATTACCAAATGCTAATGCTAATTTGACACAAGCAGTTTTAAACCCTCTTGTTGAGAAGATTTAAGCACACAAAAGCTCTGAAGAAGCACCTCTGTTTTCCTGTCTCATGCTGAGATTCTTGCCTGGCCCAGTATTGACCTTCTCTCCTCAAGTGGAAAATGTACAAGAGAAACAGATCCATGCTGCAAGACGGCTAAAGGAACCGCTAATGATGTTTGACAGGCTCTAATCTGCTTCTGCTACAGAATGTTTAAGGCAAGAGAAATTACACCGAAGAAGCAGACTGGATTGTATCTCTAGGATTTTGTACAGTTAAAAACGACGAAGGCCACATAGCCAGAGTGATGCTAACTCGTTGGGAGCCTGGACACAAAACGTGCCAAATTTTACAGTGGTTTACATGTCCTCTTCACATGTATTCACATAGAATCACAGTGATTTTTTAAATCACAGGTTTAAAAATCAACATTCAAAGGGTTTCTTCTCTGTAACGTCAAACGTTATGCATCAGCGCCAATGTGATCAATACTGCACACAAGACAAGGCATATATCCATACAGTCAAATCAATACTTCATGTACTGCAAGCCCTGAATACTATTTTAAACAACCTCCCATTCGCTAGTATAAAGGTGGCATAACAAAAGCAACTTTGGACATTTATACCCATCCCCAGACTTTTTTCACAGTCCCAGTGGAGTATTGTCTACGTTGCATTTGATAAATGTCATGGAGCCAAATTATCTTAGACAGCCATGTCTTTTTTTTTTTTTTTTTTTTGTCCTCTAGTTATTGAAAACTCTTCAAGGATTCACTGGACCAACAAGGGGTTATGTGTGCTATCAAACAATATTTAAAATACAAAACAGCCACACATCTCCCCGATGTTTGTGTGACCTTTTCCAGTCAGTACTGAAGGCAGTACTAGCGGCTAGGGGACTCGCAGACAGCCTTCTCCTCACACAAGGCCCATCTGTGAGTCTTGGATCATTCCGCAGGGAGCCGGAGCGTCTGGCTTTATCACTCCTCACTGATCACACAGGCCCAAACAGATGGGAGATCAATAACCGGCTCTGCAGAGCCAAATGCATGCAAACGCCGGCCCCTCCGAGGAAATCAGATAGGAGCAAATATATGATGGACAGGGGGAAATGGCAAATCAAATTCAGCTGCATGTGGTAATTAATGTAGGGATGAGAGCTGAGAGGCCGCAAGCCCTGCTATATGTACAGCGGTCACTACCACAGGCAACAACATATGAGACATGTCGAAATAATTCAAAGAGACACTGCTAGCCTGTCTTCTTGCGGATATACGTAACTGCAGCTATTTGAAAAAGTACAATAAAAGATTTGACCTGGTGCATGACTTTAGCTCACCACATTACGTTCTTATCTTCTATAGCTGTTTGGAGTTGGAGACACATGCTTGAAACATTCATATGGCTATTAGCAAGGCAGTTGGGCTTGCCCTTTTGCTGTCTAATCAATACCAGCACCATATTGTGCAATAAATTACCTTGACCTTCCTCATCCCCCTCGAACAAGACAGAGCTCCCAGGATTTAGCATGCAGGAGGCGTCGTCAGTCTTAGCATGCATAAGGAGAATGCAGCAGAAAACTTAACTCTTTTTCACATTAGTGGCCTTCTTAAACAGGGAAATCATTTACTGCTGGAGGGTAGGGAATAGTTAAACATGAGCTGGCAGTCTTGAGCCACTTGCTCACTCCTCTGCTCCGATCAATAGAGGAATTTCCACATATTGATCTGTCGTTAGGGAAATAAAGCAACAGCCTGTAGGTCAGCAGTATTAAATATAGGACCCTGAACATCGTTTAGTCTCTGGTATGATTAGAAATGTCACAAGCGAAAATGACAAGTTATGAGACATTCCAAAAGTTACAGATAAAATTTTGTCAGACAATTCAAAAACCTGTAAATAACCTTTTTAAAGCTGTGGAAACGAGAAGGTTGTGACAGGGCGAGTGTAATTATGGGAACGCGCTCTTTGTGTCATGCTATTCATCAGATTTGTTATATGGCGGGTGAACAATAATGTAGTCAATAATAAGGTCTGAACTATATCATATATCATAACTGTAAGCTCTTTATGAACACTTAAATCACAGTTCAACTGAGCCTCAAAATGCCAAAGCTGACATTAAAATACACAGTCTATAGCCACATTTCCACTGTCATCAGTATGTTTACACAGAAATTCTGATTCTGCTCATATCTCCATTCAGATGTCTGCCCAACTATCCACAGTAATACATGGATAAAGCATTAAGAACCACTGCAGGCTAAAAGTGCACCACCGCCTTCATTGCATGACATACAGTCTTAAGTCAATTAAATTACTGGGAAATGGCATTAGGCCAAAAATCAGATTAACATTTAGAACGTAGAATTGTGTAGGTTGAGTCTTTCTGCTGATCATATACTACCCCGTGATTACGTATCACATGAGCATCCTGTGAGCTGGTTCCCAGGCATTCTTTTCTCCCTCAGAGTTGGAATGTAACAAAACACAAGTACTGTACTGTAACTTTTTTTCATGTATTTTATGTAGGTTTGTTTTGTTTTTTTTAATCGGTTGATTGATTTGAAGTATTGTACTTTACTATTAAAAAAAACCCTTCCAACTAAGATTATAATATTATATGTACTTCATATAATTTTTATAGCTCTGTCAGTGAGATCTTTTTCACATTCTCCTTATAGAACCTATGATCAATTCATTTGCTCTCTTCCTTGGCAACAACAACATTTAAAATGTAACGCAAATAAGTGATACTCTGACTTGTTGAAAATATTTCAGCACTCATTCTGCCCCTGCCTTTTTGAGCAGTGATAGCAGATTATGGTATTATTAAATCAGTGCAGAGCAAGAGCAGAACTCAAAGCTCTGCTTCAGCGAGGTTAAGGACCCCACTGACTGAGGTACTTCAATGAGAGTCAGGGGAGCAGCATTATATTCTCAACATAAAGCATGTTTTCCATGTAGACACACTGCTTAGAGAATGATCTATAGAACATTTATAGAGCTGTGGAGGGGGAGGATCCTCATTCCAAACAGTCCAGTTTTTCCCCATAGAAAACATAACCAGAAGGTTGTAAACTGGTGCCCTCAGTTTGACTTAGTGCCACTGACCAATCATAGGAGCCCATAATCATTTAGGAGACACACGCCCCCATGAAGACTGAGCTTGTTCAGAACATTCAGCTCTTCTACCTACTAAGCAACAGAGCTATAAAATACAGCATGCAGACCACTCTGAAGATATAACACACAAGTAAAAAGAGGAATTTAACTGGCACCACCATCACTAGAACTGAAGGAACTGTCCAGTAAATAAAAAAAGAGAGCTATACTATGAGATCCAGTCTCTGTTTCCTTTCTTAATTTCAAAAAAACGTATTTGAAGAGTTAAACAGAACATCTCCGGCCATCTGCTCCACTCCTACAAATCCAGGCATTGTATGTGAAAGGGAGCCAGACCCAGAGTATGTATCAGTTGCACCCTCTTCCCAGCACTGAGAATAGCAAAACCTCATTCTCCAGCCAGGCTCACAGTCTATTAAATGACGCATAGGTCCACCGTGCTGCCAATCAGAACCCGACCATGGGCCCTTCACCACAGTGTGGAGGCACGGGAGGCCAGGACCTGCTGGAGACAAAGCAACACACCATGGCACTGGCTTTAGTTCAGTAATGGCCCAGACGTGCCAAAGCCTCATTACATGGCCTTTGAGATGGTCCCTGGGTATGTTGGGCCTCAGAAAACAATTAGCACAGAAGCAGAAGGGAAATGAACTGTAAAGGAATCAGGGCTGGGTGACCAAGGATTTATCTGCTCTTGGAGGAAGAGTAGAGGGAAGAGAAACACACGCACACACAGAGCAAGAGAAGGACAGAGGGATGAGACATAAAAACAAGTTCAATATGCCACATGCACCATACGTGTGGTAGCAGCCTGGCTTGCCTGGGGGGGGGGGGGGGGGAGGGAGGGAGGGAGGGAGGTCTGGGCTACGAACTCCTCCGAGGGGGATTGAGTTTGCAGACAGAGATTGCAGCAGACAGAGAGGTCACATGTGATCAGGTGAGTGCGCGCTGCCCCCGGGGGCCTGGAGGAGGAGGTGGCAGTAAATTGTGGCAGTTGGAGAAGCACACAGTTCCAGCAAGCCGTGCTACAGCTCTCTCTCTCTCTCTCTGTCTCTGCTTTCATTCTGCAGGCTCTGGGAACAGAGTCTTCAACCCTGACAAGGCTCCAGACCATCACTGCTTCCTTGATTGATTAAAAGAGCAATCCGAGCGAACTTTGCCAGAGGTGCAATTACCGGTCCACCACTTCTCCGCAAGCTCGCCCATTCGTGTCTGAAACAACGCCAACGACACTATGATCTAAACCCAGCAACAAGGTGGGGTAGACATTCAAAGGCACTGCCTTTGATCCTAGTCATGTTTACATCCATCTTGTGTCTGTATAAACATGATAAATATTACTTGGTTACACCCAATCAAGTAACTGACAAAAAATAAACAAGAGAAATGCTAATTGGAAAGGGCTTCATACCTTTTTATGGTTGCCTTATCTCATTTTGCAGTAAGGTGCAATGGATAAACTATGCTTAGATTATTATATTTGTACTGTTGTTATATACTGCATGTTGCAGCAGACAGGAGTCAGACTAGTAAATAACAAAATCATCAACACTGAAAATCCCCCCCCAAAAAAAAGAAAGAAAAACTGTCTCTGAATTTCAGTTGAAATATAAAAATTACAGCTTACTGGAAATGTCAGTAAATAAAGAATGAATTATCTGATCTTTTTTGAACCCCTGTTTTAAAAACTAGGCAGAAAACACCATTCCCACATGTGGTGTTTGAGCAGCCAAACATTTCCATAATATTTAATTTGCATTTTATTTTGGAGCCGTCCCCTGTCAACATTCCAGACGTCAACCGAACAGCACCAGCCTAGAGTGGCACGAGGTGTCTGCCTTTAAGACTTGTACCTCTTTGTTTAAATGCTGCATTGCACTAGGTTTTTTTTTTTTTTTTTTTTTTTAATGAACTCTAATGGCGATCCGGGAAGGATTTTAATTAATCTACACGCTCACACAAAAGGCCCCCACATTTTGAGCTTTCAGAAGCACTGTGGATATTAAAATAAGACATCTGACAGGCCAGCTAGGAAAAATGGAGGATTTAATTGCTCCAGAGATGGCAATTATTATGAGATTTAGAAAGCCATTTTCAATGGGCAGACAGGAGTCGTTTAGTGGCAGTCTTAAGAGCAGCAGAAAGGCGAAGGTCACATCACTGTTGTCGTTACTCCCTGAGTAAAGTCACTAATGAAGGTGTACCTTCTTTCCCCTCCTCTCTCCATAAAGGTTGCAGTGGAGTCCCCGAGCACATTTTCCAGGGCCACCCTTACTCATATTAACCTGAGAAGAGCTGGGAAATGTGGACAACTGCAGAAACATGTTGCTTGCATCTGAGAGCACAAACCAACACGATTATGTTCCCAATGAACTTTTTGGTGAAAGGTGAAATGCCTTTTCGCTGCCTTTTGTGACAGCAAAACGAGTGCAAATATTTCTAACAGCAATCACACAAAAGTGATCCAAAGAGCGGGCTATCATTTTATTTCCTTACAAAGAGAATTGTAGCGCTGTTGTGTTTTTGTTTATACCGTGTTATAAAAACCAAATTATATTTACTCTCTTTATCATAAACAGAGCTGTTATAATTAAGCAAGTCTGTTGATTATAACTTGAAGTGACATTTGACAAGCAAATCTGCACAGCAAGCATTGTTCTGTTGGTTGTTTTGTTTCTTGTGAGATTACTCACAATGCTAACTTTGAGCATTTACCAAGTCAGAGTTGGCCAAACATCTTTTTGTTTTTGCCCAACATTATTTTGCCATCTCAACAGATTACAACAAAAGTCACATTGAAAAGACTGATAGGAATCATAATATACAATATACACTAAGGAGGGAGAAATTAAGTATAATGCAGTAAAAATAGTAATAATAACAACAACAACAACAACAACAACCATAATAATGTAATAATAATACAATGTTGCCACTGTATGTTTTATTTTAATTATTTGTAATACTTATATACTTTTACATACTATATACTTTTATATACTATACCTTTTTGGCTTCATGAACACACACATATGTGTTTGATTAGGCATTAGTGAAGATGTTACATTTTAAAGGGTTCTTTTTTCACAGACATTATAGATGCAGACAATAGTTAAAGTAGCTTTCTACCAAAGCTAGTCGAAACAGTGAATGAACTTTGACTGAAAAATAAAGAAATAATTCCTTGAATTAGTAAACAATCCCACATGTTCACTCCATCATGAGCAAAGGCTCTCATTGGCTGTTTCCAAGCCAGAAACAATGGTTAAAGGGCATTGCCTGAAGTAAACTCAAGGCACGGCGTTATTTATTGGTTAATGATTTACAATACAATACGAAAACAATTCGAAGAACGATTGAAACGGACAGTAGCTATCGCATTTCTGATTTATACAAGCTGTTAAACTTGCATACACTTGCTGTACCGACAGACGATTGACTGCTCCATGTATTCTCCAGATTAACTGTAGACAGCAGAGAAAAGAGTGTGTGGTACTCACATGGCTGGTACCGTGTGTTAGCCATGCAGTGGAATGTGTTTCTCATAAAGCTGTAAATCTAAATCATTCCTGAACCCAGGAAGCACTGTTCTGCCCTAACATGTTTTCTCTCTTAACTATTTCGTGAGAAAGTTGTTTCCCCAGTAATTCTCATTTCTTGTTTAAAGCTTTGCAGAAAACATCATAGCACAGGCAGTGGTAATTTGGTCATGTAAGAGGATAAAAATATATCATCAAATATATTTTAAAAATTCTGTTTACACAGCTCTAGCACTGTCCGCTTTTGCTTAGTGACTTAAACAGTCGATTTTTAATCTTTACATTCATTCTAAACAAATAACCAACATATAATATTTACTATGTTATATTTGTACATGCATGAACGAGACACAATCACCAAGAGGAAGATGTAACACTTCTCAGTAGCCCCGTAGTACGTCAACAACATTCGTCGTATTTTTCTCAGATGCTACAGGGAACGTACATCCAGGAAAAAACCCCACTCCGATAAACTTTAACCCGATAACTTTTTTCCTGAACCCAAGCACAACTTTTCGACACTGCTTGCTCGAATTCATGCCATTTAACAAATTAAAGTTGACAACTGAAAGTAACAGCGACGCTTATTATTATAGTATATTACACCGATGTTCGTTTTCTGAAGTGCACCGACAAGTGATAATAACGCTGATTCACGGGAGTTGCTTTACTGCACGGATCGGTTCTCCGTCTGGGCTTGGTGCAATAGACTACTGCTCAACTTAATGTTTGTAATAAACTATTGTTTATTATTTTGGGGTGGGTGATAGGAGTTTAACAATATACCTCGATATCTGGAAGATCCTTGCTCAGCATTCTAGCCATGTCTTCCGTTCGCAGAATCACAACACAGATGACTTCAGTTCCAAGCAACCGAAACCGAAGCAAAAGCAATAAAACTGTGCGCGCTTCCGATGACTTGTTTGATATCCCGCTGTTTGAGTCGCAAGAACAGTCGAGGGAGACGGATCCAGTGACACTTTACTGATCTCTATGCGACAGCGTATTTGATTTCTCTCGAACTGTCCTCTGCAGGTCAGAGTGAAGGAAAAGTGGTCACTACGACAGCGAAATGAATGTTGTATAAATACTATGCATAGAAACCATACAGTTTCCACTAGAAAGTGAGAGAGAGCGCAGAACAGCGGTAGCGATTCCAACATGAGCCAGCGGAAAAGTTTAATATTGACTTGTAACTTTGCGTTGCATCACAGGGCGTGGTACATGCGTTCACGCGAGGTCAGTGGCCGGTACACCTTTCATCTTTCAGAAGTTCCCGTCTCAGGTGACCCCTATGACAATCGAATCGATGCAAAATGGCATTGTTTGTACATAAACTATGTTAATTTCTGAAAAGAGTGGGGTCCCGAGTATGCTGTCACACTTTCTGTCAAGAGGGTGACAGATAGGACGCGACTGTATGGCTCTGGCCATCATAAGATATGTTTTTTTTTTTTTCTTTTTCACCACTCTCATAATTATGGACTTGCATATTCACTTGAATGGCACATCTGTTTGAAATGTATCTAATGTCTCACAAATGGTAAAAATGTTTACTGTAGACTTTATGAGTCCTTTGCATTGCACCACTGCATCACACAGTGTGTGCTCCCAAGATCAAAATTAATTGATCACATATTTCCACTGTCAACATTTTCAAATTTAAAATGGTTGACTATTCTTCAAGAGATTTCCCTTCAGTGTTTAGTCCCATCATTTGTCAAACGAGCTATTCTGTTGCAGTCTCAAACATTAAAACCTTTTTTTTTTTTTTCTTTTTTTTTTTTTTTGCTTTTTCCTACCGCTTGCACAAACACATGGAGAAAAAAAAAACTGGCAGTCAGATGGCAGAGTGTGTAGGGTCCAGCAGAACAAACACACTGCCTATTGATCTTCCCCTGATGCAGGTGTCATGCAGTCCAATACCCTTTCATTTGTTAGGCAGCACTTTTAATGCAAGCAGCAGAAGCTGTTGATTACCTATGCACACTTTGACCTCCTCCTGTCTAAAGAGAACAAATAATAAATTAGATGTCATTTCAGCACTTTAAAGCATTTATCTAGCATTTTGATTCTGATCGGACTGTTTGGGTAGATTCTTATTAAGTGAAGATGTTGGGTTTTTTTTTTTTCTTTAAAAGTAACTGATACTCTTTTTTATTTTTGAAATGTGCTGTGGCGTTTATGTGCAAGTGCTTGAACCAACGTTCCATGAGTACATTTTGTAATCATTAAATGCCTGATTTGAGGAATTTGGACCATCTGTGTGCTAATAAAATGTCAGTGAAAAAAGTTCTGGTTAATATTTAATGTAATGAGTATATGCCTTTGCCAGTGATGATACTCAGCATTTGTTCTGTCAGTTGGCATAGATTTCACTCCACAGTATATTTAGTTTGTGTCAGCAGAGTTAGTCTTCTTTCTCCACTGTTTTATGAGGTTCAGTCCGGATCTGTATCAAGACCTGTATCTAATCTGAACTCATTTATAGAAGACGTTATGTACTGCGGAGTGAAGCTACATCCATGTGAGTGTTCCAAAATAAAGCTGTAAAATGTTACATAAACAGCAAAACAGCATTCAGAAATTCTCTGCACCCTCTCTCTCTCTCTCTCTCTCTCTCTCTCTCCCTCCCTCTCTCACTGTATGTATTTCTTGTCTGTGTGTACACTATGGCAGTAGCTTGCACTGACTGAAAAGACTTGGCATTTGAGACAGGGTTGACATGTTTTTCCTGCTCAAGGTTACAGAACAGGTCAGGAATTGATTAATTCACATTAAATCCCCCACCCTCAGTCCTGTCACCTAAACACAAACACAAGAGCTTATTTTTTTTTCTGATGATGCAGCTTAAACTTTGCCCACAACGTCTCTCATTTACCATGTGAAGTTCAGCTGTGTCTCCGATCACGACTATTCAGCTTAAACAAAACAAGAGATCTGAATTACAACAAATCACAAGAATGTTACTGGTCTTACAACCACGATACTGAAACAGTCTTCGTGATGCTTTAGAGAGACAATAATATTGTAATATAGTATAAGCCGTTAAGAGCTTTGTCTTTCTTGTATCTGACCTGACAACTGTTTTGACTACAGGGTTACGAATAATAGATTGTTTTCTCTTGTGTGTTTCATGTATTTACAATTCATTTCAAACTGAAGTTTTTCGTTATGTGAGCATGTCAAATCCAATTACACACAGTCCGTTTTTATGTTTTGAGAGTAATCCTCAGTTTAATGTGATTGTAGACTTTCCTTTTCTTTTTTTTCTTTTCAGATCGCGTTTCACTCAGTTACTGCGGGCCTCTGCATATTTTTAAATAATGTCCTGTTATTACTTAGGAAATGGGACCATTTCTAATCAGGTCATACAAATTTCATTACGTTGCATATTTCATGATTTCATCAAACTAATTGAGTCATTTATCTGACTTAAAAAAAAATACAAGTTTAATTCCCATTTACAAACGTGACTATCTATCCTTCTTCTTGTTAAAGAATGAAGAGTGTTTTCACACCAGTGACTTGTTATGATCTATAGGTTTTTCTCCCATTTTGCTGTCAAAGTCAAAACATTATGGAAGAAAAGAAAAAGAATTTAAGAAGGAAGGAAATGTTTCACACCACCAATGTGGTGGTTAATATTTCACTACATATTGTAATTCTTTGGAAGCCATTACAACTATACAGACTATAATCCGCCTTTATGCTGGGCCTTCTAAACCACAAATGCATTCAGCTACAGAACTGTTACTGTAAAAATTCCTGCACGTAACATGCCGGCATTGTTTCTGTGTATCACATTCTGATCTTGACATGGTTATGAAACTGGGGTTGTAACCAATTAACAGGATAAAGGGCTTCTCAACACCACCTTTTACATTGCTGTACCATGTGTTTATTGTTTTGTCTTAATGGTCATTAAAATCTCAGATTATAGGAGAACAGTACGGTTTTGTATAGAAGAAACACTTATATAAATCAGAGTCTAATGAACACAAAGCTTTGTACTTCATGTATTACATTGTGTTTTCTGACTGAAGCACAGAAACTTCCGGTAGTGATATGTTATGTGGAAGAATTAATTTATTGTAATATTTCTGTAATTGAATACATTTATGGCTAGGAGCATCTTTGTTTTTTATAAGAAATCAATAATTATAGTGAATAGACCATGCTTGAATAAGCACAGAGTCTGTTAATGGTATTAATAATTTAAACTCAAGTAACTAAAGAGAGCTGAGTGGTTTGCCACATTATGCATTAAAGTTCCTAAAAATGTGCCAAAGTTCAATCGAATAAGACTGGACATTTTTTTTTCCATCAATAATGGATGATATTTACTGGTTGGCAATGAGTAAAAAAGTGCCCAGGGACACGCCTTTTTGCCCTCGCTTCATTTGGCAGTGTGACAGGATCCATAACCCTCCTCGAGTCCCTTCAAATGATGTGGGATGAAGTGTCATCTTCTCACTCGATGCTTTTGAGAAGTTTCATCTCTGCAGGGAACTGTCATCAGCTTCCCCCTCTCTTCTTTTTCTCATCTCTGCCTCTCTCTCTCTCTCTCTCTCTCTCTTTCATTCCCATCAAGTGGCTCCCAATGCCATGGCCATCAGATCTCCCCAATCACAGGCTCATTGTGCCGCCATCCACTCAGCAGGTGAAGCTCCAGCCAGCATCCCATCCATCCGTCCTCCACCTCATAGCCTGCAGGGAACCTGGTCTCACAACCTCTCAGCTGGCTTTGTCCTGGCCCACCTGGGTAGAGTCCTCTCTCTCTCTCTCTCTCTCTCTCTCTCTCTTTCTTACACCCCCCCCCTCTTTTGCTTGCTTTCTCTCTCTCTCTCTCTCTCTCTCTCTCTCTCTCTTTCTCTTTCTCTCTCTCCCAACTGCCCGCTGGTCCTCTGGAGCAAACATGCTGCATTTTCTCGTCTCATTCTTTTCCAAATGCACAGCAAGCTCTTGTATTTTTTTTTTTTTTCTAAGGAATGTAGCAGTGCTGTGTGAAAGGGAGAGGCAGTGACCTTGGAAAATAAAGAGTTTGAACTGAATGCCTTTCATTGTTGCTTTCTGTGAAACGGTATAACTTCATAAATAGAGTTGAGGAATTATAAATATTGTCATACAAAATTGTCTTAAGGCTGTACTCCCACTCAATGTTTTTATTTACTGAAGTGTGGGCAGTAATTAAAAAGTTTTATTGTAATTCTTACAACCAATTAAAAATACAAATAACTTCCAATAACTGCATTCATGTTGAAGGCCAAATGCGTCATGTTGTTAAAAAATGCTACTAATAGATTTTTTACTCATATGATGAAATACGTACAAAAAAAAAGTTTTGAAACCATCTCTTTGTTTAAGTTATGTGACACCGATAGCCCATAGTTGATACATTTCACACAAAGATTTCATAGCCAAATGGCAACAACATCTCAAAAATCACTGAGTATTTACATCCATCAGTGCACACTACAAGTGTTATAAATCATTCCCTCATCTAGCAAATGAATTACTATTTTGTCCTACCTTATCAATCCCATATTCTGGAGTAATTGAGCCGTAATCTAATTGGTCCTGCGACCCCTTACATAATTAAACGTTATCAAAGAGATCTGTCGGCAACTGGCAGCGAGCAGATGTTGCGTTTCAGTGGAGTAATCAGTCATCGACCCCCGACTTCAGTCAATCATAATTACCTTGATTTGCGCTGTCCAGAATGTGGCCCCCTCGTCCTGAGCGCAGCAAGTCAAGTCTGACCCTACAATCAATAGCCTCCTCTGCCACGCCAACAGCTCTGCTGCTGATCGTCAATGCGTTTGATCAGGCTTTCCGTCGGCCGGAGTCAGCCATAAAGAAAAACACACACTCGGATGCAACCGTGTGTGTCCCATCATGCACCAGGAGGACACAAACATGAGTAATCATGGAAAATAAGCTTGGGTTTATTGTTCTTATTCTTGAAACAGACATGTGTGTATATGTGTGTGTGTGTGTGTGTGTGTGTGTGTGTGTGTGTGTGTGTGTTTTATGTTCCCCCTGCTGTGTGGGAACCTCATTTTTCTACCTTGAGTTTTTTTCCCCTTTCTTTCTTACTTTCTTTCTTTCTTTCTTTCTTTCTTTCTTTCTTTCTTTCCTCCTTTTTTTTTTAAATGCACAAGTTTCTGAGTTCTTGGAATTGTGATAAGTGTTAGATTGTACTTTTAAGTTCAATGCCTTTCAGTTTTATTGTCAGGACAAAAGGCTCTGTGGTTATAAATGAATCAATAGGAAGCCTTGAGACGTCCATGTTGCTGATATGATGTAATCTCTCTTTGTTAGCCCCATAATGTCTCCATCCTGCGTGACTGACTCATTCTGCCTTTCTCATTGTACTGTGTTCCCGTGCTTGTTCTGGTATGTCTGTAAGATATCCAGTCAGCTTCTTCTTTCTCCCAGGTTTCGTCAGCGCAGTCGGGATAAGCAGGCCTCGAAGGCAGGATAATTAGATCAAACAATAGGATTAGAGCTCATTACAAAATAAGAGATCCCCCCCCCCCCCACCTTCGCCCCCACTCCCACATCAAGCCCTCATCTCCCCCCATTTTTTGAAGGGGGCTCTGCATCAGCTTGCCAGTATTTGGCGGGGCACCATTTGGTTTTAGGAGGCACCAGCGTTGTATGAATCATTTGATTTCTTCATCATTAGTTTTGCTCAGTGCTTAGTCTAGTCACAGCATGGCTTGTCTATCAGAGAGAGAATAAAAAAGATGGAGGTCTGAAGTGCTCATGAAGGACAGAGGCATTTTGAAGATAACATGGTCTGATAAAAAAAAAAAAAAGATAATAATTAATTAGGTTTCAGCATTTCTAATAAAGTTGGCATATTCAGTTAACTGTTGCTCCTTGGTTGATGACTTATGATCATCAGTGGTCAAATACTATATGAGTATATATGAAATCGTTTAACTTCCCACCCGGTACAGTTTGATCGGACAGATTTACTGAATAGAGGTGAGGTGTATATACAGAATATGGTGGGTGTATATATTGTATGCACTAGTGTGCAGTGGAGCCCATATCTGTTTAAAATAAGCTAGTTACCATTCTGCTTATATAAACTAAAAATACGTAAAGTATTTTATTGGATTATGTCAATATGTGAAGAAGTACAAACTGTCTAAAACCAATGTTTAAAAAAGAAGAAAAGAATACAAGCTGTTGAAATGAGAGCCTATGTCAAATGGAACATTGCAAATAAAACAAATATTTAAAACGTTTGGCCTTGTGGCTGAAATACACACCAATGAGGTCAGTCATGATTTAATTGTGTATTTAAATGTTTTATTTATAGAATAAAATATCATTACAGTGGTCCCTCAGGGATCCTGAGGGGGTGTTAGTAATAAAAACAGCATCTAATTAACAGGGAACACAGTAACTGAGACCAGGATAAGGTTGATTCACTATTCATGCTACATTCATATTTCAAACATTGTCTTCAGGCTATTTACTGCAGGTACAGGGCCACTATAGGAAAAAAAAGAAGTATCACATTGATTCACTGTATGCTTTCACCTCATGCAGTCTGCAGAATACAAATTAAATTTAAATGATACCAGTGTAACAACACAAAACATCGAATATTCATGAAGATTTCAGATTTTTTTCATGGTATGTGAAACGTGGTTTATAAAGGTACAAAAAGCCGTTGTCTATGAAAGGTGGTTTATTTCATAACACACACACACACACTCAAAGAAATGGCGCAGGTTGAGGTAAAACACATGAGAAAGGAAACAAATCTTAAGATAAATTCTTCTGTTAGGGTAAATAAGGTACAGTATGTGAGCCTAAGATGCTGGAGTCAGACGTATCCAGAGTGAAGCAGTGCAACGCTTCTCCTGCTAAATCAGGCAGCATTCCATCACAACACATTACCAGAGAATGGAGTGTCCCTCTGCCATGATGAAACCTCACAGAAATAACCTGCAACATTTGCACCTTGACGAAAACAGCAGACAAAATGTGAACAGATGTACACTACTCCGTTTAAACAGTCCCATTCACTGGTCTTACATTCACTGCAACATGTTATTTCATTTCATTTATTCCATTAGAAGCCCTAAATTCAAGTGTACTAACACCCTGTGTTCATTTTAGAACAGAATAAAAAAAAAAAAAATAGAGCGGGGGGCAAAAATGACATTCCTCATGGGATTCACAACTCCCTCAGAATTCCAATCTTATTCCCAGAATTCCATAGCGGCCAGAGAGACATTAATTGTAAATCAGACAGGTCGACTGTTTCCACTAAGACAGGCGTCCCAAAATGAAGTGTTATTCTTAATTGCAGGTCAGTGTGAAACTGATGTGTCAGCTGCTCCGGCTGTTAATTAATTCTATTCTGAAAAGAAGTCGACGACATTCTCCATCTGCTAGTGTTTAACCTGAGAGAGAGCGGAATGTTGGTTTGTCATGCTCTCATTATGACAATGCACTCGGCTATAATTACGACTTTTCGCTGGGATGCGGAAGATGAAGTAACGTTTTCCTTTTTTTTTTCTTTCAAACATCGGTATCTGAAATTTTGTAAAAATGCTACGTTCTTGTTTCAGGGTGTTCTTTTTCTTTTTTTTTCTTTTTTTTTTTTTGTTGTCAATGAACACGTATTATATAATGCAGTGCTTGAGAAAAATTATTAGATTCAGAGGATAAACGGGAATTGGTTGTTCTTCTTCCTTTTCGGGCGCGAAACTGCCACAATCCATTCTTGGGAATATCTCCATTTGGTTGTAAAATAGGGACAGGAAAGAGAGAGAGAGAGATGAGAGAGGGGGAGGGAGGGAGAGAGACACAGAAACAGAAACAGCGAGACAGAGAGATACAGCGCTTTTACAGGAGCAGCATTTACAAGTGTCTATTCATCAGAGCTTACCATCACCCACTCACACATAATCACTGGTGATGATGTCACAGCAGACGCAAGCACTGATCATCTGTAACAAAATGACCAAATTGATTAGTCCCCCACACACACGCACATGCACACTCACGCACGCACGCACGCACACACACACACGCATACACACACACACACACACACACACACACACACACACACACACACACACACACAAACCCTATAGCCCACATCTTGGCCTAAGAAAATGCATGCATCATCATCAATAATGCATTACTAAATAAGCCAGTCATTAAGTGCTTCCCACTGTCCCTGCTTTAGAGCCCAGTGCAGGCCGGGTACGCTGATGACTCACGCTTTGTCTCAGAGAGAGAGAGAGAGAGAGAGAGACAGAGAGAAGGGGGGGCAGAGACAAGGACAGATAGATAGAGAGAGAGGGTGAGAGTGAGAGAGGAGGGGGCAGGGTGCTCTAGGTGAATGACAGGAAAAACAGAACAGTTGGAGAGGTAGAGAGAGTATGCTGTTTGTGGTTCAGACTGGAGCTAAGAGAGAGAATGTGTGTGTGTATGTGTGTGTGTGTGTGAGAGAGAGAGAGAGAGAGAGAGAAGCCTACATTGTCAGTCTGTGTACAGGGAGTTGACTGGATCATTCTACCTGCTCTCAGCAGTGTGAGAGGAGATCTCCATACATACTGTGAATGAGGAGGGAAGATAAGTACCTGTGCTCATGAACAACATCACCTATGCACCAGTAACCAAAGACAAGTTTGTGAATGGAGATGGTCTGAACATCAGAGTCATAATATGATAACATCAAAATGTGAAAATATGTACAGAAAGACAAAAAAGATAGAGCACACTGCAGGCAGGGTGCGTATTGGTGGGGGGGGATACTGGGGAGGTCTGACCCCCCCTAATTAAGACCTGGACCCTCCCCAAAAGAGGTAAAAACAACAGTTTGGTGGGGAGGGTTGAAACATTTACATATCCTGTGGTATATAGCCCTGGAGAAAAAGTTGACCACCAACTGTCATTGTATAATTCACACTTTGGCTGCAGGTCAAACAACTTTATAACACAGTAATTCATTAAAACAATATAACTACCTATTTCAGTAAGAAGTAAACAAACATAGTGAATCCAATGAGAATAGCCTTTATATAAATTAAAGATACTAAAATGGGTCAAACCATGGACAGAAACTTTGAAATCAACTTGAATGATCAGAGAACATATTGTAATACTGGAACACCTCGAGGCATTCTCTCTCTCTCTCTCTCCCTGTCATTACACTGAACTCGTTTTTGATATTGTTCTGGTGACATTTGCAGATGGTAGTGCTATTCACACATTCAGCACGACTGCTGTGAAGGTAGTGTCTCCACAACTGTTTTGTGAATCAGGAGTAAGCGTTTTATTTGCCCTTTTTTGCATTGGAATGACACACCAGAAAGCATTAATGTTTCTATTATCAAGACCGACCTGGACAATGGTGTTCACAAGATATTCTCTTACAGATACATCATTTGGTTGTCCCATAGTTACATCTAAATATCAATATACAATATTGATATACAATCCATGTCACGGGTAAATGAAGGTAAAAAGCTGTACCAACTAAGCATTTGATTGACTTTACAGATTCAGGTGGTTTTGAATAAATCATAGCAATTATTAATATACATCATAAAAATATTGCATATTAAAACAACAACAACAAAAACAGCACAAGGACACATACACTAAAGACTATGGCCATGACATAAGGCATTGTAACTGCTCAACACACTTTACCCACCAAACATGATATTGAGCCAGTTTCAGCTGACTGACTTTTGCTTTATTTGAGGTGTTCTGTGGCTTGCTGGTCTCTTACTGAACAACCTTCCATTTCTGAGCAGCGAATGTCATTTGAAAATGGAATGAAGGAGGATCTCTACATTCTAAAGCCAGATACACAACTGAGTATCTTAAATAGGTTTGCTTTAATACAGCCTCTTTCTTATCAATAACACAGTAATGTAAGTGCTCATGTGTCCTGGTTTTCCTCTCAGAGAGATAAATTACACTCAGACAGTTGTTCCACTTTACTGAGAACCGCTGACAATAGATGTTTACCTAGATACTGCAAAATGCCTGTTTTTCCCTCTTTTTTTTTCCTGACAATGATGCGTTCCATCAAGATGGAGCACCCTCTGTTCACTGGAAGAAAGTCCAGAGATCTCCATTCCCAAGGAGCACCTCTGAGGGGCAGCCAGCATTTAGGAGATTTGATTAATCATAGGCTCTCTCTTTCTCTGTCTCCCTCCCTCTCTCTCTCTCTCTCTCTCTCTCTCTCTCTGGGTTTGGCTGAGGTGATAGCTCATGGCGCGAGCAGGCCAGGCCCTCGTTAACTGTGCATCCAGGGAGAGATGGGAGTTTACAGAATGGTGTGATCAAGGAGAGATGAATGAAAAGACCCGCTGCAACCATCAATTATCACCCTCCACCCCTTTCCCTATGCGACGGGACAGCTTTACGCTAGGCAAACACACACGCACGCGCACGAGCACACACACACACACACACACACAAAATGACATTTATCTGTGTGATTCACACCTTTTCTGATATTCCAATGAGATCCTTTATTTTTTTCTTGCAGTTTTAAATTGTAAAATAGTGCTGGATGATGCTTGTAGCACTCTCAGAGAAGGAGTCCCCAAAGTTTGGGAAGAGTGATGAGATAAAGGAGAGGGGAGAGAAATAAATAGATAGATAGATAGAGATAGAGAGAGGAGAGAGAGAGAGAGAGAGAGAGAGAGAGAGAGAGAGAATGATTGTAGAGGTTGGGAATGAGTGGTGTCCACAGAGAATTTGGAAGTAGTGGATCTGACTCCCCCATTCAATCTGTGCAATCTCCTGTTCTGTGAAAATAAATTGCTTTTTAAATAGATTGCTTAGCTCCTATCTATAAGACACTAATGTGGATACATTTCAACTCTATTTAAATGAATCCCAGCCCCCAAACCACCGTTTACCCTCATTGGTAGTACCGGTAAGTAAAACTGTCTATTCTAACCTAAACTTCATCTCAAAATTCATTGAGGATATGATATACAAGATAACCTGCCCGCAGCATCCAAAAAAAATCTGGCACTTGAAATATATTTAGAGGCGAGTAGCATTGCAAATGATTAATCTCATGAAAGTTAGCGTGTCATATCAGCCCTCGGTAGCAGTACAGTGATATTGGCCTGTAGAAAAGGCAGTAAACCTGAGGATAGGGGTCTAATGTCTGTCTCCGCTTTAGTCTTGTGCTCACAGGCTCCAGATAGCGGATGTGCAGTTGGCTAATGGAGCACGCTTCCAATTGATTAATGCCATAGATCTTATTTGTGGAAACCACATTATGTTCCTAGAGGAAGTGGAGTGTAGATAGGGAATCATTTTAGTTATGCATATTGGAAAAGAGGAGGGGTGGGGGTGGGGGTGGGGGGGGTATGATAGAAAAACCCTTAAAAGATACCACTCAAAAACATTCTGATGTTTCATTTCTAATATATTTCCATTTCACTCCTCATACTGAAAGCATTTGGATCTTAGGTCATGCATCAGTAAGTACACCATTTACGTCAGCATTCATTTCTAATATACTTCTGTATGTTAACATCTTTACAGTTGATAGAACAAATAAATAAAAAAAATACATATTTATACTTGAATTACATTTGAATTATATCTTATTTAAATTACTAGCAACATTTTTTTAAAAAAGGTCTGAATTAATCTAGGCAGTTCAAACATGCCAGGTTAGTATAGGGCCATGCTTCCATTATCGGTGAGGCAAAGACAGACCAAAAGAAACTCTACAGTAAAGTGAATGCAGAATGGTGATCCATCAGGCTAAAATGATATTGCTCCAAAACCATTTCCTTTCATTGATTCTTTTTGTGTGTATACTCTTATGAAATCCCATTATCCTAATAGTGTTTTAAATAAATAACAACCACACACACACACACACACGCAAAAAACACAACTCTCACCAATTTCAGTACAGCATTTCATCACAACACCACAGAAAGGGACTAATTCATATGCTCTTTCCATGACAACTGGAGCGCTAGTGAACATTTAGTATCTGCTTAGGTGGGCCACTGTAATATGTAAGAGCCAAAAAAAATGCACATAACCAATTACTCTTACCAAAAATGAATTGTACTTCAAAAATAAATGGATGAGTGAGAAAATCTAAACATTCAGTAAAATTTAAAACACGGAGATGCTGAACTTAAAGAACTTTGGGTAATGGGTTTGGTCTGTGTCCACTGGGAGTGAATGACTGACAGGTGATTTCGCTCTGTTAAATGAAGTGGATGTTAGTAAAGTAGAATAATCCTGTGTCACACTGTGTCACTGATGAACTGAGATAAACAGATGTGCCTGTGAATTGACAGGCTAATATTTTAATGTGAATGTCTTTGCCTGAAGATGACAGTGACATTTAGGGCCCAGCAATAAAGACCTTCTGTTGTCGCTTGAGCAATGTGTTTACTCCCTTTGCTGAGCCAAAACATAAATGAATTAGCACAGACAAGTAATTCAAAGGCGCTCAGGGCAAACTCCGGGAGAATAAATAGGATGTAATATGATAATTTGGTGAATTGTGATATGATATAAATTTCATCCAGCGATAGTTATCATAAAAAAAGTGTGAAGGCAAACTGTTACAAATGTGGTCATCCTAAACACTGACAAGTTGAGTCATTTGGGCAATTGAGTTTGTCATTTGTCATTATATGAGTAACTTGTAATTGTATGTCATATAAGTTTCCCAGTGTATTCCATTTTGATTAAAACATATATATTTTTTTCTATTCTTGGAGTGCCTGTTTTTAAAGTAATAGTTTTTGAATTGCTATTCCAAAATTACCAGGGAAAAAAGATTCAAATACAGCGTGATTTCATTTGAATAAAGCTTTATTCCTCACATGAATAAAAGGGAAACGTGCATGACTAGAGAATTTTAATAAAGTACAGTTAAGTTAGAGAAATATGAATACCTGAGATAGGTCACAAGCTTTTATCAAATTTGAACACAGTTACTAAGGGATTTTACAGAAATATATGACCTTTAAAAAGGTGTATATTTGTTAATAATTCATTTTTTATCGTTTCAAATTCCATTGTTATGACAGCACCAGATAAGTTATTATTGTTGGTCTAATTTTTCCATTTTGAAGAGAGAGTAAACAAGTCTAATAATTAAACTGAGTGTAGAGTCCTAGTGTTACAGGATAACTATGTCACACTGCAAAATCAAGCAAAGGGGGGGGGGGGGGGGGGGGGTAGAGACTAACTGCAATACCAACTGCAATCACACTGGCCAAATTCTCTTCCCTGACTGATTTCATTAAGAAAACTATGGTAAGGTGAACAAGTCCACATGGCTTTGGGTTTAGTGAAGGTTCCTCTGCTTGTGTTAATTTATTACTTTATTTATTTATTTTCTTACTAAGCATACAAGATCATCAAAAACAGCTCTCTAACATCTCTCTCTCCTCCTATAGCAGAAAAAATCTAGTTGACGCTCAGAAAAAAACAAAGTGAGGAGACAAACTGTAGTTTGAATTTTGGTTTCGGCTACTGAAACAGTGACAAAAATCTCTCTTTTTAATTTTCTTTCGTCTCCACAGAATCCCAAAACTCCATCTAAAATAGCCCACATTTGGGCCTAATCTCTCCTGCTACAGGCAGTGCAGGAAAGAAAGAGAAAGCTAATGTCTTCTCTTGTCCAATCAGTTTTAAATGGCTCAATCATTCTTCAAAAGCCTCTTGCACCACTGAGGATATATATTTCTCCAGCTATTTCTGAAGATATAGGGTCTTAAATGCTAGTGGAGATGCTGAAGTGGTAGGCAGGTGCATGTGCTCCCACCTTTGAGGTAGTAGGTGAGACAGATGTGACTGAATGGCCCTCAGCACAAGGCCTGAGAGCACATCAGGGCTCAGGAAAAGAGTTCAGTCTACATTCACAACGTCAGCGTTGGAAAAAAACAAAAACAAAAAAAAAAAGGTGAGAGGCTACAGCTCCACAACTCACTACATCACCCTGGGGGAGCACAGACACTTCTGGTAAGAGAACCTACAGTAGAATCTCTTCAGATTCTCACTGCATCCCCATGAAAAGACACAGGGGGACTCCCCAGGAAAAGGAGCGTAACTTGACTGATACTCAGAGAACACTCTCCTGCTCCAACTTATATTATGTTTAATTACATTAGGGCACCAACTCAGATTAACAGTTTTAGCTGAAAATTGTCAAATAAAGATAAACATATCCTAAAAGTAAGGCTTTTTTAAAAACAAAACAAAAAAAAACCATATGAACACTGTACTTTTGATAGCATAACAAATGCTTTTTTTGTGAAATCCACAAAAGTGTTTCTCAAAATTATTATTATTATTATTATTATTATTATTATTATTATTATTATTATCATTATTATTATTGTTGTTGTTGTTGTTGTTGTTGTTGTTCCAGGTCATCAAAGGATTATGTAACACTTAAATTATAACTGTACTGTTGGACAATAAAGTTACTGTGTTTTGTACTTTAAATTCTTCTTTAAACTCTTTGTAGTGGGGTGCTGTGCTAAAGTATTGACATTCAAAGGAACTGTGCAAAAGCAACTATATTTAATCCTTTCTAAAGTCCTGATTAATTTTTAAAAATCACAAAAAGGTGATTTGTTTTTTAAACCTACATTGGATAACAAGTATTTTTACAATGATGCTACTAATTCAATATTTTACTACCGAGGTTGCATTTGTTGTCTATTGCTTAAAGTGATGATTTGTTAAATTAAAAGACATGGCAAAATTGTGGTAAGGAAAATATGTTATATAATCATATTAGAACAATTACAATGTGGTGAAAATAAACATAACATAAACTTAGATTTCTCCCACAATGTTAATGTTAGAATATCATACATCTCTCCATATTCAGGCATGGAAAAATATACTGACATTTATTTCTAGCTGTATATTTATGCCACAAGGACTTTAAAAATGTATATAAGAACTGCAAAGTATATTTTTCTTCTGTTTCTTTTTTCAGTTGTCTGGGTCCCCTAGTGGCAAGGCTGAATAAAATGGCCCCTCCAATTTCTTTCTTCCTTTGCTGTCTATTCATTTAAGCAAAGAGCCAGAGGAAGGATAATTATAGAGTGATCAAGAGCAGAACCACACAATTGTTTTCTTTAGACTATCTGAAATGCTAATGTGTCATTTGAACATGGTTACTGACAATTAGGAGTAAATTGGACTGTTTGCAGATTTAGAAAATCGTTCCCTCTTAATACATCAACAATTTCTTTTACTGAACAAACCATCTTTACATTTTGTCACGGCTGCAAAAATATATATAATGATAATAATAATAATAATAATAATAATAATAATAATAATAATAATAATAAATGTTAAATCAATTCCTGGCCACAAAAACAGGGAGAAAAAAAAATCTCATGTATATTTATGAGATCTGACATGTCTGAGGATATGCTTTCATAAGTCAAGTAGATCCTATTAGGTGGTAAAATGGATTTTCATGGGTATTAGAGTTTAGAATGCACCATCATATGCAAGGATGTGATACATATTCATGGAACGTGTGTGCTTACATGGCAAAGCAGGTCCTAGTCAATCTAAGCCCTTTGGTGATTGTTTATCTCTGCTGTGTGTGTTGCCTTAGAATCAGTAGTCTTCTCAGTGCATAAATTGAGCTGTCTCTAGCACGCTGGACAAATTTTTTTTTTTTCTTCTCTGTCCTGATAGCATGGTAAAGCTCCTCTTGCGGAAACCACCGCACGATAAATGTCATTTCCAAATCAATTTGCATTTGAAAAAAACGAAAAAGAAGAAAGGCTGGAGTGGGAGTTAAGGAGTGTGTGGTCTGGAAGGACAGTTAATAAATACTCTACCCTACATATATATATATTTCCATGTCAAATCCAGCCCAGCTTTCTACTGCTCTTCTTATACATTCAGACTCCCCACAAATGCAGACGCATTCAAAAAAGAAAGAAATAAGTCAATCAATAAGTAAATAAGTAAAAATCACCAGACAGCAAAAAGATTAATGCAGCTAAATTAGATTTACAAAATTCAGTGCGCAGGAAAGCAACAGACAAGTAATATGAAAAAATAATAAAGCGTCTACATACAAATATAGCCTCAATCAATATTTGCAGATTATATATATATATATATATATATATATATATATATATATATATGCACACATATATACATATATATATATCTGTGTGTGTGTGTGTGTGTGTGTGTGTGTGTGTGTATGTATTGTACGTGTGTGTGCATAAGCAATGGTCAGCAATGGCAGTGTGCAGCATCTCTACCAAGCAGCACAATCATAACACACACAGGCAGGAAATGCAGCTCTGTCTGTCTTGCTTAACAAACCAACCCGGGTGTAAGTCTCGACCTGCACATGCTGCAACAGCCCCTCCAGTACAAAGGAAACAGGCAGGTGGGCATTTTTGGGCGGGGGGGGGGGGGGGGGGGGGGGGGGTTGGGGGAGTCGAGGGGGGGGGGCAGGGGAGAGTGTTCATCACGTTCTAGTCCCATGGAGTCTCCGCAGACATGACTCTCCTCGACTACGCGTATTCTTAAGCAATAACAACGTGATCCGTATTATCCACCCAAGAATACCCGTCACCGAAGAGAGCCTCCTCTTTTTTTTCTTTTCTTTTCTTTTTTTTTTTTTTTTTTTTACATAGAGAACGCAATAATGCTATCGCTAGCATTGTCCCCGGCCGTTTGGCAACAGCCATGGCTCTCAAAATAATTGATTGAAGATGCTTTGTAGTACAAGGCAAGGCCCCATCAATGGCTTTTCTGTAAACAGAAATTAACAAAGTGCATTTTTCAATCCAGCTTTAAATGAAAAAAAGAAAAAAAAAGAAATGAAAAGAGAAAGATGAAAAAAGAAAAAAAATGTCTAGCCATAGCTTTTCTTCCAACAGTCTTTTTCCCTCTTTTTTCCCCCTCTGGTTAATTTTGTATTTGATGAAGCTGCGTCAGAACGGAAAAGAGGGTACGATTATGGGGGAGGGTGGGAAGAAGGTGGGGGCATTGCTCCCCCCCCCCGCCCCCACCCCCTCCCCAGCAGACACTTACTTAGGGTTCGTAGGTCGTGAGGGCCTGCTCCAAGCTTGGGTTCTTTAGCAGCAATCCATGGATTTTTCCCTCTTTTTCCTCAGTGTCCAATAAAACTGTATCCGAGTATGTTGGACCCTCCTGAAAAATAGGGAAATGGTGTTAAGAGCTAAGTGTTAAGGTTCATGACCTCTCTAACCTACCTGAACACTCTACACCCTATTACATAAGCTAACCTCATCAGTCCAAAAACAGAGACAGACAAAGGGACAGAGTGACAATATACCAACCAGAATCACATGAGAATTCAACACGAACAGTTTAATTACAATGAGGCATTCAAGCACTTCTCTCCTTAATCCAATATTAAATTAAATGTACAATAACAGTGAATAAAATTTAAAACAAAAAGAGAGATGATAGATTATAAATCCTACAAAGCAGATACATTCAATTAAAAATCTTTACAGCACAGAACCAGAGTTCGTGGTTTAATAATATCTGTCTTTGGAAAGATAGTTGAATTATTATTTAAAGTGAAACTGAATCATAATATAACATAATAACTATGAAACTGTATGCTTGCAAAAATATTTTCAAAAATCAGGTAGAAAACAACATATTTGATTATTTTATAAACACCCAAATCAACACTCAGTAATATTTGATATTTAAAGCCATAAAATGAAGGTAATATATTTCCATTTGAATAGTTATGTTAATATGCGTAGAAATAACATGTTCTTGCTAAGCCAGCTCAAAATTGCTTCATTGATTTATTTTCAGATCAATACACTCAAATTAGTCTTCAGGTGTTGGCTTCTACTTTTGTATTTACATTATTCTGTTCAGACTTTTTTTTTTTTAAAAAAAATATGTTCTTTATATTGAGAGTATAATATTTAACTTACACAGAATAGAGAAGACAATAAATCATATCTGGAAATTCAGATCAAATACAATCAAGACATAAAACCTGACTGAGAGCACACAACACAAACAGCACTTCCATCTAGAGTTATATATCAATCCATTGACCACTTAATAGGAAAATAAAAGCTGATTTTCCTCAAAGAACCCAAATTAAAACCACAAAAAATTCATCAAACTAGCCCAAAAATTCTTTTTGGCAAAAATATTGTGCCTTTGCATAAATATCTGTATTAACCTGTTGTATCTCCTGGCTGCATACAGATGTTCCGAAAATAGAGCTGTCACATTTTAAAATCATATGGTACACAGAACCAACACACTCACACAAAAGCATTGAAACAGGATGGGTAATTTAAAAAAATAAAATACAACAGGCTTACCCACACTAAAATCCCAATACAGAACCAATACTACAGAACCAGAGAAAGAGAGAGAGAGAGAGAGAGAGAAAGGTAGAGAGAGAGAGAGAGGGAGAGAGAGAGAGAGAGAGAGAGTGAGTGAGTGAGTGAGTGAGAGAGAGAGAGAGAGAGAGAGAGAGAGAGAGAGAGAAACAGAGGCAGAGACAGAGACAGAGACAGAGGCTGACGGTGAGGGTGAGGGTGAGGGTGAGGAAGGGGGAAGCAGTGAGTAGAGGGGTCGGGAAATGGAGAGGAACTGCTGTCTGAATGTTCCCTTCCTGTGCACGGACGCAGGACTCAAGCACTAAACACAACAAAAGCAGCACTGGAGCATCTCAGCACTCCTTCGTCAGGCTGCCCTACTCCCTCTCTCTCTCTCTCTCTCTCTCTCTCTCTCTCTCTCTCCTACTCTCTTTCTTTTCCTCTCTAACCAGCCTCAGCAACCCTCACAGCCTACTGAAGCAACGGGACGTACCCCCCACACGGCAGCCCTGGTGCAGGGGTATACTCTCTCAAACACACACACACACACACACACACACACACATAGACACACACACACACATACCCCTGTAGCCTCAGGGCTCTCTCTCTCCACCACCTCTGAGCAAACACACAGACTCACTCTCAGACCCACCACGCCAACATGGATTTCTTCCCCCTCTACCCCTCAAATTAATCAATGCCCCTTCATGCATCTCTCTCTCTCTCTCTCTCTCTCTCTCTCTCTCTCTCTCTCTCTCTCTGTCTCTCTCTCTCTCTCTCTCTCTCTCTCTGTCTATCTCTCCCTTTTCCTGTCTCTTTATTTCTCTGTATGTCCTCTGCAAAGTTCCTTTGGGTGCATTCAATCTCTCTCTCTCTCTCTCTCTCTCTCCCTCCCTCTTTCTCTCTCTCTCTGTCTTTTCCTTTTTTCATTTTACGCTTTATTTCTGTTTATCATTCTCTGTCTTATATAGTATGTCCTTATGACGGAAACATGCAACTTTGATTTCAGGAAAAGAAAAGGATAGAAAATCTCTAATGTCTCTCTCTCTCTCTCTCTCTCCTTCTCTCCTTTTTTTCATCGCCGCTGTTGAGCATCTCTGAGTGAATCTGTATTCTCTCCATCACTCCACACCTCTTCTCTGACTATGAGCTCCGTGGTGCCCTGTTCCACCGGATCGGTGAAGGAGAAGAAGAAGAAAAAAAAAACACTTCTTCCAGGACCCTTTCCCTGATTGCAGTTTAATTGCACTGAGTGCCTGAATGCGGTGTTACCTTACAGAGCACTTGGTAAAATCCAAAAAACAAAAAACCCTCATACAAGACGTTTAAACATATATTACCACAACGACACACAGACACAAAACAGAAAAAGAAAAAAATAATTACACCCAAACATAAAAACTTCTATTGTTAAAAAAAAAAAAAAATGCATATCAAAATATTTTTAAAATTTATAAATGAAAAAAAAAAAACAGTAAAAGAAAAGACACACCAAAACTACACGACGAATCTTTCTAGACGCCCTTTTCTCTATCTGAAATACTAAAACCACAGAAGAAGAAAAAAAACAAATAAAAGAGAAAACAGAGAGATGTCCACATTTGTAAGAGGAAACGTCTTACCCTCTCAGGCTTGGTCCAGAACAGCCTCCCACCGAGCATGACGCCAGGGTGGTGGCTGGTGTCGCTGCCGATGGCTGTGATATGCCCAGGATGGGAAAAAAAAAAAGATCGTCTCCTCTCTTCTTCAGCGTGTGACAGCCTTTAGAGTGGGAACTGCGTCCTACGGGTTAGTGTGCCGGCAAGAGAGCCAGAGAGCCAGAGAGAGGAGAGGAGGAGGAGAGAGAGAGAGAGAGAGAGACGGAGAGAGAGAGAGAGTGAGAGAGAGAGAGAGAGAGAGAAAGAGCAGATGCAGGCAGTCCCAGGGTATGCAGGTGGACTCTTCTGCTCCTGCCTCTGTTTCTGGTGCTGAAACTGCTGCAGCATCCTCCCAGGGATGCTCAACAAAAGGATCAAACCCCCCACTTCCCGCTCCAAGCCAGTTGTTGCTTGACACAGCGAATGAACTTGCAGTGAGCAGATCGGAGTGAGAGACAGAAGGAGAGGGAGAGAGAGGGAGAGAGAGAGAGAGAGAGAGAGAGAGAGAGAAGCGGGGAGAGCGAGCGAGAATGACAGAGAGGGAAGAGTGTGTGTGTGTGTGTGTGTGTATGTGAGAGGGAGATAGAGAGGGAGACAGAGGTAGAGAGAGGAGGGGAGAAAGAGAGAGGGGGGTCTGAGCAAGCGAGTGAATGTGAGAGAGAAAGAGGGAGAGAGAGAGAGAGAGAGAGAGAGAGAGAGAGAGAGCAGCATAAAAAACCCTTAGCTATAAGGCTGTGAACTGACACTGGATGGTCTCTCTCTCTCTCTCTCTCTCTCTCTGTCTCTCTCTCTGCTTCTCTCTCTTCTTGTCGTTCAGAAGAAGGGGGAGAATAATTAGATTTGAGCCACACGCGCTTTCCAAACGCACTGAGTCGTGGATCCCAGGCACCTAATGGTGGATTAATTGAGGGAGATCTGACGTGCTACATGCTCAGTGAGCTTCCAGTCCTGACATCCCAAAGGGGCTGCAGCCGAACACCCCCCCACCACCACCCACCCACCCACCACCTCCATCGCCCCCCCCCTCCCTTCCCCCAGGGACTGCTGTTAATACACAATCAAAAAACTGCCATCATAAAAATGGCTATGTGTTTGCTGCTTCCATTCCCCTCTCTCACCAGCATATGCTGACCGACATTGCTCAGTTGGTTGTAAAAAAGAAAAACGGAGAAAGCTTTTTTTTTTTTCACCTCTTCATAAATTGTTGAAGGCTCATTTTATCCCCTTATGAACAAAAAAAAAAAAAGTCATATTTGTCATCAGCGAACATAAAGTATGCTGTAGAGAATACCTGGGAATGGAGGCGTTAGATGCCAGAAGTGGAAAGAATTCCTTAGCGACTGGATGAGAAAAGGGAAAGAGAGAATTTCATCGGAATATCAAAAAGCCAAAAAAAAAAAAAAAAAAACCCCACAACAAATTCACGTAATTTCATTCAGGGCTGATGTAAGGTCGTCTTAATGCCAATATGGCTTTTAACTTCCCTCAATGGGAATGACTTTTGAAGCTGACATTTTCAATTACGAAGACCAAAAATGATTTGAAAAGGGTGATGCTTTTCTCTTTTTTTTTGTCTTTCCTTTTTACTTTTCTTTAAGTAATGGTGGGCAGACGGCTGGTTTATGATGTGAGACTATTCCCATTGGTCCGTATGGATAGATCTGTAAAATAACTTCATGCAAAACAGAGAACGTAGCTCATGAAAAAGAAATCTGTTCTCTCTGTCTCTCTCTCTGTCACCTCTCACACACACACACATGCACACACGCACAAACACAAACATGCGCGCGCACACACACACACACACACACACACACATACACACACACACACACACACAATTTAAACAATACATCAAATTGTTTTTATTTTGCTCTGGAGGGGGTTTTTTTTGTTGGAAAAACTGTAACAGTGTATTTTTAAAGATCAAAAATGTTGTTTGCTATATTTAATAAGATCTGAATCATACTAAATCATAGTCCAGAATTGGAAAATTAGAATGAACATTTCAGCAAAATGATACTAATTTATTCATCTTATCGTTGCAAATATAAGATGTCTGTCAAAGAGGTCTGAGTGCATAAACAGATGACAACCGTGGTGTCTATTTTAAAAGAATAATTGATATTTTCATAATCAGTCATTTTTTCTCCTCAGCACACGCTCCTCTAGCCTTCAGCAGAAACCCTGTTACATGCAAGAAGTACAAATCATATCCGTGTTTAAGATAAATGAAAAATAAAACAGCTCTATCTCCTCAATGAATTCTTATTCAAAGCAGACAAAGGAATAAAATGGGCAGAATTTCAGGCAAAAGACAGCCATTTACTGCCCCCTGTTGACCAATCTGTTCTCAAAACCAAACAGCAAAGGCCCGTATCGGTTTTATAGAGGGATGGTTTGTGCCGAAAGCACGCCATAATTATAGGACAGCAGTAAATAATTCTTTATCAAGCACAGTCATTCAAGAAACAAACAACAACACATAAAGCGTGAAATGCAGAAAAGCGTGGAGGCAAGCAAACACCTCTCTTCCTTTCCCTACTCCGAGGGAAATCATATGATGAAGGGAGAGGACAGGAGGAGGAAAGAGGGAGGAGTAAAAGAGAGTGGAGCTGGAGCCATCTCGGGGAGGTTATCTCACAAAAGCCTTCTTGATTTTTTTTTTCTTTCTTTCCTTTTTTTTTTTTTTTTCATCCCCTTCAAGGCCAAGCACAAATACAGACTGTATACACTGTGAAAAACTCTCTCTCTCTCTCTCTCTCTCTCTCTCTCTCTCTTTCTCTCCCCTCTCTCTCTCTCTCTCTCTCTTTTTGACATAAAGGAGTAATTAAGGTGAATGTGTAGCAGAGCACTGAGTACGAGGAGAGAGAGAGAGACTAGATTCTGTTCTCGTGTTGACATCCTTTGTTTGCTCGTGTTGGAGTAATTGAAATCGACTTTCAGAAGTGGAATCGGGCGAGGGTGGGGGGGGGGGGTGTCGGGAAGGACACAGTAATTGGTCTTCATCACTGATGAAGGTCCGGGTCAAATAAGTCTTAAAATTATCACTATGGTGAAAAGGCTCTTTTTGAATCAGCGATGATGAAAAAAATGATTGCTATCTCTCACTTTAACTGTGTCTCTTAAAGAAAGAGAGAGAGAGAGAGAGAGAGGGAGAGAGAGAGAGAAAATACATGAGAAATACATAGCATTATAATGAACACTGAAGAGAAAGCAGCATGTGTCAGCTAATCACAGATGTTACACGACGCCTGCTGTTCTGCTCCTTTAACATATATGTGAGCAGATTGTAATGGTCTGTTATTTGTTTTTTTTTTATGATATTTATGTACTGCCCATCATAACAAATCACTTTATTAACACCTGCTCAGTCACCATAACCATTCCCTCGCTGCAGCAGAGGGGGCGTTTCCAATGTAGGGGTGGGAAAAAAAGGAACAAACAAATGGAAAAAAGATGTAAACGTGATAGAGTCGGTTGATTTGTCTTTGTGGATCATGTTATCTTGCAGGGAGCTTCTACGGTTTCTGTTACTCTCAGGGTTAAAACACGTGTCTGGCAACCTTTCAGTTCCATAAATACACACCCACATGCCTCATCGATATTTACCGACACACTTAGCGTATGTATATGTCCACAATCGCTGTACATGTACACACACACACATGTACGTACACACGCATACACATGCACATACGCACACACACACACACACACACACACGCACACTCTCTCTCTCTCTCTCTCTCTCTCTCTCTCTCTCTCTCTCTCTCTCTCTCTCTCTCACACACACACAGACACACACAGATACAAATACACACTATGTAAAATGCTGCATACACACTCGTTTAAACATTCGTGCCTGGTAAATAGAATTTCTTCAGATATACGTGGGTTGAAAGGCACTCTGGGGAGAGAGAGAGAGGAGAAGGGCACATTGCAAAGGCCATGCTCTGAGCACTCTGAAACCAAATGGCATTATTCTTCCTCAATGTGTACATCTTAGGAATGCATTATTAAAAAGCAGGAGAGCTGCAGGCCACAGCTGAGGGACTAGCAAATAATAAACAAGAGAAAAATGCCAACATTTGAAAACTTAGCATGCATAAATGAGCTTCACACATTTATTTTCCACACTAGCTTCTTGTGTGCAATTACATGTGTTTGTGCATGCTTGGCTACTATGTATGAGGTGTGTTTATGTGCTTTCGTAGGAGACACAATATTTAAGTGACAAAATGGGTGTAGGTGTACGTGTAGTTGTGTTTTTCTATGACTTAGAGCATTACTACAGAGTAATACAACCTCTTAATGAAAAACATTTATTCAGAGAGATCAGAATATTTCTAAAACATGGCATCGGGATGGAAACTGTAATCCTCCTGTTAGAAATCAAGTGCTTGCCTTGATGAAAGTGAAGGATTTAAAAATTTTCAGCATTTTTGTTTGTTTGTTTATCTATTTATTTATTTTAGCGCCAGTGCTGACAAAACCTTGTGCACAGTTCTGTACATAATGGTGAGTTCTTGACATGGCGGTGTTGACCCGTGGATAGCCCCTCACCAGTTGCAGGCTGCTTATTAGTCAGAGCATTGGAGACCCCTGGCTGCTAGGCAACACCCTGCACACCAGTATACACTCAGCCCAGTGTCAAACCTTTGATCTTGTACTAGCTTCAGAGAATAGAGTCTCAAACAAACTGATTTATCTGAGCTATCTGTACGTGCTGATGATGACATCATCACTATGGCAATAGATTTACAGTGCATGAGGACTAGGGGAGGATGGATTGAGCCGGTGATGTGGAGATGTTTTGGTCCGTTTTAGGGTCAGGTGCATTTTAAAAGATTTATGAATAATGCACAGTTGACTTATGTTAGGACAAATTTTGCATTGAGAACTAGATAGCTTTATAAACCGGTATGAAACCTCTGCACAAGAGGATTCTGGGGCATGCCATAGAAATTATAAACCATCTGAAACCATGCATTATCTCTCTCTCTCTCTCTCTCTCTCTCTCTCTCACACACACACACACACACATACACACACACACCACACAGACTCAGGCTAGGTATGTAAATCGGATGCTCTCTCATGCAAATTATTTGTTAGTTATTAAAAGTGGTCAGGGTTGATTTGGAAAATCTGCCACTCCAGTAGATTTAAATTGCTGTAGATGGTTGCTTTTTAATGTAAATACATAAAAAAATACCTGATTGAAATGCAAGGTTTTTTTATTTTTGGTTTGTTTGTTTGTTTGTTTGTTTTAGAAAGACATTAGGCACAGCACAGCACAAACAAAACATTTTTGAGAGGGAGAAACTATATTAAGTGGCATCACATCAGAGAAGACACACACACATATAAGGTATAATTTTTTCCTCAAGAAATCTCTCTTTGTTGCTGTCGCCTATCAGTTGTAGCTTGCTGGCTGTCATCAAGAGCCCCAGCCAATCTCTCCTTGGCACCCGTCTGTCAATACTGACAAAGCAAAATTATTGCACGTCACCACATATATATTGCTGGAGAGCTCGAACCAGACAGAATTGTTCTATATTATTTCTGTCTTCTGTCCATAAATTGACCGGGAGATTGACCTCTGTCTGCTGCCATAAGTCATGTGGCTGAGACGCTCGGCAGCTCCATTGGATAATAGCCATAAATAAAGGACCAAATGAAAGGCCCCTCCAACCTAAGGGAATACTTTAGAGGAGTAGCTACTGTCCTGCAGTGTGCCTGTCTTCCAAAGGCATAGCCTCATTACTGTATCCACTCCCACAGATGAGGGATGCATGCATGTATTTCATAATCAATCAATCACAGTTTGCCTCCTCTCCCTGCAGACGGATCCCTGCTATTGTTGTAGTCAACTGTAAGCTTTGGTGCAATACAATGTTAAAATTTCCATTTCCTCTCTCCTCCAGGTTTACACTTAGGTTCAGGTGCACAATAACTTGGCAGGAATGGGTTTTAACAAGCTTTATTTAGTCACATGAGATGAACATGAAATCACAGGAAAAAGGGTGGCAAGCAGACATACATACTGAAGCCAGAGGTATACACCAGGGAGTTTTCACAGTTTTCTTAAATACTATACAGAGCCCTCTAAGAGTCACACACCAAACCATACACACATGAATTTGTAGAGCAGCCTAATAAGCATGGAGAGAGAAAAAAGAAAGAAAAATGACAAAATTTGCAAGAAAAGTCCTTTGAGGCAAAACAGCAAACATCTTTGGGAAAAAAATGTGGTCCTTCACTCCCCATAACTGATCTGTTCAGTGACCACTCAGTCTGCAGTGGGTCCCTGGCTGGCCATGGCCACTCTGTCCTGATATCTGGCCTCCTGACACCCAGCCATGTCCTTAGGAGACTTCCCTTTTGTATTTCAACTTCCTGGGTGCACATGATGGTTGCTGCAGTGGATGGTCCAGGTCAGCCCATCCTGTTCTTCTTGCCAGGTCTGGCAAAGGTTTGTGTCACAGTGGTGGCTGGGATTCCTTCGGGACCCACTCTCACAGGTAGGTGCTAATTCCAATGGGCCTGTTCCAGCTCACTGATAGTTTTCTGAAGCTTGAAAAAAAGTCCAATTCATTCACTTGAAGGCACCATTGCCCTGTGGATGGAAGGGAATAGGCTACAACAACCATAAAGCATGCACAGCCACTGGGCTAGGTCTGCCAAGAATGAAGAATGTCCCTAGTCCTTCAGGATCCTCAAAGAGCACACAAAAGGCAAGATCGCCTGGTCCACAAAGCCTGAACTATGGCGACTGCTGTCTGGTCTTTGGTCAGCAAGGGTGGGCCTCAAACAACTTGACCATCTCTAATACGTATGAGCATGTGTCTCTGGGGAAACTTAATAGCCAAGGCCCAACACTTCCCCTGGGTAACTTCTTCAAGTGGGATGCAATAGCGCCCTCACCTCTGACCTGGCACTGCCTTGGCAACCCCTAGTTATCACAGTTCATCCCAAATCATAACAGCCTCTCCTATAGTTGCTGGTCCTTTACATGGCCCAGAGTTGACTAATACTCCTTGCTGATGCCCATATCACAATGGCAGTGCCTTCTCCCTCTGGCTGCAAATTATAAACAAGTCTGTACCATACCTCCAGCTGTTGTAACCTGCCGATCCTCTGCAGGTGACTTTTCCCAGTCTTCATAGCAGTGTGTGTAGGGAGCCTGCCTTCGTTGCAAAGGCAGCTGTGTATTTTTGGTAACATAGCATATCAAACAAGGCCGCATTGGTCACCATACACACCTAAACCTCCAGCACCTGTTCAGCCACCCTCACCATGTCACCATGTTTTGAACATCATCTGTGACCAGTTTTATTACTTGAGCAAGGGACAACTGTTAGATATGTATGAGGAATATAAAGAGGGAGTAGGACCCATCTGTCCTGCACTTAAGTAGAACTCACCTATCCTGCACTTTTCACAGTTCTTGTTCATGCCTCTTCTGTGTGAGAGGGGGCCACTCCCACCCTGAACCCCAGCCCACATGTCACTGTTGCTGCCCTTGGGATACTATATTTGAAAAAAGTGGATTGATACCCTTTTTTGCAGAGGCGCTTGCAACAGTGCTAGGTCACGTTCATGTCTAAATCTCCAGAGCTGGATAAGAGGTAGCAGTTCTGCTCTCAGCTGGAGATGCTTCGATTTGCCAGGTATCTCAATCATCTCTTCGAAATGATTGGGTGACATCAGCAAATCATTGCAAAATCTGAGGAGCATAGCTCTGGGTGTAATCAGTTATATCTTTCATCAACACTTGTTTGAAAACAGTTCCTCCTCCATCCACGGCAGTCTATAAATGATATCCGTCATTTTTCCTCATTGCAGAACCATATGTGGAGTTCCTGCTTCGCAGACTATGCTCTTTCCTTATAGTGCATAGTCTGTGCAAACATGACCAATTGCATCTGTTAACAAACACAATATCCCCATCACCAATACTGTGGCCCAGTTCAGTTAAAACATTCAAAATATACAAAACTATTCAAATATTCAAAACATATATGTACTCATATTGCGAAATATACTGCCTGGTACATGACACTGTAGATGCGGTGAACTCTGCCAATAGTGCCGATATTTTCTCTATGCATAAGAGAGAAGCCACTGGTATGTATATGCGTTGGGAATATTATGTGTTTGCACATGTGTGTGTGTTTCAGAGAGAGAGAGTGTGATGAATGAGGCGAGCAATTTCAGATTCATATTCATCGTTTTGGAAAAATACGTCTTATTTTTACGTTCAGTCTTCTAACCTGATTTCACTAAGTGACATATTCCCAATTCAGTAATTCTCTCTGACCTAACTCTTCTGTCATGTTGTCTTCTGCAAACCAGCTGGCATTCATACAGAAATTGGAATTCAGCAACGACAATGAAACTGCACAATGTTCACTTATTAGGTTTGATTCCCTAGCTAGGTTAATTATCTGTCAATGTCCTCATCATTTTCTTCTTCTTCTTCTTCTTCTTCTTCTTCTTCTTCTTCCCTTTTGTTTGCTTGGCTTGCAACAGACTTATTATTTTTGGCACATTTACTCATGTTTACTCTTGAGTGCTCAGATATTTATGTGGTTGAAGGAGAGCAAAACTGAGGTGGAGCCAAGTCGCTGACACATTTTTGAGATGTTCTGGTGGTTTCCGTGACACATGAGACTGTGGGAGTGGGTAGAGGCAGAATGTGATCTCACACCCATCTTAAAAACTGCCATCTGTCTCCTCCAGTACAACAGGATGACACTCACGCTAATGAATCGTTGTAATGTGCTACATTTTTAAGCGTGGAAAAGGCAAAGATTCTATAATTTAAGAATTTGGTTTGATTCTGATGGTGCAAATAATTGTTTCTGAAAGTGCAACAACTTGTCACTAAAGCAAAAATGTCACTCCAAAAAAAAAAAAAAAAAACCCATCTGTGAAATTGTATTTCCTGCAAAGATTTCTATGTATCTGTTTTGACAAGGGGAGAGACAGTGTATGTGATAGCTACCAAGAGCTATCGAGCAGGAGCAAAACACATTTTATACTCATGGTGGAAGCTATGAACCTGGAAGCTATTGAGGTTGTGTGTTGAATGTCTTGTAGCTCAGCTTGCTATCTATGTTTGTACAGGCACTATCTCTCAGTTGGGTAATTGTTTAGGTCCATTTGTAAAGCTTGCTGACAGGGTGGTAATCCATCCAGCACACCTCTCTTCCTTTCATACTGGGATGTTCTGCAGTTAAATCAGTCTGAAAATCACATAGTATACCCTTCCTGGAACATTCTAGCCTCCTCACTCATTTTCTTTAACGAGACCGGCATCACCTGAAAACTTAAACGTAATAACTCTTCGCGGAATTTTATGACCTCACGGTGTGGTATTTGATGAAATACAGTCTGGGTCCTGGGGTAAGTTTTGTTGTGTGTAGAGCGTGTGATTTGGGTTCTGTGAGTGGGTTGCTAATTGACGCCGTGCAGCGGCATGCTGACGGTGGTGTGACGGCTCTTACCAGAAGCCAGCCATGACTCAGGCTGACAGAAACATGGCACCCAGGAGACTTACACCCAGATCACCATCGCTTACAGGAGCCCGAGTGACACACGGTCGACTGAGACCCGCACACACTCTTTCTGGGCCTTTCTGTGTCTTACTCTTTCTCCCAGTTACTGCATGAGCTGTTTCCTTTTCTCTCTCTCTCTCTCTCTCTCTCTCTCTCTCTCTCTCTCTCTCTCTCTCTTTCGCTACACTCACAACACCTACAATGTTTTTTTTTACTGCCCTGACATATTGAGTATTTCACTAGCTGGAAATTTGTCATCGTGTATAACACGCTAAAATTCAAAGTTGTCTCCAAAATGTATTTACTGTTGATTTTTTTTTTCTTTACTATCCATCTGTATTTGTTCATTTTGTGATATTGGCATCTCTTCATTTATTTACAACACAACTGTGATCATCAGGGACAGCTGTCTGGGATCAGTGCTGAAGCTATACAGATAACTAAATATTGTTTTACACCTTAACTTTCCCTTGTCAAATCTTTGCACTTTCCAGTGATATTTTTCCCCTCTGGCACAATGATAGCTTGGACCACTAATTGCTAAGTTTCAAGCATCAAAGAAACTGCCTGTGATCCTTTGGCCTATAAAAAATAAGGCTATAACCTTAGCTATTGCATTTATCACAGCAGGGCCAGGGCTGCCACCACCTGGTCAGGTCCAGAAATAAAGGTGGATGCTGTAATACACAACCTAAGACATTGTATAGGAAAAGGCAGTAAATATTAAACAAAATTCAAGAACAGCTAGCATATGGGAGTAGAAGGCAAGAAATTAAAACATATTGTTTGAACATACACACTATATATATATATATATATATACCCTGTGTTGCGTATGACAGTACCATTTTCCACTGTGTTTTTATGACAGTCAACTGCTTTACGTGTGCTTTTGTCTTGAACACGACTGATGCTGAAAGTAAAGGGAATAGTGTTTTAGGGAATAGTTAACTATCGTGCGGACCTCCATTCATTATGTTGGCTCCTTAAATGTGACACCCTGTGCATAAATCAATAAGAAGACACCCAAAAAAAACCTGTTGGCACATTTCAGATGAGTAAAGGTCTTATAAAAAACTCTTGTTCCTAATATTATCCTCCTATCTACCATAACATCCATTAATTTGTCTTAACCTACCCTTATCACACAGTCCTCACAATCCAGGACTCTTCCCTAGACAAGGATCTGTAAGACGTCAACACCACATGTTTCAGGAATACTGGATGAGACCAGCAGAGGACAATTCTGCAAACATTAGCTTAACACCATAGTCTCATACTGTCCAATGTACCACATCCATGATTTTATCCCAGAGAATCACATCTTGACAGTTCTTCCCTGTTTTACAATGGAAGGGTCAACAATGAATCTTAAGAAATACGTATACTGGTTTTAACGGGAAGAGTTCACCACCAAAAACCCCTCTCAGAATAACAGACCTACACCTCAGTTACACGGAACACCCACCACCAAGTCAGCCACATAGGCTATTGGCCTCAGGAGACCATTAGTGAACCTCACATTGATGAGTGCAGTCATACACATTAGTCCAGCTTCTCTTCCTTTAATAAAGAGTTCCCCGCTCCAGGCTCCATGACCAAGTCCCAGGTGCTCATAATTATACTCTTAATTACAGACATGAACACACTCCCTCTTCACATTCAAAGATCTCACTTTGCTTAAGTGACAAACAGTGGAAGCCTATATCACTTAAAAATCTAAATCATGATCTGAGTCAAAGCAGAAGCACATAAAATCTCAAACCTGTTTTAGGGAAAGTTAAAACTCTTGATATGTGGTTATTTGTCCATTCCAACATAACTGCCATCTACTGAGGTTATGCAGCTGACTGCTCACACACCAGTGAAACCACTTCAGTAAAATTTATCTTTCCAACTACCTTGGTTTGAGTCACAGAACCTGCTTAACATCTGGTCAAATATTTGTGTGTTCCATATCATTCTGTTAATCTGGGCTATCTCTGATTTCTAGTTATATAATGACAACATGCATTGCATTGTAGTAGGCTTACTGATGCTGAAATGGTGGAACAACATGCGAAATCCACCGAGAAAAGACACAGCGCACCGCTTAGATGTGAATAAAATCTCTTGAGATGAATTTAATGAAGCTTAATTTTGTTTGTTCATTTGGTGGTTTGTGCTCTTTGGGAGTTCCCTTTCATGTCTGCTCTCCTTTGTCGTGGCATATGGCCCAGTATCCATGATCCGAGTTCAGCTCAAACGGTGCTGGTAGTGAGGACCAGGGCTCCTCACTCAGAAGGCCCGATCGCTGTGAGCGATCGATCCTCTTGTTTTTTATTAGCCCTAATTAAACATTTACAGGCACATGCCCCCCCGTTGCTCAATGTAATTTTGTCTGAATTCAGAAGTTTTGCGGCCCGGGAAATCTTTATTATTGGCAATGAACCCAGAGCTATAATGAGCAAATGGGATGAAATACTCCGTTTAGCAGGCCCCAGTTGCCATTTCAAGGGTTCCACTAAGCCAAAGGGGAAGGAGGGAGGCCTAACACAGGGTGTCAGTGGCTCATTACCCAAAGATAAGGATGTGTTCACAATAATGCAAAAAGGCGCGTCAAATTGAACAGCTGAATTCACAGCCAACGGCATAATGAAGCCAGATCCAAACAAGCAGGACTGAGCAGATTCTGTGTTCTAGTGTAACAGATCCTAATAGCAATGACACACAAATGAAGAACTTTGAATCAAAAAAAGAAATGAAATTTAAGGCTGGATGACAAAACAATTTATGGGTAACAAATCGGCAGATTTGAGAAATCAGAGCTGTAAACAGGATGTGTGTTTATTGACCGATTAGTAATTGATTTGTTTTGGTCGTAAGAATGTTTTTCCTTCAGAGATGACTTTTTTTTATATATCTTTGTGAGGATCTCTAGTGGGGAACAGACATTTTTGAAAGGCACGTCTGTTAGGCAGAATTAAAAGTTAAAGTGAGATGTTATGATAAATTTTGTTTTCAGTCTTGATTTTACCCCATAGATGAAGCCATGGCATCCCTCACTGTCGTGAATGATCTTTTAAGTCCGACATTTCACTCCACCGAGCAAACACAATATGTAATTGATTGCACAGGGTTCTGAGTGTATATTTAATTTATTAAACCAATTTTTACAAATATATCCACCATTACAAAATAGGTTGTATTATAAGGACAGATTCACTTTGGAGAAAATCTGTCTCGACAAACAGATCCACCACTGCCAAAAACCTATTTCTACTTCTACTAGTATTGCTGTTATTTCTCTGGCAGTAGCGCTGGTACAATTGCAAATCTTGATTTGCTCAGATCAATGCATATACATTTTAATAGCTGTGTTTCTGCGCAGTAGCTGTGAGGAACACTGTTCGATCACTTGGCCCAGCAATCTGTGTTGCGCTTATTATCAGCTGTGTTTTATGAAATGCATATATCTGTATCAAGATGTACATATCTATAACTCTCAAATAAAACTGAAGTCCCCCTTTACTCTCCTACCAACCTTCTACACTTGTACGTTAATATTAGAGCCAATCTGATGCTCCAGTGCAGAGGGAAGCATTACTCATTTAAGGAGAGCATGACACTATCTGTCTTTATCTCTCTCAGTGTGGGGCCTAATGACTCTGATTGTTTTCCAAATTCAATTTAGACAGGATATTACCGTTACATGAGCTTTCTCCAACAATGCCATTTCCCTTGCTTACACAGTACATTACCCATCAACGCTCACTTCCTCAATGAATTCTCTACTAAAAACAAACAAAAAAAAGAAGGCTTTGAGATCTTACAGCTCTGCGAACAATGGTGCTATGATTGGCGATTTCAAACTGTATTTAAGGGCAACACGATTGAAATTCTGCAGCAGAGCATGCAAAATGTGTATACTCGTGAGGCAATTGCATTTACAGCGTGGTAACAGCGTAGAGCAAGAATACTAGACAACCTCAGACCATCTTGATCATTCAGACTGTGCCTGCACACAAGCAGAAACTTTTTCCTCAGCCCGTCACGTCACCCGGTGTCACTGCATATCTCGGAGATCCGCTATTGTAGGTAAATATTTCTGTTTGCTCTCGGCCAAATGAATGTGATCATTAATGAAGGGAGGTGTATGTGTTTTTTTTTTTTTTTTAAAAAAAGATCTAGGATCCCTGTGGTGCAATAAATAGGCCTTTTTATAATCGGCACGGCCCATTGTGTAGATGCTGGGCCTGCAAAGTTGTGCAGGCAAGCTAGGCACTGATTATTTTAACAAATAGCATCCCTATTCAAGTCAACAGAAAGGTTTCCAATGACAGCTCGCATGACAAAAGGTCAGAGGGAGGCTGCTTGGCGTTAATTAAGTAAAATTGGTGAATGTCAGAAATACAAAGGTCAACGCTAATCCCCTGATATTGTCTCCTCCAGCTCAGAGGCAATGAGGGATGGGGGTTGGGAGCTCCATTCAAATGATCACGCGAGGAATATTCATTCACTATTTAAAGATTTATCCTGCAACATACCACCAAAACCACAAAGCCAATGATATACATGGTGTAAGAACTGTATTTCTGTCACAGATATTACAGAAGGAGATGGCAAATAGACCCAAGTTCTATCCTTTCTAATTATCTCAGTGATGTTTACACGATACTATGATTCACAAAGCATACAGATGGAAACTAACGCTGTAGTGCAAACACAGTGCAAACAGATCATTTCAAAGAAAGGGGGGAAAAAAAGAAAGAAATCATAAGATTCTGAATTCATGGTCCAATTTAGCCAGATATGAAAGGTTTGTTGTAGATGCAAGACAGCCCTCTGTTTGTTTATTGAGATTCTCTGGAGAAGCGTTGACACAGCAGATCACTGTAGTCTATAATGAGCAATAACTCCATCCTCCCGTGTGTTCTCTATTGATCATTAGCCCTCTATGTTCACCAAAATGCCTAATATGATTGTGTTTTCCAAAGGACGCCAACATCTCCAGCAGAGTTCAGCAACGTTTGAAAGCATGCAAAATGCATATCTGTGGTTTTGACTTCTCAGGGGATGTTGTGGTGTCATTTGCTAAATGTAAAAGTTTAGGCTTAATATGAAATTGGGATGGTATCTTATTAACCTGAAATGCACTATGTAAAAAAGCACAAAATTCAAAAAGGACGAGGCTGACAAACTGATAACATCAGTTTGAAGTTTTCATAAAGTTTTTAAAACAAACACCGACAATTTGTGTTTCAAACTGATAATTACCCAAATACAAGATATGAAAGTTAAGCAAAGTCCCTCATGGACAATGAAATGGAATGCGATAATGTTCCAAAACAGCATACACACAGTTACGACACCATCTCCACATGCAGAATTCAGCCTCTTTATCACCAGTGGGCAAAGACTGAAGACAGAAGAGGTAGAGGGAGGAGAAACAAAGAGAGGTAGACAGAGGCTGTCCATTCAGTTTCAGTGTGGCACTCCAGGGTTGTGGGTAAAGCTGGGTAGTAGCACTCTCTAAAGGCATTGTTGGTTGATACAGCTGGGCGTCCGCTTTGCCTCTGTGGAGACCGTGCATTAACTCGTCAGGATATCTGACAATCGCACAATGCCACCGTACCAGCTGCTGGCCAGTGCCTCTCTGCTCCTCATCCAAACAAACCTCATTTACATCACAATTAAAACCTCGCCAGTGGATTTGGGATGATGTTTACTCTGCGGGGGGTTAATATGCCTTCTTCACAGTCTGATATTGTGATGATCCAGGTGGCTACATCCCCTCCACCCACACCGTTCTACTATGCACACACACACACACACACTCACACACACACACACATACACACATTCATACATACACATGTGTGCACACACGCAAAAACACACATGCCCTGCAGGGTCTTTGAGAATGTTGCCAAATGCTTTAACTTTCCCAGAAGGTGTGTATGCATGTGTGTGTGTTTTCCCCAAGGTTATATGTTCTCTGCATTCATTAAAAAGCTCTGGCGGAGTTGAACATTGAAGTTTTTATATTCCTAGAGCAAAATGGCCACATAGTTTTAAGGAGACACTGCTTTGGGAAAGCTTTACCGTTTTCTCAGCTCTTAAACCATTGCAATGTTTACTTCAGCACCCTTAAAGGGATGCTATGGATCCGCGTAACCACGCTGTATAACCACAAAAATAATTCCATTCCACATTTGTGTGAACAGTGAAAATCTGACGTAGACATTGATGATACTAGACACTGATTTGGACAGATTATGGCAGAGACAGATTTAGGCTTCATTGACAGAAACTAATTTAGGTTTTATTGACAGAGAGACTAATTTAGGTTTTAGTGATAGAGAGACAAATTTAGGGTTTTAGTGATAGAGACTCGTCTAGGTCTTATTGATAAAGGCTGATTCAGGATTCACTGTTAGGGACTGATTTAGAATTTGTTGATAAAGACTGATTTAAGATTTATTAATAAAGACTGATTAGGATTCACTATTAGGGACTGATTTAGAATTTGTTGATAAAGGCTTATTTAGGATTCACTGACAGGGACTGATTTAGGCTTTATTGATAGACTGATTTGGTATTTACAAATAAAGGCTGATTTAGTTTTTATCGATAAAGGCTGATTTGGTATTAATTGATAAAGGCTGATTTAGTATTTATCGATGGGGGCTGGTTAAGGCTTTCCTGATAAGGTCTGATTTAAGTTTGATTCAGACGAACTGATTTAGACATTTGATGATGGTAGAGACTGATTTGGACATTAACCTGAGAACATAGAATGATAACGTGGTTATTTACATTAACACCAGAGACTCTTGGGAGGGAAGAGTCGATGAAATTACACACTCACAAAGAACACAAACAGCTTTTATAAAGCAGGGCGTCCCAGTAATTTAGAAAAATATTTTTTCCCCTTATACTCAGCGTAATGCATTAATTATTTAGTTTCGAGTTCAAGTGTTTATTTATGCAGGTGCCTCAATGTATTTTTAATCATGAGACAAATTGAACACTGAACAGTGTTGCTTTCATTAATATTTGTCATCCATAAGAGTATTTTTACTCCAGTGTGCATTTTAGCCCAAACTGTAATTGCTCATTTTTCAGGAAATGATTAGAATAAAAGCGGTTGCATTACAGGAGGAATGTGAAAAGAAAGGAATTAGTGCAGCAGCAGTAATCTCATTTGGAGAAATACTGGACCCTTTTAGCGAGAGACCACTGCATACATTACATTGCTGATTAAACCTGATGTCGCGCTGTGCGACGGGTCTCTTTCATTTCATGACCGGACTCAGATTTTTGTCATTAGGGGCATCGTTTTCCCCCCCGCTCTTCTTTTTTTTTTTTTTTTTTTTGCTCTCCCTTGGCCAGCCGTTTGCTGCCCTGCGCTGGGGACCTGATTAGCTGAGCCTCTGCTGGTTGTTTGGAATCATTACTGCTCCCTAAATGCTTCAGCGACCAGGTTGGCTCATAGAACACTCGAGCGGAACGCCGAACCTGCAGGAGAGCTGATAAAGCCACCAGACCAGGAGAGAGAGCGGGCGGTTAAAAAAAATAAAAGAAAGTATCGAAAAAGTCCAACTTCCCAAGTCGGCCCCTCAGTTTGTAGTCAAGCGTTTAATTATTTATTTATTTGGTTGGCTGGCAAATAGAGCTTGGAATCAAACTTGGTGGCAGTGGACCAAGTCAGGTTCCCAAAGAGTGAGAGAGCCTCCTATCACAGTAGCTGATGGAAATATGTGATGGGGCTCTTGAGAGAGAGAGAGAGAGAGAGAGAGAGAGAGAGAGAGAGAGAGAGAAATGTTTTTCACCGAGTGGGATGGACTATCAAATGATCGACAGTAGGTTGATTAGGAGCATTCAAGCAGTAAGGTGCATGGTTTCATCCAGTCAGGAATGCCACTGCATAGAGTCTGTGCATCAGGGCCCTGACCGCTGTCAAAAATGGCCAGAATTTTCTATCACAGTGCATTTTAAATTTAGATGGCAAAGGTGTGTATATATATATAGTGGTACATGGTATACTGTGTTTGTTTGGATTGTGGGGGTAGATCTTGGCATAAAATCCTCATTGTAGCTTGGATCTCTCTCTGGCTGACATTTAAACCATTTTATCATCTCAAAGTCGAGTAAAATATTGGTAATGCAGTTTTAAAGCCTACATTAGTCCATTGTTTGTTCATTCATATGCAAAACACAAACATCTGAATGTCAGTCTCAAGTCCAGCCAGATATTCTATAGTCTGAGTTGTACACTAAGAGTATTCGAAGAGTAGAGCCATTCTGCACTGTTTCAGGCCCCTCAAAGACACCAGAGTGATGTAATGTAGTGTAAAGTGTGAGAGATACAGATTGTGGAAATGAAAAGATTTGATGGTGGACATATTGTATGGTGAATTGCGGCACCCTGCTGACCTGAGAATGATTCACCATGAGCTCAGACCTGAGACACACACACACACACGCGCACACACACAAACACACACAAAACCTGACTCAAACATTACCTCACCTCTCCTTACACTAAAGCACAGCTACAATAGCTCACTAAAGACCATTAACACCTAATGCAAGGCATCAGGTCTGCACAGTAAACCACTCAGCCACAAATTTCATTCACTACAGCAGACATACACAGAAACTCATGGAAAAATATGTTCAATCCCATGTTCTTCTAAATGTGCAGTTAACGTTAAGTGTGTGTGTGTGTGTGTGTGTGCGTGTGTGTATGTGTTAGGGGGTGTTTACAGTATGGACAATTGAATAGAGATACGCCTTACAGCGGGCAGCATTGTTTGCTCTTTCTCCTTGCATATATTCAGAAGCATTTACACGTAGGCCCGTGGGGAAATGTCAAAAGAAAACAGCTCACTTTGGATAGGGTGGTTAGAACTGTTCTCAGAGGGCCTGCCAAATACTTTTCCACCCCTCCACACACACACACACACACACACACACACACACTCCCTCTCTCCCCCTTATAAATAATGCACACACAGCTCCACTCATTTCCATCCAAGACAGCCCCAGTGTTATGAAGTGCAAGTTAATGGGTAAACTAATTGCAATAAACAGGAGTGGTGTTTAATGCGAGCGAGCACTTTAATAGGGAAAACAGGCCTAATTAGGGTGTGTTGCTGATGTGACAGCGGGCACGCCAGAGACTTCTCCATTCATCAGCGGGGGGGAGGAGGAGGTAGAAGGGAAAGGAGGGTCATGACAGCTCTCTGATCATCGTCTTTACCGGTGGACCCTGCAGGCCCATCTCAGAGGGCTCAGCTCCTCGATTGATCTGCTGCTGCTGCTGCTGCTGCTGCTGCTGCTGCTACACACACACACACACACCACTGACAGAGAAGACGGATATTTTCTTTCCACGTCATAGAGATGCCATGACTGACCTCCACGTCATCTTGCGCAAGCGAACACGTGCACACACGCGGTCACACACACACACACACACACACACTCGGTTGCCCAGATAACAAAAATGAACACACGTACAATACGTACTCATGCACGCAGATATCCACTCATTCTAAAACACTCACACACACACACACACACACACTCAGAGGCACTAAAAAAGGCACACACATACACACAAACAAATGCCCCGGTAACGACGTTGGAGCTACTCACATTGCTTTTTGATGAGGATGAATTGAAAGAGCAGGCTGCTATGATGTGGTCCAACAATGCTGGTTCTTATTTGCATTGAGCACAACCAGGTAGCCTCAGTAATGGCTTTGTGGCTCAACAACAGATGTCTTTGATGCTGGCTGAATCAATGTGGCACTTGAGAACTTCATATCCCTCTAGATACATCTTCTCATGTCCACTCAGACAGCACCATCAGACCAAAATAAGAGGAGAGCAAGAGATAAAATGGCTTTTGTGGCTGCTCTCTTTCACCCAATTCGACAACAACAAATAGTCTTGTGTGAGGAGTCAGACATTGTTTGTCTATTTCTGAGCCTTTACGACAGACATGTACCAATTCAAGTAGTTGAGTCATTCAACTCATCTTCCCCCCCCCCCAAAAAACTGAGGTGATTTATCCACACTTTCCAAATACCACTTTGCAGATCTAAATTACCCTTCATTGAAGCTGAACTTTCACAAAGAAAAAAAAAAAAGTTCCTTACTTCCTCATTGGGACTTGGGTGTAGACATAAAGCTGAAAAGCATAACTCTGAGCATGGGAGGGAGATTCTGTCGCTGGAAGCAGCACTGAGGATAATTTGATGAATGAAAGGTGATGGTTAGTCATTACAGGTGTCAATGAGGGCTCTGGAAAATCGCGTGTGGCAGGCCCAGCTTCTTCCATGAGACAGCTTGTCACCCAGTAACCAAAGTAAAGGGTAAGCTGATTAAATGAGACCTTTCCCAGTGTGTTTTGTTTGGTTAGCTCCACTGGAAAAATTCGCTAACCCCCCCCGCCCTCCATCCCTACTACCCCCCCACTATGAAATGAGGGGCAAGAGTGCAGAGCTACATGATAGAAGTTCAAATAGGCTTGTGTAATTGGGATGCAGGTAGCATCTTTGGGCCGCAAAAGGGCCTCTGTGGATGTGTTGGTCGGTCACACTGTTCCAAGCAGATTAACATAACTGAAACAACATGTCAACTTTGGACCACTCTAAGGAGATGCTAATTACACATCCAGAGTATAAATCAATACCTTAGAGAAAATGCAGTTACGTAAAAAAAAAAAAAAAAAAATCCACCCAAATTACACTTTAGCTTTTTTTTTTTTTTTGTAACCCCTCCTCTTTTCTTTCCCCTCCTCTACAAAGGCCTCATTAGGGAGATGCAGTGTTATCACCCGGCTACCAAAGACTCTGCTTCTGTGTCTAATGCCACCCAATTGGTTGTGTTTACTGAGGAGCCTCTGCCGTGGTCGGCTTCTAATGCGCTGCTTTAAATTTTAATGCTCCGAGTTCACACAAGAGGATTGTGAGGCCCCATCAAGGAAGGGGCAGGAGCCAGATGCCCATCTCTGCCCCAGAAGGATGTGGAAGTATTACATTAGACGGTAAATCAACACCGCCCTTGTTAATTATTTAGGAAAACAAAGTGCTGCAGTCATAGACACTCCGCTGTGCGGCTGTGCAATGTTTAATCTACATAATGTATCTGGAGGCAGACGGAGTGGGAAGAGAGATAGAGAGAGAGAGAGAGAGAGAGAGAGAAGTAGAGAGAGGGAGAGAGAAAGAGAGGTAGAGGTAAGAGAAGGCAGAGAGAGGAAAAGAGTGCAGCACCAAGGTGACAGATAGGCAGGTAAAAGGTGAGATAATGAGACACACACACACACAAGACAAGCCTGAGAATTGGAGGAGAATAGAATAGTAAAAGCAAGCTAGGTAAGAGACCTAAATGAGGGGTCCATGAGAGGTGAGAGACAAGAGATTATATAGTGTTGCAAAGAGAGGGAAGAGTGGATAAGTCTGAAATCTAAAGGATGAACAGAACAGGTACAGGGGTGTCAATTAAACAGAAGACGGTTTGGTATTAGTCTGTTGTGGGATGACTGTGCAGAGAGAGAGATAGAGAGAGAGAGAGAGAGAGAGAGAGAGAGAGTGTGTGTGTGTGACAGAGACAGAGAGAGAGCATGAAGAGAGACAGGATTACAGCACAATGTGGTGATCTGGACAGAATAAAGTTTAAGGAGAAATAGATGAATGGGTGGATGTTTTTAGGTGGATAGACAGGAAATTGAGACAGAGACCTCAGTATGGCACACTAACCACACACACACACACACACACACATACACACACACACACACACACACACACACACACACACACACACACACACACACACATCTTTCCCCTTCTTAATCCTGCCATTGTTACAATGTCTTCAGTGCCTCGCCTGACTGAACAAAGACTTATAATTGACAATATGCTTAAAAATACATTTTTATGACATAAATAAAGAAGACAATATGGATTTCTTCATTTTAACCATTCCAGACAATGGTAAATCCCCAAAACCTAATCAAAGGAATAATAACTTTTTTTCCCCCTCCTATATCCAAATGAAATCCCTCAAACATAATATTTGTCAAAGCAGGGTAGAACTGATTATAAGAAAAAAAAATGTTTTCAAAACTCTGTGTGTGCATATTTCCAAAGCAGACATATGTAGATATTCTCCTGTTGGCACAGAACTGAAAAACATTCAATCACATGAGAATGTGACCGCACTTGCCACACTCCCACTGAAGCAATGTTGCTGGTATTAATAAAACATTCATAATTTAAAAAGAGAGAGAGAGAGAGAGAGAGAAAGAGAGGCGGTGGTAGTAGGAGGAGTTGGCATAAGGTATAGGAAATAATGGCATGGTAACTGTAAGCCTAATTATTAAAATCAGGCCATCCAGAGACGCGTGTCTGGTTACATACTACAGCGCTAGCATCCTTCTGTCGCCTGCTTCTCTTCAACTCCCTCTGACCCCTGCCTTCTGCCAGCCGCTCACAAGCCTGTCGAAGTTCAGAAAAATAAACCGAGAGACCCCCCTGTATATCCCTCAGCGACTGCCACGTATGCCTTAGGGACGGTCACACTCAACTCTCCATATCCAAATGCATGCGGCACGTTTCTAGAAGGTTCCTAAAATAAGATTTTTTTCCGGCTGGAACAGTAGCGACGGCGCTATGTCAAACAGTTTCGAGATGAAATCTCTCTTTTGTAACAAAAAAAAAATGGTCAAAAAAGAAAAAAGACAATTTACAGCAAGTAAGCTGTGTTGGCACCTGACTTTCCCCATGTGTGCGACAGGGTTATTTAGAATTCCACTGAAGGCACTTTGAGCATGTTTTCCCCCTTCTGTTATCTCCTGCATTCAGCCCTCAATCATTCTGCTCTCTGTTTTAATTTATCTTATTTCTGGATGATTGATTAGGAATGCTTTTTTCTGTTTGTTTCTAGTGGAGACTTAATTAGATTTCACAGGTTAGAGGTCCACATACTGAAAGTTCAAGATAATTATTATTATTTTAATTAAAGGCTGCCATTAAAGTAGAATGCAGTACGACATTGTTGTGCAGAAAGGAGCAATGGTGTATGGACCTGCCAATTGTATTATTATGAGTGCAGCACAGTTCAATAAGAAGACATCTTGTCTTATTCACTTGTTGGTACGCATGCACGTGAAGAGAAAGAGAGAGAGAGAGAAAGAGAGAGAGAGAGAGAGAGAGAGAGAGAGAGACTACAAAGTGGAGTTGTGTTTTTTTTTTATTATTTATATTATTATTTTGGTGTCTCCATTCATGAGGCATTTATTAATATGCTGCTTGCTGCTGATTCATATGTAATACCATAGTCTGTTCATCAAAACCCTAAAAACTAGAAATACTTGAAAACAGATACTTGATGTCAACCAATTCAACCAGCCTCAGGCAGTGCAATTTCCACAAATCAGACTAAAACTACCAGTGGTATTGTTTTTGTGCGACACATTGGGGAACACTCGATGCTTCATCCGCTGATCTACACAGTTTGGTAAGAATCCAGACCTCTCCTGAAAATAGTACAACGTTAAGTTTCAAGTAATCTCAGAAATGATGGGAAAAGGCCAAAAACAAAAAAGATAGTTCAGTTAACCCCAGCATAGTCCAATTTAAAATATGATTGTCAACTCCCCCCCCCCCCCCCCCCAAACAGGTTTTATGTCTGTCACCATAATGAATGGGAGACCATGCTTCTCTCATCTCAAAACGTAATGCACTGGAAGTTTCAGATTTTAATCACTTATCATTTATAGTAAATGGTTTGAAATCTGACATTTCTGTCATCTTTACTCTTAAGTGGCAGTGAGTAGATTTTTTTTTTTTTTTTAGGGAAGGCTATTAACAAATAACCCTCTGTAATTATTGTAACATGTAGTAATGAGAAAAGTAGATGGCGTGAGAGTGTGATGTTAGCTCCTCTGAGGGGATTTGGTGTGTGGTTCCTGATGTAAATGAAGCGAGAGGACAGGGAGTAACCAGCAGAAATCAACAGCCAGCGACAGACGTGAGGTGTAATGAGTGATCATTAATATGACGTGTACAAGCTTCTAATGAGGGTGATAATCAGGCCACGGGCATTGGATTGGACACCTGGTAGGAATTTAGCAGCAGTCACATTTAAAATGCATTTAGGTGCCTGATTACAACCATATGAGATTGTGTATAATGATCCTCATCTGAATTCACTGGATCTCAAAAAGTAAGCGAGGAAAGAATGAAAATAATATATATATTAAAAAAAAAAAGAAACGTTAAAATGATAACTATTACACACATCTAGGGGGGAAAAAAAATAATAATAAATGCGTGCTATGCAACGGTGCTTCCATCAGTACTGAGAGACACCAGTCTGCATGTGGCTTTAATTAGAAAGCAAAGCTTTTTTGACAGCAAATTGATTTTTAATTGTTCACTTATGTATTCACTCCAGGTGGCCGAGTCTCTTCCTCTGGTTGTTTTGTGTGTGTGTGTGTGTGTGTGTGTTTTTTTTTTCTCACCCTCTCTCTCTAAACACCGTACATTAAGAGATGCAATATAGTAAGCGCCAATCTCCCAAATCCAAGCTCATATTGCACATTTTAAGAAAATTCCGGCAACTCTAGGCGTAATTGTCTCCTATCCGTTCTGTACGTATCCAGAGGCTTGCATTCACAAACAGTACCAATAAAGGATGCTGTGCAGACGATCTGGCTTGGCCACGCTAATGGGCCTGACAGGAAGGAAATGTAATTTCAAAGGAGCTGATCTATGGAAGCCATTGTTGTGGGGCAATGCTGATCTAATTATTAACTGCCACTGATGGAACAGTAATGTTAGGCGGATTTGTGTCCAGCGGGCAACGCTGGATGCCAGGGCTCGCTGGTTAGGCGCCATCCAGCCACCGCACTGGCGTAAGCAGCGGGCACCACCTCTTCACCTAGGCCTGGTGATAACTTGATGCTGTTGTTTCTCAGTCGTAGTCTTGAAACTTATAGAATGACTGAACCGCTCTGCGTACGTCTGGAGGAGGACGCGTTGCAGCCTGAGTCAGACACAAAGGAGCTGTTCCTTTCCAGCGGCACAGTTGGCGCGGGGACACGTGAAATCCGAACCCTCCCTTAAATCAAAGTGGGGAAGTACTCTGCCGCTGGACAATGAGTCTACAGGGAGAGATTTTCTAGCATGTAGCATTTTAAAGGTCTGATAGAATGACTAAGGGCATGATCGATATGCGTGTTTGTGAGATAGGAGGATAAACCATAAGGCATTAGCAAACGACAAAAAAAATTGGCAGAGCAGAAAGAAAGGACATCACTGACCCATCTACAGATATCAGTGACTACAACTTTCAATAGATGTGGTTTGCTCTTTCTTTTAGGTTTGTGTTAATGTTGTGTTGTGTACAGCTTAAAGACTAACAATATTTTTGTGTGTGTTCAGATCTGGCATGTCGAAAAAATCCAGTGAAACTGAAAACCATGTAAAGTTTTAAAATAAGGTCTGAATAACTGGCAGTGAGAGATGTTAGCGATCGAACTTCAAAGTAGGTTTTTCCCTTTACAAGGTGCCTGTAATCACACACATTTCATGCAATTAAGGATCAATTATCTCTCTGTATTGAACACCTTCCTACTGATGCTGGTACTTCATCAAAGTCTACCACACTGAGATCTCTTTTTATTAAAACCATCAAGGGAATATGAAGAGGACTGCACTCCTGATATTTTCACAGGGTTCAACGTTGTCATGTACACACAGGCCCACGTGCACACACACACACACACACACACACACACACACACTTTTAACATCAGGTTAAAATCAATCACACAGACAAATGATATGAAATGGCAGGAAGATAATACGATTGTGGCGAAGGTGACCTTTTCTATATTCAGTACTGTACCAGTCTGAATTCCACAAAGCAAAGGGCTGACCTTTGTAAAATTATTATAATACTGTCTAATCTGAATGGCTGAGGAATATGCTTCTCGCGATTTATGGAAAGGTTACGCAATCCGTATGATGGTGGCAGCATTTCAAGGACTTCTCACGTGTGGGAGTTTCTGTTGGAACTGACACAATATTTGCCTGCCAATATAATATACATTTTACTATGTTGTGATGAAGAGAAAGTGTGATGTAGACTAACTGTACTCTCACCCTCTCTCACAGTCTCTCCCTCTGGCTCTGTCATTATCGTGAAATAATATACAAACAATCACATAAACATGTCTTACATGCCACTGACAGCTCTGTTATTGACATTACCCAATGTGGAAGGATGACATAGATCATAATGTAATTATTATAATATAATATGTGAAATATGTTCATGTTTTAAATGTGAAGAATTCATAAAGAAGGCATATTGGCAATGATACATACCTTTACCACTAATGGCAGCAAACCTGGATTATCTGAATTAGGGGCCATTGCTGGATTATGGTCAGGGACATCACACCAGGTTCACAATTCTGGCTCTCAAATCTATGTAAGTACTCACATTTCAATTACAGTTATGGTAACTGTAAGTTTTGAAAAGGAGACTTCAGTGTTTTCACCATCATGGGATAATCTGAAAGCTGTTTTGCATTTCAGTGCTAGGTAAGGTCCTCCTTCCAAAAGGAATTACATCATCTTTTTAGAATGACAGCATATGTACCACTTTTTCATATCTTTATGAATATCTGCTAATGTTAACTGAGGAGACATGTTATGCCTGGAATTATATTTATAGAATTTAAATTTCAGTTGTGTTCATGGTCATGCTTTTGATTGTGCAACAGTGACATCTTTTGGTCAAGGCAGCTCACCCAAAAGCCACCCACAGAGAGCAGCTTTATCCAGAGTAAGAGATCCCCCCCCCCCTTCCGTCAAATCATTCACAATGGACTGGCTCATTTTTCACTGACAGGGTAGAGTTTTCTCTCTTCACCACAAGGATCTTGCTTCACTGTAACACAGGATTAATCACAATAGCAAGTTTCACAATAGTAACAATAGCACATTTTGTTTAAAATATGGTGAGAGACTGGCAGTTTGTTGGGAGTGGCCTATGGCTTTTGGCAGAGACAGACTCGGAAGGAAACACAGAAGGTATTGAATACAGTGGGCTCAGTATTATGTGTCAGAGGTGATAATGTCATAGTAGGAGTATAGTCTTTTCCAATATTATCTCCTTCAAACAAAATATTATCGTGACTTATGGAATTTGGGTTAAGATTAACAGCCGGCAGGGACAAGCGGGGCCGGGTCACCTTTTCAATAACGTTGCTGGAAAAGCAGGGATCCGCCTAAAAGCAACAGGGATGATCAATGAGCTCGGTTACAAATAAAATGATAAGACCCATCAGTGAAACAGCGAACGAGCAGTAATCCAATAACGACATTTTTCATTCTATTCGAGTCTGTAAACCACACCACGAAGCAATTATTCCACTTTCCCACTGATTCTGTCTATCACTTTTCAGCACATCCACGTACCATAGCCACCCTCATCCACTCCTCTTTACTGGGTACGGTATTTCCGTTTCTGCGCAGTAAGGTCGATCTGTCTCGGCGTTGAGTTTCAGAGTTTTTGTGGAAAGCCGACGAGGCGCAGAAGTTGTCACAGAGTAGTGATTTAAAGTAGGCTAGGAGAGATGATGAGTGGGACTATCTCCGACACCACAGTCTCCTCAAGTACTCCAGCTCAAGCAATACCGGCAGACGTCTCTGGACAAATGTTAGATCTAGATGAGGACGATGACTTGGAAGTTTTTAGTAAGGTAATTTTAAGGGCAAACTTCAGGGAAACGGGGAAATGGACAGTGATTGGTAGTGGCTGTGGCTAAGGACTGAATTTGATACTTGCTACGTGGAATCACTGAGCAATCTGAACTTGAAACAGATCTAAATCATATCGTTACTTTTACACTTGCTACATTTAACAAGAGATTGACGACTGTGTATCTATATTCGATTAATCATATGTAGCCTACAGACTGAGTAGAAAAGTGTATAGGCTATGTAAACATAGTTTACATGCGAGAAATGTCTTATCCGAGCGCATCACGGTAAGCGAAATCGGTTTAGCTTCAGTCTGCTGGCACTTTTCGGGTCTTGTGTTAAGGTATCAAAGGTCAGTAATCAGGTGCTATCGTTTTGAGATCAACAGCTCTCCCTTGTAGCAAGTCTTTTGATACAACAGTCACAGCTGAATATCATCATTTTCATGTAAGATAGTCGTGCTCTTACCTTAAAGAAAAATGCCGTCTTTTGGTGCTGGTCATTTTAAAATATGACATGTCAACGCTGCTTATCTTTCATTTTATGTGTTGGTACCTTTGGTCATTCCGTTCATATCACCCGAGTCTTCTCCAACAACTGCTTTCTTCTCTTGTTTGTGTCTCTTTATGGAAGGGGGTGACTTTATGTGATTTTCTTTAGCGTCACATTTATTCAGGACAACCGTGTAGGCCTCTGTTGATCACTTTGTTAGACTTTTTTTGAAAGCGCTACCGGGAATTCGTTTCTGCTGACGGTTGTGTAGTTTGTTATGACAGGAAGCTCCCATGATAGAACGGTGATGAAAGCTAGTATTTGTGAACAGAAAGAGGGAGCATCCGTCGAAATGAACCCAAACCACTGTGTGTGTCAATCATCTACCAATGGCTAGAGAAATAAACAAAGGCCATCCTTTATATGGATATATACCAGAAATGAACCCATTAAATTCACTTTTTCTACAGCCTGTAAAGCTGCTCACGCCCTCCCTAAAAAAACATCAAATGTCTGTAAGAAAATGATCTGCCAATGAACTCAACGTTATGTACTTCTATACACTATTGTGTTGTGAGGACTTTTTACCATTGTCGCCTGAAAAAGTAAACAGTACAGTATACAGGCATTCTGTGCAGCAGATACACCCACATTTTAAAGTTGTATGACCTTGTAAGACTTACCCAGTAGTCTTTGCACTCTGTGTGATGTTTGAAAAACAGTTCTGAAACTTGGGTCACGTCATGCTTCATGTTATCCTCTGTTTCGACTCACGCTATACTTTCAAACCCACATTATTTTTATATTCATCATACTCCTGCAGTCTGCTATGAGCTATTAACATTAAACACTTTCAGTCTCCAGTATATGGCTGATGCTGTCCAATGTCACAGAGTAGCTCTTGGTAACAGTACAGGCCATTAGCATGACTAATGGAGACACTAAAACGAAATCATTTTTCTATAATATCACTTACATTTATTAAAAAAAATGATTTAGTCTTCTATTTATTGTAATATCCCCTTCTTCACTCTCCACACAGATTTTCAGCCGAAGTCATTCAGTTAATTTCCGTTTTAGGCCTCTGAAGTTGTTTGATGACTGTTTGAGACAGGGGTTAGATCAAGCACCCTTGGGTTGTTACCTTCACCTTCGTTTGCATTCTGTTCCACAGAACGTGACCCTTACAGATGGAAGCTCGGCCGACGCCTCCATGCACACCTCCCCTGGGTCCATGGTCAATCAGTACAGGTTTGAAGAGGAGGATGGAGATGCTGACACCAAAGACATTTTTGTCACGGTGGATAGTCCAGAGAGTCATGTGACTGCCATAGAGACATTCATTACATACAGAGTTGTAACTAAGGTACCAGCACATTCATTGTATTTTTTTTTTTGTTAACTAAACCTGTTGTAATTCATTTACAGGCTGAAGTCAGCGTTATCAATCATTACCATGATTCACACAAGACAACAGTAAATAGATTTTTACACAGTGTGTTTTAGCCACAGCATTAAAATATCTGGAGAAACATGGTTTTAACCAGTGTAGTGAGGGACCATAAATACCGAGGAGATCTGGTGTAGATGTGAGAGAAAACTGTACAATGCCATCAGTATCTGTTGTTTTTAACAGTGTGGTGTTTGTTAATGTAAATATAGATTGATAAAAGTGAATTATTAGTTCCTCTTGTCATAACTTATTTGCACAATATTTGTATGTGTATCTCTGAGTGTGTTCTTCTGTCTGTCGTTAGACCACTCGTAGTGAATTTGACTCTAGTGAGTATGAAGTCCGCCGACGGTACCAAGACTTTCTGTGGCTGAAAGGTAAACTTGAGGAGGCCCACCCCACGCTCATAGTTCATGTAAGTGTATCATTCTCTACAGCATTTCTCATTATTTTTCAGTCTGTTTTAGAAAGTTGATACAGTCCTCTGCTGGTGGCAGCTGAATGATTGACCAAAGTCGCCTTTTTTCGAGTTCATGTGTTCTTTTCAGTGTAACCTGACTCCAGTTTTGTTTTTCTCTCAGCCTCTTCCGGAGAAATTTGTGATGAAAGGAATGGTTGAGAGGTTCAGCGAGGATTTTATCGAGACGCGGAGAAAAGCCCTGCACAAATTCCTCAACAGGATCGCTGATCACCCAATTCTCTCCTCCAGCGAGGATTTCAAGATCTTTCTGACTGCACAAGCCTGGGTAAAATAAACAGACGCAGTGCAAAAGCACAAGAAACACACAATGCATGACAGAGCTACAGATTCTAAATATAATTCAAGTATACACTGTGCTCAAATCTGATCGCTAGCTAATGTCAGCATATGCGTGTATGAACAGAAGTTCAAATTTCGTGGGTTTTTTTTTTTTTTTTATTTATTCTAGTCTCTGTGATAATCTTATGGTGGGACTCCCTAAGAGGATTGTGTTTCAATAACCTGAGGAATATTGTGTGGTAGGGAGAGATCTGGCTGGTACGCTCTGTAGAGGTCAAGTAAAAAAAAAACAACAAAAAAAAAAAACTGTGAGGTGGCCTCTGGATACGAGGCTTGGTCAGTTGAGGGAAAATAGAGAAAAGCTGAAGCTATTTCTCCTGGTTAGAATATGCCATGAAAATGAATCCTTTTCATCACTTCTGAAAGTAAGAGCCTCGTTGGTCTTTGGAGATGACCTTAGAGGTTCTTTCATTACACATAATGAAAGATGCAAGACAGGAGCAAGGGTATCCGAGCTTTCAGACTGACATTGGCCTCAACACAAAACAATAATATTTGAAGAAAAACTGAGCGCCCCAGACTTATATATTTCATTATAATGTAAGCTCTTTGGACGGTTATTTTTGTCTCTGAAAACAGAAATGTTTGTCATTACATAACAATCAACTCTTATTACAGTGCTTGTGTATGCATTATGTTTCTCTGGATCTTTTTATATATCTGTATCGGATCTTTGTGTGTGTGTGTGTGTGTGTGTGTGTGTGCGCGTGTGTGTGTGTGTGCGCGTGTGTAAGTCAGCATTCATATTTTCTATGTAATCCTCCGCAGGAATTGACCTCCCATAAGAAGCAGGGTCCAGGTTTCCTCAGCAGAATGGGGGACACAGTGAGAGCAGTAGCTGCCTCAGTAAGAGGGGTGAAAAACCGACCAGAGGAGTTTACAGCTATACAGGAATACGTGGATGCCTTCAGTCAAAAAATGACTTCACTGGACAAAATTACACAAAGGATAGTCAAAGAACAGAAGGGTATATATGTGTATATATATGCATCCCGTGTGATCAGTGCACCAGTGGCATTATACATACACTTAGATTCTCTGTAACATAGAGGATCCTGGGTACTGTAGTGAAAAGCCATTCGTTCCTTTCCCAGAGTACCTGGACGAGCTGAAAGAGTACGGTCCCGTATACACACTGTGGTCAGGTTCTGAGGAGGCATTGGTAGATCCCCTGAAGAGTATGGCTGGCTGTTTGGACAGGTGTTGCCGGGAGACAGAGGAGCAGATCCGACAGCTCTCTGAGAACCTGGTTCCGACGCTGCACGAATATGTCTTGTGTGCAGAGACACTCAAGGTACAGTTTTCTCGCCTGTCACCAGAATAGCCTGGTCTTCAGATTTAACTTCATAGGGAGGGTGGTAAGCAACTCCTGCGTAAGACTTTGTTAAAACATGTATTGACTGAATCAGTGGAAGCTTCAAATAGTGGTGTTGTTGTTTTTTGTTTTTTTTTAAAGGAAATTACTCTGCCAAAGTAAATGGTGCCTTGTTTCCCAGTATTAATCCTGGTTTGAATTGTGTTTGACACTCATAACATTATATGGTTTGTGTTATAGCTTTAGGCTCAAATCCATGTAAGGTATTAAAATCATTACACTGTGCATTATGTTGTACCTATCCTTTTTCGGGGGGGGGGGGGGGGGGCAAGTCTCATACTTCATTAAAGGGTATTGATTAACAGTAGTGTCTTGTGTTCAGGCAGTGCTACGGAGAAGAGACAACATTCAAGCAGAGTTGGAATCTAAGAGCGAGGCTCTTGCCACTAAGAAGGCAGACAAAGAAGCGGTGAGTGCGATATTGACTCTTTCCATTCCTTCTCTAATCCACCTTGCTCTCTTCATCAATTTCCCAAAGATTATTAGTAATAAAGCCTTGCTCCAGTGCCCGTGTCTGATCTCGTCTGAAAGCAATCCATTCTAAGCCCAGAAGGAAATCTGAAGATATTGCTAAAGGTCTGTTGTGGAGATTATCTAAATATCTTTAGGATGACTCAGAAAGTCCCACAGAGCCCGATCAAACCTGAAGGAGAACAGTCATAAACATTATTGAATTTAGCCTCTGCTAATCAAGCTGTATAGAAGATCTCTTGAGCTTTTGATGTTTCCCATCAAATATCAGGGGGGCAAAAAAAGGACCTCCTCAAGATGTGCGGAGAGAGGAAAAAAAAAAAAGAAAGATGCACAGAGAGGGGGAAAAAAAGAGAAAAGAAGAACTCTGATGGGAATTAAAGGACAAAGTTATTTGAAGAAACCTCCTGATACGAACCCAGCATAGCAACAACCTTTCTTCCTGAGATTTTAATTAAGAAACTTGGAGTGAGTACTCTGCCCGTGGACTTTAACAAAGCACCGAAATGGCAGCAGGTTTGAGTAGGGGAACTCCCATGATCCTGTTTTAAAATAGAATGCTTTTAGTATCCTGGCTACTGCTGCACCCCAATGCTGTTAACACAACTTTTAATGTCAAATGCCTGCTTGTTCTACCAGTTCCCATTGTGCATCCCGGTGACTTTATTGAATGTTGGAATGAGATTCTTATCAGATGCTGGAAATGAGGTTAAGTAAAGACACTAGGCCATAACATACAACATTTGAATACCTCCACATGCAAATACAGAGCGATCTGCTGGAACTTTAGCCCTTTGCCATGGACTGTCCTTTCTGTTTTAGGGTAAACTTGCTTGTTAAAAAACAATGATCCTTTAGTCAGTAAATTGTACATAAACTACCTGTTTTTGGAACTACTACTTGGTCATGAACATGAACAGACACATTCCCAGTGGAGCGGTTTTCTGACTGGTCGATTTAGGGTTGGGCATGACTTGTATCACGGATAAGAAGAGAAACCTGTCTGGGGTTGTGTTGATACGAGAATTCCTCCCCTTTTGAACTACTGAAGGAATCGAGGGATCTGAGCTTTGTGTGGGACAGCCTTGTTGGCAAAAACCCAGAGATGACCAGGCAGCAGAAGCAACGGCGACTGAACGGAGAGATCGAGGAGGTACAGCTTATAAAGGACGTAGTTCCTGTTGGGCTGCTCTCAATGTTTGAGCATGGATGCCTTTCAGTAGAATCTGCAGTGTTTGAGATGGTAACATTTTAAGTAAATCTCTACTCCTCAAAGGACCAGGCTTCGACAATTTTAAGATGTCTGGGCTGCGACCGTTAGTTGTAGAAGAAATATTCGACATAAGAACACAGTGCAATTTCACTTATATTCTTGTGTGTTTTGTCAACTGATGAACGTCTTCCAAGTGGGGGAAAACGTATCATGAAATGTTACCAGCTCATGCTTGGAAAGCAAAGCGATAGCATGGTTCTATCCCCTTTAAACGACTGTGGTGTTCTCAGCTTGCAGTGCTGCTAACACTGGCCTTTGTTATAACATTGCTTTGGTTTATCTGACTATGGGCTCAGTCCCATAAGCCTATTAACACTGGTGATGTGGATGTGTTTGGAATGGCAAATTAACCTACTTTGAACTGACTTGCAGAATTCTCACCTCCTTTGAATAACTAGTTAATGTTTTCAGAATTTTGTTTTGCTGGCAATTGATTTGACATTTAAAAAACATGTTTATTCATTTATTTATGGGGGGGGGGGGGTCCCGTAGACGTACAAGCTAACAAACAAATACTTCTGTTCCAGCATGACATGTTCAGTCCTACTATGTCAAAAATTGTGTGAACATAGCGATAGCGGTGATGATTTTTCTATCCACTAGATGGCAGTAAAGGTCAAAGCAAGCACGTTGCACTGTCTGCCGATGAAAGACCATTTAACCTGTCACCGGATTATAAATGGCCTTCACACACCGGCGTCTTTATACCAAACTTTCTGACAGAACTCTCATTAAGAGCAGGATGTAGTGCAGTATAATTTGCAACAAAAGAATAGTATGTATATTGTCTTTCTCTTCTCTGAATCTGTTCTTTGAGTGATATAGTACGTGACTTGATGAACCTTGAAGTTAATAATGAGTATTTGTCTTGTTTGTTTGTTTCCAAGTGGGTTGTGCTTATTTATGTGTATAGTTATGACAGCAAGGTCCAGTCTCTGTAACTAATGATGTGTCCTGGTTGTCACAAGGGAGACGTTGCTCCAGACAGTTACTGATCACGCTAGCGCTTTAGCGGCTGCCCCACTCGGCCTCGCGTTCCACTAGACAGCCTTCCGGAACGTAACCAGACAATGTCTGGGGTAGAGAGACCGTCACAAACCCTCCTCCAAAACTGCGCCTGTGGAAGAACGCCAGCAAGTACACAACGCTCGACCTTCATCAACTCACCTGTCAGTAAGCGTCGGGTTTTCATAGCGGTTCGCTGCGTCTTCACACAGTAATTTGACACTTAATCCTCCCCATAGACTGCAGTCATCCGTGCCATCATTTATGTTATTAATTATTCATTTCACTCTGTGCCGTAGTGTGTCAACACCAGTACTTTTTGAGACTGCTACTGGAAGCCATCATGGCCCATGAGGGAGTGCTTGTCCCATTAACAAAAGGGCTTTGATACGGGGATGTTGTGGGAAACCACCTCGATGAGGTCGACAGATCGATAAAGGCGCAGTTACAAGAGAACCATTGTGTTCGTGTGTGTAAAGCGGTGAGAGAGTTTTAGCAGCACACGCCACCGTGTGTGGCAGTTAGAGACAATGTATGTATTGTGCTCTGAACAGGAAGCCCTGAATACATCAATGTAGGCTTAATGGGTCTGTGTGAAGTTTACCGAAGTTACAGGTAGCTTCAGGAAAATGAGCTAAACCACACTGGCCCAACCTGTGCAAAACAAGTTGACTTCTCAGGCCAGATCTACAGCTCATACTAGTTTAATTACATAAAATGGAAAACGTGAGTGGAAAGTAGATGAGTAATTTCTTTCAAATGAAAGAGTGAGAAGATGCACCTAAAGACTACCTGAGCCAAACTAAGAATTAGAAAGGATGATAACTGCTATACATAGCCATCCTGCTATACAACATTTTCTGCCTAACTAAAAAACTTAATAAAACTTCCTTCTAGCATATGAAGGCCTCCTTCTGATTAAATTACCACAAACTGAGCATGCTAGTCACAGCACTAAAATAGCATCCAAAAGTGTAATCTTCAATCTCACTCAATCAGTCTCACGATTCTTTTTGCCCTTGACACAGATACACAGTGTAAATGTGTTAATTATCACTAGGAAAACTTGTTAGGTGCACCTGTCAAAGGATTAGCGCTATTTTTCTGTTTATTTGAGTCTGAAACGAGAGGCACTATGGAATTGTCTGGTTTCATTCCGACAACAACTCGCACCTCCTGAAGACGGTGCTGGTTTGTGCCAAAGAGCAAATCTTTTTAATTAGACTGATGTATTAATCAGCTTATTACTTCACATAACATTTACAGCAGTCCGCTGCAAGTCTGCAGAATTTAGATTTCTGCTCAGTCCAGTCATTATCGATCACATCTTAACAGGGGCCATAGTCCACCATAATGGAACTTTTTACAGCATTTTTGAAATACCTTCATAACACGTATAAAGCTTTGTGCTCGGAGGATACCTCCAGGAAAGTTAGTGTGATTCAGCAATACCTCTGCCAGATTAGTTTAAAGTTGGAAAACCAGGGATGCTTCATGACAAAATGTCCATGTTTTGTGTGTGTGTGTGTGTTTGTGTTTGTGCGCGCGTGTGTCACGCATTTGAGTGTGTGTGTGTGTGTGTGTGCATCAAGAGCAGGACGTTATAATGTTGTCATGCCTATAATGGTATCCGCTGTGTGTGTATGCACATGTGTGTGTTTGGGTGTTCGTACATGTGTGTGTACATTAAATTAGTGTTACTCTGACGTATGTGAGCATGTGCTGGATGACTGAGGTGGTACCCTGTGTTTGTACATAATATAATTAGACCTGGGTTTGTTTCAACAGCTGAAGGAGGAGGTTGATAAATTGGAAGATAGGCTGGAATGGGCCAACAATGCCCTGAAAGGAGACTGGAGTCGATGGCAAAAGAGCACAAGGAATGACCTCAGAGCGACCTTTGTCACCACAGCTGAGAAGAACATAGACTACTACGAGAAGGTGAGGGACTCCCAATCCTGTTAACACCACATACTGCACAGAGCCATATAGTTTGTGTGTGTGTGTGTGTGTGTGTGTGTGAGTGAGTGTGTGTGTGTGAGAGAGAGAGAGACAGAGACAGAGAGAGAGACAAAGACACAAAGTGGAAGAAATTCAGAGAACATTTTTTGGTTTTAAAAACAGAGACCTGACATAAGACAAAAAGTCAGCTTAAATTTAAAAAAATGATCAAATAAAACATATGTCAAATAAAGAGGGAGATTTTAGATCAGAAAGCTGTACAAATAAAATTTGTTTCCAGCACCTGAGGGCTTTGAGGCGCAAAGAGGACTTGACAGATATACGTAGCTATGTACTTCCTCTCATTTGCATCCTTGTACTGGAGGTGAGCCAGTAGAGGGTGGTAGTAAGTCATTTTTATTTCCACTGACAAACCAGTGCAAGTGATGGGCTCCCAGGCTCCTTAAATTGCCTGATATTTCCAGTTGAAAAGGTTTAGAAGGGTAAGGTGTTTCAGAGAAGTCTCTAGACACTTAAACATTTTTTTTTTGCAGTTTCCTCTTGTAGTAGTCACCTCTATTTTCTAATGCTGAACTAGAATTGTGACCCAAACATTGATGACTCACCATAGATTTAAGAACTGAGGATGTTCACTGGAGATCAAAATGAAAAAAAAAAAAAAAAACTCCCGTAAGGATTCTTGAGAGGAGTGGCAGAGGTTTTAATAGAGTTTGTGAACTATTCTTGCTCTGTCTGGCTTCTTGGTTCTCCAGGGGTCCAACCTTCACTTTCTCTATGGCCAAGAAGCAGACACATGTAATTATCCATAGTGTAAATATCCCATGTTTTCTGTGTGCTGTGTCTTTCCTCAGGGATACAAAGCTCCACGGAGCCTCAGTGCATTGATAGCACATATCGTCAGAAATGCCACATTCTGAAAAAGCCATCCCTATGGTAACTGAAACTGGCACCTTTTTTTTTTTTTTTTTTTTCTTTCTTTCAGCCTGGTTTTGCTGGCGGTCGATAGCTCGCTTCAGGCTAGCAAACTCTTTGTTATATGTTCCAAAAAAGCAAGGAAAAAAAAACACTAATTGATCCAGATGTCCTAAATGAATTTGCTTAGGGTCATTCATCCTTTACTGTAGGTTTTCTCACGGAGGATGGGAACCGAGACGAGATCTATATTACATCAGCCCATTTCTCGAATCGTCTCGTGTCGTCGTGGATCCCTAAGGCTGTATAAAACTGTTAAATATAGTGAGAGAGGGTGAGAGGGAGAGTGTTGTTCAGTCTTAATCACTAGAGACACTTGAGAGTGAATGAAGGTGCAACCTGGTAGAGCAGCTGTTGAGAAGTTAATGTGCTTTAATAAGAGCTGAGTGGAAGCTGTGGGTAGGGCCCATGGAGTGGAGATGTGGGTCTTTGCGTTGATATTCAGGTTGAGACGGTTGAAGGCAGCGCGCCTTTGGCAGCTGACGGCTTCATGAATGATTTATGGGTGTCAGAGCGACCTCAATAAGACGCAGGAGAAGGAAGAAATGGACCATTCGCTGAAAGTCGGACGTGAAGGGGGCGGGGTCAGTGACGGTGCCCCCCCCCCCCCCCCCCCCCCCCCCCCCCCTGACTGAAAGTCTTCACTGCTTCTCAGCATGGCATCCAACAAGCCTAATTATCTGTCCCTGTATGAGGAGAAGGGTGAAGGAGGTGAGGTGGGGAGTACAAGGAGAAGAGAAGGGAAATAAGGCCGAGGCATAGACGGAGGGCGAGGTAAAGAGTGATTGAGGGAGAAGAGAAGAATGATGGGGAGAAATCGAGGAAAAATGGTGCTGAAAGAGGACCCACCAGACTGTTTGTCAATACTGAGTGTAATATTCAGATCCCATTGCATGCTGACGCCAGTCACTTGCAGCTGGAGTACAACATCCGGCACGCATCTCGACATCACTGACATAAAACCACGTGACTACCTTCTCTCCGTCTGTGTGTGTGTGTGTGTGCGCGTGTGTGCGTGCGTGTGTGTGTGTTTGTGTGAGCGTACTTCCTATGATTATTCATGCATGCATGTGTGCCTTTGTATGTGGGTCAATGTTCATTTATATGGATTTTTACTGTTCACATCTGCTCACGTTGGTGCATTCACGCTCTGTCATATGGTATGAGCAGCCTATAGTTCATATAGGAATATTTCTAATGAATTAGGCTATGTTTACCAACACGAAATGTAATTAGTTATGTTTTTTCACACACTTTCAGTTGCAGAATACTCTTCTCTGTTGATGTACATGGCAACATTAGAATCCTATAGAATTGTGTGGGTTTTTTTTTTTTTTTTTTTTTTTCCCATTGGCTGATCATGTCTTTGATGAGTTGATGCAATCTTGGAGTAACCACACCTTGATCCCCTCTTTGAATCTGTCTCCCATCCAACACTATGACGTAGAGACAACGTGTATGTAAATATGATCCACATCATTTGGGCATGTAATGTCACATAATGATGTTGTACACAGCTCTCTTCTGAATGGTATCATCCAGGGAGCTTGACTCAATGAGATGTGGTTTTTTTTTTTTCTATTTTCATTTTTTTCCTGGATGCACAGACAAACATACCATAAGTATATCCAGTATAACCCTATGTACTTGTGTGGGTGGGTAACAGAAATCATCATTTTTTTAGAGGTATTTGCATGGTACAGAATTCTGGGAGCACTGCAGCTGTACACTGAAAGATTGCAACTTCAGAGGATTGCCATGGAGACGCCATAGCAACAAGGATGTTGCTGGAAGACGGGAAAGACAAGGATCTCGTCATTAAATGTTAGGCTTAATTCAGACCACGCCAAAGCACACTGAGGGCTTTCAAGGATAAACCTCTAAAACACTTCTTTTGTTTAAGGACGGTATCGCATAAATTAGACTTTTAAGTTCTTTGTCCGTAAGAGTTACCCTCAGTTATCAGTAACCCCCTTCACAATTTTTTTTTCTTCTTAAATTCTATTTTCCTCGTCCTCACTTTTTTTTTTCTTTTTTACCGCTGAGTTTGTCCAATCGTTCCCCTCTTTCCTCGTTGATTATGGGTGCAGAGAGCTCTGAAAGCCCTTGTCTTCAGTGTGACAGGAACCTGAGCATGCCTAGCAGGGAACGAGACAGCTGGTTTCACCCCGCAAGCACCATCCTTGTGCTCCCGATTATCTCTGTTTACCTGCACGCCGGGCTCTTGGGCGTCTGCAGACGTGGGGACGCTCCATTGGCTAATGGGGCCAAGGCCTCAGCTGGCTAATGAGAGACACCTAATTACAGCTCCGCGTTTTTTTTCACGTCCCCCACCCCTCGCTCCGACTCTGACTCCATTACCGCGGCGGGATCCGTCTCAGGTAGTGTCAGACACTGAGAATTGCCTCTCTTCTTCCTTAAGCACCGCACTGGCTTCTTCGCTTGTTCTCAATGGGTGAACTGACATTTTCAGGTCTCATCAATGAGCCAAGAAGACATCTGATTGGACGGCCAATTTATCGGTCCCGTGGATTGTTACGTCAATGCGCGTCAGTAGGTGTCAGAGTTGATGCCTAGAGAGAGATCAGTGACAGGTTCATCTTTTTTGTCGTTGTTATTTTGGTTTATGTGTTTGTTTGTTGAATGTGACTGAGTCTTTTTTTTTTTTTTTTTTGTCATCTAGGATTGTGACAAAAAGAAGTTAACGCTCGCTGAATGTGACCGCTGCCTTAGGATGAATGAAAGAAATCACTCTTGGGTGGATAGGGAATTTTGCCAATTTATTGCCATCTTGAAAATAGGCATCTCCAACAGCCAATAGAAATCTCAGTCCACTATCCCAGCTACACCGTCCATTAAAACTTAAATTATGGTCAAGCATATTTTAGAACCAATGAAATGCCATATATCTGGGCAGCAGTATTGAACTGTCAGTTCTCTTGTTTAAAAACATAGCTGTATGGCCTTATATGACAGATTGCACTCCTGTTTCTCTTTCCTCATACTCTGTCTTTCTTCTTCTTCTTTATTCTTCCTCTGTCCTTCTTGTATGTCTTCTGAGATCTCAGGGTGTTGAGGTTTTTTCTTTCTTTCTTTCTTTCTTTTTTTTTTTGTTTTGTTTTGTTATGTCCCTACATCAGCTGCCATACCAAAGCAACACTGGTTCAGACAGCACTGGGGTTTGAGTGACAGCTGTCCATCTTAGCCTTTCTGCTGTCTCTGACACCAAGAGCCAGACAGCCCTTGGCCAGGCTCATCTGATCGGAGCTTCAAATAATCACTGATCTCTCTCTCTCTCTCTCTCTCTCTCTCTCTCTCTCTCTCTCTCTCTCTGTCTCTCTCTCTCTCTCCCTCTCCCCCCCTCCCTCCCTTCCCTTCTCTCTTTCTTTCTCAACTTCTTTCTCTCCACTGAGAGATAACCACCTGAGCTTTCTCATGCCTGTTGGCTCTTAAACTCAAACTCACATCTTTAACCTTCTCCAGAGATGACCGTCATTCCCTTGTACTTCAAGAAACTCTTTTTTTTTTTACAGTCTTTGCCAAAACTGACACTATTTTCAAAGCTATATTCAGGTCTTATTTGATGTTTTTAAAATATTTTCCTCAAAGACAATGTGCAGTAGTGTGGTATAAATAGTGAAGCAGTTACACACAGTGTGCTAAACTTTCATCATTTCTCTTTCTGATTCAAATGGAGAAATTTTAGAATGCATTTACATTTTACTCCAGCTCTGAGAATTGCTGGCCCGCTTAGCTTAAATGACTTAAATTTATGACCTGGGGCATTGGAGCGGTCAACCTGAGGGACTGTTTTTTTCTTCTTTTTTTTATCCAGTCATTCTTGGCTGTTCCTGAGAACCACCTGCCCTCCTTCTCCAGTAATAATATATTGTTGCTGAGTCAGAAAGTTCAGAATGAACTTTGTGGAGGAGAGCGCAGCAGGTAGTTAGCCCAGCAGTCGGGAAAGCCAAACGACGCCATCTCTTCCCGCCTTTTGTCCTATCGACGGTCCTAAACAAGCAAATCTGTTTTCACTGCCTTATTAATTATGGTTTTTTTTGGTCGTTTTTTTTTTTATGCAGGGCAAAGAAGTTCAGTGTTAATTTTTTTTTTTAATCAGTGTGCCCATTCAAAACTTTTCTTTTTTTTTTTAAATCATGACTTACCTGATGTCATTTTACGCTTCTCCTTTTCAATTACAGTTACACACCATATCAAAAAGCTCTGTTTGAGGCACCTCAGACCTGTTCGCATGGCGAACGGCCAGCCCGAAATGTAAAGGCTTTGGACAAGTGACGTGTCTGTGCGCGTCTGTGTATGTGAGCATGCCTTTATTTTGCCCACCGCGCTAAAAAAAAAAACAGACACAGCAATGCCAGGCAGGGTTGCTCAGTCAGAAGGTGGGGGGGGTGGGGGAGCGGGGGAGGGGCACATTCGACGGCACCGGGCGGGCGGCAAGGCGAAGGCTTGGCTAGAGCATTAATCAGGAGTCTGTGTGAGTGACACCTAAATGAGACAGGGGCCAGGGACTCGTGGCAGCGTGTGAGTGAAATTGGAGGCTAAATTGAAAGGAGCCGTGTGTCAAGCCTCATGGCAGTCATTAAACAGGCAGCCATTACTTTGGGCTCGGGCCGGTTTTATTGATGTGGGAGAAAACAAAAGCGGATGGTCGAGTCTATAGGTGAAAGCCCACGCTGGATTCACAATGAGACAGATAGAGATTTTGTGTGCTCTGTTGACTGTGACGTTGTGTGTGTGTGTGTGTGTGTGTCTGTGTGGTCTCTTCCAGTGCCTGGCGGTCTGGGAGTCTTTTCTCCTCTCCCAGAAGACGAGTGTGAGTGATGGAGATGTCGGGGGGGGTTCCTCCTAACCTCTCCTACAGGTGCCTGTTATCCAAGCGCGGACCACCAAAGACCAACTATACCTGTGACCAGTTTTAACCCTGCAGTCTCAAGGCTGCATTCTATACAGCCACATAGCACAGCCAATCCAGGAGATGGGAGCACACATCCTGATGGGCCTTAGGCATTTTGACCAGGAAGCCTGGGAAAGATGACAATCTGTAATGGATCCCATATTGCTTTCATCTCAGGGTGATGAGATGGCCCCAGGCATACCTGTTTTTTGTTTTTTTTCTCCTCTGTTCCTGTTCCAGATTTTTTTTTTTCTGATAATGAAAAAAATAGCCAAATCTTTTATATACATATTTTTCACTTCTTTATAAAAGGTACAAACCATTGATTTTTTTTTAGATATGAAATAAATAAAGGAATTTCAACTAAACCAAACTGATCAGAGATGCGTTGTTTTATTTCTACGGTTTTCATAGCTATTAACTGTATCATTGAAAAGAGAGGAACCACAATGCAATGGAAATTCCGTTATAACCAGTTTTCGATAAAGAAATGCCTGTTTGGCATATAATATCGATAAAATCCATATTCACGGAAAATACACTTCAAAATGACTCATTTCCTGAAACAGACTGAACTGATGTACCAGTACACTAATACACTACAGCACGGAACCACTGTTTAACGAGAATATGCATGTTTTTGAAAGTCGAGGTTTAGAAAAAGTTTTTAACATTTGTGCAGCTCAGTTGTGTTGCAATAATAATAATAAAAAATTCCCATAAATATGTAAAGGGATTAGCTTTTTATAGACTGTATGTGCAGCACTCCAATTACCTTACTGCGGCTAATTTACATCTTGTGGAAATAAACAACCATATAGAGCTATAGACCCCATGGACATCAAGAGAGAGAAAAAGTCGTATTTTTAGAAATTTGGCTTCTAAATGACAAACTGTAATTGAAAAAAAAAAATAGTCTTTTGTGGTACATTTAGAGAGGGCTAAATAAGGATTTTTGTTTTTCTTTGTGGAGAAACTCTTAAGTCTGGGTGTGAAAGAACAGAGAGCTCAGCAGCATGTTAGATTGTAAAGTAGGTTACTCACTTGACTTAATCGCATTAAACATTAAACAGCTCTCTTTAAATAACACAGCACCCTGAAATGATTGCTTTTATCAGCAGTTTATTTAATTCAGAATTTAAAGGAAAAGGGCCCTTAGTTCTGTTTCTCTCTGTTTTTTGGGGTTTTTTTTTCAGAAATCACACGCTGGCTAACTGGACTCTTATTGATTCATTGGCTAAACAGACGGTGGTCTAGACAATACCGACAACTGCTGGTCCACCTGATGTGGGATGGTGTCAAAGCCCTCATCCTATGACACCAACCACCAACTCAGCTCTTCCCCATTTCATTTCATGTTTTTTTTTTTTTTCTCAAATGAAAAACCCACCCTTACAATCTTTTTATTTTTTTTTTCTTTCTGCTCAATTATCACACTACTGGGATAGAGGAATTCGTAATGAGTCGACGGACTTGGTTTTCCTCTGTGGTTTCCCTGCCGACGGAGATGAATATTCTAGCAGTGTGGTTAAGCTAAATAACCGTGCTACCCATTCCACCACTTCACTATGAGAGGACTAACTCATCAACACTAAGCAGAGATCCCCTCTCAAAAATCATTCAGGATGTACCAATATGTATTCATGTATGGAGTAGACCCTCTGAACAAACCCTGAGGGAAATGTGTGTACGAGCATGTGAGGGACGGGCGGAGATGCTTCAGAGATTCTGGTATTGGAGCATAAGCGACAAATTAATGTTCATTGCACTCCATATTCTGTCCTCTTTTTTTTAATATTAACATTTGGTGTGAAGAGCTGGAGGCAGTTTTACACAGTTTAGTGTGGGGTGAGTTTTGATCTCAGGTGTGTTGTTTGAAGCTTTACTCGTCATGCTGAATAAGGATTTTCGGTGTAATTACACATTAAGTAAGTATGATAAATTTTAAATAACAAAGTCCAACTGACAATGGTCCCCCAGGGACAATGTTGCATCTGCCAGTGACTTTACACAAACAGATACTTATATACTACATGAATGCCTCACAAACACACACACACACACACAGATACATAAACTTTATTATCTTCCATGTGTTATGGAATTTTAATTTTCTCTGGGGTTATCCAGAACAGATGTTTTCTTGGCTTGGGCATCTGGGTTTACCACAGCAGGTTCACTCAGAACTGAAACCCAACAGAGTTCACGAAGTTTTTCATTGGCAGAAAGATATGGAGATAAATTGCATCAACAGCACACAAAAGAGATGAAAGTCCGTACACTTAGCATCCAAAAACCCACTTTCAACCTGCCTGGCAGTGCGTGACAGGCTATTTGAAAAGGGAACGTAGCTTCATCAAACTGTTGCAGTCATCATCTCATCATTATGAACTATTTCAAACCCAAATGATAATACCGAAGACCTGGTACCAGCTCACATTTTGAAACTACCGAAGTCATTTATCCTTTGAATGATACAGTAGCATGTGAAGACATTATCTATTGTAGTTTGTCACAAACTTTTCCTCAAAAAAAGTTTTATTCTACATTTCAAGGCTATGAATCATCCTGCATATGATGCAAAACATTGCCACCTCAACTGGAAAGTCTGGCTTTTCTATTCATCAGATGTAAGCATGTTTCTCTGAGTTGTGAAAAATTTTTGCATTTGTACTTGGGGCCTGTATTTCCCAGGACAGTCAAGATTTTTTTTTTTTGGGTGGGGGGGTTGTTTTTCTTTTCCCTGAAAGCAACTCGGAGTATAAATAAGAATTCTAGGTCTAGTGTAGTTTTGGGTGCAAAACACTTTGGCACGCAGGAGGTGCCTTACCATTCCACATAGTGAGTAAGTGTGTGTGTGTGTGTGTGTGTGTGTGTGTGTGTGTTTGTGTGAAGTTGCTATATTTTCATTATATATTTGAGTTTCTAATTATGAGCCTTTAAGCATCCAGTTTTAGAATTTCAGAAGAAAAAGATTGCATGAGTGGGAGAAGGAGCTTGAGTGTGGAGGTGTACTCCTCTCTCTGTAGTTCGGAGAGGGAGGTTATGTCCCTGGGTTTCATTGTTTGGTGGGTGGAAATACTTGCTTTGCCAGGTCTTGGATGACCCTGACACGCTCATGCGGTAAATGAACCATGGCCAAGTTCCTAGTTACGGTTGTGAGTCTCCGTAATTACAGCAGTGGGTGTGAAATCGATGCGTGAACAAGGCAGACTGAGCGGTTATGTCAAAATCCTCAAAGCGTTTGAATATGCCAACAGGGGAATATGAGGAAAAGATGGTCTCCAGTCGAGAATAAACCAAGGAGAAAAAGGTACATCTGCTACAGTTCATACAATTTCTCCAATATTCTTGTCAGTTTTATATCGAATGCAGTTTCTTCACGTACCTGGGCAAGGTAATGATCCACTTTGCAAGACACCATGAGGCACAATGAAAATGGCTATAAATCATCACCATTAATCTCGTTTAATATGATTGACATGTTGATATTATTATTTTCTAGCCCTGTTAAAAGGAGTTATAGGGAACTTTGGCTTTAACGTTGCTGTGATATAAACACTACAGAAATAGCAGGGGACTGAAGGTTAGCCTTTAATTGACATGATAAAATAATAAGGAGTAATGAACAGGATTCTCTGGCACTGTGGAGGCCCTTTATTTGTTCTTGCAGGGCTCATTTTCTAGAAACTTCAGAGGGTCCTCTGTGAATTGAGTGACTGTGTGTGCTCTATCTGTGCCACAGTGCCCAGAGACATCAGAGGATAGAAAGGACCTTATACTACACATACCCTGCAGACATGTCAGTTACTGAGAGGGGAAAACTAGAAATGCACTGGAAAGTACTCATCAGAGTCCATTTGGGGAGCAGCACATCACCTTTACATCAAATGATGTTACCTCTCTCTCTCTCTCTCTCTCTCTCTCTCTCTCTCTCTCATTTTGCTCTGTGTGAGTGATTTGGTGTGTATCTAGCATTGTAAAAACGAGCAGTCATATGTTGGTTTTGTCACAGTGGCGATAATGGAGGCCAGCGTATAGCGGTAATTATGCACATTTCAGGCCTCATTGACCGAGAATTAAAGAGTGCTTCGCTCTCAGATGAGATGTGAGATGAGGTGTTCAAAAACGTATATTCATTTGGATCACAGCACACATAGAGAGACTGCAGTAGGATTCACTTTTTCAGTTCATTTTACAGCTTATCGCATGTACCATGGAGAGGAACTAACGTATCCAGGCCAGTGTTAATCACCGTTCTTACACTGGCCGTTACCAGCACAACACTGGCTACATGACACCAGAGACAGTATAGAGTACAATGGAACACATGACTTGAAATAATCCCTCCGCATGGAAGCATAACGTTCCCTTAAATTTCTTTAAGTGGCGTTGCTTTGCTTAGCACAAAATCAGCAAATCAAAATGTCCTGTTCATTAGAGTGTGCATTGTGGTAAGCTTTCTACAACAATGTTGCGTATAACGGCTGTAATATCAACTTCTTTCAAGTAAAATACTGCTTATGGTTTCCTGTAATTATGACTTGTGTTGAAACGAGTCTTCCGTACGCTTTCAAAGAACTTGCTAACACTTTGATGAGTACATTCAGAATATTCTAGTCTTTCTGTGAGCTCATTCGTAATCTGTTCACAGAGAAGATGAAAAGAGAAGCCTGTACAGTGCTTGGGAAAGCTTCGATGCAGATAATGGATGCATTGGTAAGTAATCAAAGCCATTCATTCTCAAACCTGTTTAGATCTCTGAAGGTAGAAAATTCTAATCCCGTGTCTACGAATTTCATCGACTGATGAGGCTGGTCTCACCGACGAAAAACAGTGTCGAAGAAATTCAGTGCCCTCACCACACGTATCTATGACACCAATATCTCTCCAAAGCTGTAAATATATATAAAGTGACATTCCAACTGCATGGCCCTCAAACATAGCTGAGGTTTAGCAACAGGAGAGGACAGATAATGGCTGTAGTCTGTTTTTACGCACTGGCCACATCTCCGGTGTTTCTCCTACATAATTGCGCAGGCATCTGGCTTGCTGCTGTGCAGAATTCTTCGATACAATCCGAGGGTATTTATTATGCGTGGAACAGGCCCAGTTTAAACTACTGAGCTTAGCTTGACTCCCTGCATGTTGCAGAGCCGCTGCACAGTTTTGGGATTTAGAAGCAGAAACTCCTGCCAAGTGCGCAGTGGTACAGAGATTTGCAATCACAGAGACACGCTATGTTGATACGACAAGTTCGGAATAATTTTCTGGTTAAATATTTTTGGTTGATTCTGAATGCCGTAATTGACTAGTTCCATATTTTCTCTATTGAGGCATAACTTCGAGAGAGGATCGTTGCTTGGAATATTTATAGAGGGCACTTCACTTGCAAATCACATTGTGACACACCCCATGTGTCTCAGATATGAACCGCTTCCTGTGAGTTCCCTGTCAAATTAAAGGTCACTTTAGGGTCTCTAATATTAGAATTCAGCCCTTCTGGCTTAGACACTGAGGAGCATAAGATATGAATAGTGAAAAATATGCCATCTCTCTCTCTCTCTCTCTCTCTATCTCTCTCTCCCTCTTTCTCCCTTTAACTGTGGTGTTGGTTGAAGAGAGAACTCTCTCTGTCCCCCAGTGGCAGTGTAGAACAGTGTTCTGGAACAGAGCCTGGGAGTAAGTCATCGATCAGAGGCGGGCCATGTGCTGTTTGGACCTGACATTCATTTGTCAGAGCCTGTGATTAATCATCAGGCTAACAGGGCCTTGGCTGCACAGCTAATCCTACTGTACCAGTCCCTCTTACCCTATAATACACAACAGGCAATTACACATCAGCACAACCCATTCATGGCTGACATTATTCCTCATTACATGGAAAAATTAAATAATTCAGCAACCAACAAAGTTCCTAGCTGACAACACAACCAACTGAGAAGAGATGCATCAAAGACAGAACAGTAAACAGGGATGAATTCAAAAGAAAATATAAAAAAAATCAGGAACAGAGAAAGGAAAAATGAAATTATATACAAAAAAACTAAGAAATCGTGAATCATCACCTATGAACACCTGGGATTTCAGGAAAATGTGTTATAGTTACATCTAATAAATGAAAGGCGTTAGATTGAGTGCCCCTTTCTGTGATATTAAACAAAAATAAAAAAGAAATAAAGATAAACTGTGGGTATGACTCTTTGATAGAAGTGAGGTATAGTCTTACAGAATGTTTTACTACAGTAACTACCTTTTCTGCCATTATTTTCTATAATGACAACAACTCTTGAATGTTAATGATCTGTTTTTGATGTGTTGTTTTTCTCAATGCCTGTGGAGATTCAAGGAACTTATTCCAGCTTAAATGCCCTGGCGGTCACCTCCAGCTAGGCGGCCATAACGGGATTAACGTAATTCATTTTCCTACTTGGTAAATATGAACAATTTCTCATTTATTGCAGATGATAATGCATTTCATGGATGCCAGAAGGCTAAACAGGAGGTTGGGCAGAAATGCAGATTTTTGGATGAGAGGAATATTGTACTGTCACCTCATTTAGTAACTAAGCCCTGGTTCCGAGGCACAGAGAAGGGTAATGTGATGAGGAATTTGTTTCCAGGACGGGACCCAATTCAAAATAATGTTTTCCCATCTACATCTGCAACAAACCTCCAGGCAGGCCTCAGGTTTGAGAGGTTGACTCCAAACAACGCTGACTTTTCTCAGACAAATTCCCGTCAGCCCAGGGACTCTGTGATCCGTAAACGAGATGATGCTTTGGACCCAAATCCCATGCAAACAGATATCACGGGACCGAGGCACATCCTAAAGTTGATACCGCTGAAAGAGTGGGTTCCTGCCATATCCCATGTACGAAGCTCAGAGGAACCGGTACCTTGGCGCTGTGAGGCATTAGTCACGCTGAGAAATAAAACAGGTCCCGTTCAACCGTTGAATCTCAGGAAAAGGACATTTGGCAAGAGGGGGGACAGTGGTCGAGTGAACCGGGCCAGCGAGGCTCATCTGGGGAAGCGGTCACTCGACGCAGTTCTGTCTGCGTTGAGAACCAGAGCAGCCTTTCAGAAGGTGACAGGACTCAACAGGGGTCACAGAGGGGCCCAGCTGCAGGGCAGCCACATGGAACAGTGGGTCGGGCCAGAGAGTTACTGGGAGCTGGTGGCTCGCGACACAAGCCTGCACAGTACTGATTGTAGCGTGTCAACCCCCACAGTATTCACCCACCAACAAACCCATTCAACTGGCTTCAATGGCTCACTGCCATTACGGGCAAGTGAATGTAGAGAAGTTAGCGAACAAAGGGACAGAAATGAGGGCCAGAATGATGTTCGTTTTATGTTTGAAAGGAAGCAATGCGGTCGGCAGGGAGAAGAAGCAGACGCGGTTCGTTCCGAAGCGACGGGGTCAACGGTAAGAGCTTGCTGTTGTCATGTTCCATGCAGGTGCAGATAGGATTCATATTTTATCTGTCTGCTCCGTAACTTTGCCTCCTTCATCAATGCCAATCTCTGTGTCTCCTCTCTATTCTATTTTTTTCCTTGTGGAATGAAAAGGACTTTTCTGTCTGAGGACAAAAAAAAAAAAAAAACTCTTACTCAAACTCAGATACAGTAAGATGCATTGAAACACTTGATCTTAAGAACACCCTCATAGTGGGGACTTTGAATCCTTGCTGTGCCATTAATAGTACTGATCAATTTGACACAATACATGTTATAGTACTCTCAAGATACAACAGAATGCAATGTTTTTCATATATATTCTGTCATTGTGTGCTTAAGTATAGAGGAACATTGCAAGTAGTTATTTTTAGGCAATTTAAGGTGAATGCAGTGTAGATAAGTATAGAGAGGCCTACTGAAAGCTCTGTTTCATCTCACCTTGAACAATGTCTACTGTGAATCTTAACAAAGCCATGATCCATTTTCTTAAATCTGCAATTACCACCCATGGCAACCAAGTGCTTGGCATTGTGTGAAACAGCTCTGTTCATAGAGCTTCTGGAGTTTTCAAGATAGACAACACAGATCCACACAGGATATTGTGTAGATAATATCTGGGCTTGCTTCTTTTTCTTCTGCTCAGATGAAAACATTGCACATCAAAGAGAAAAGCTTGTCTTTTTCCAGTCAGTTTATTTTCCAGTCAGATTTATATCTGAAAAAGTAACATAGCTCTTTTTTCCCTGACTAGTACCTAATGGGTCTCATTTTGTATAGAGTGGCTTTCTGTCTAGAGCTTGTTGGCTGCAGATAGCTCGGGGTTTACAATCATAAAGTATTTTTTAAAAATATACAAATAACTTGAATTTCCGGAGATAAAATGTTATCCCTCCCTTCGTAGCCTCTATTTTGTCCAATGTAATTAAATGTCATATTCAAATGTGATAAAACGGAAGGCAATATGAGAAGTGAGGATACATAGTGAGACTTGTGTGATGGTGTTGTGAATATAACCATTGAGAGTTTGTGTAAAGGGCATGACAAAGCTTCCAAAGACTAAGATTAAGCAGCAGTCGTTTCAAGCAGCTTCTAGTCATTAGCGGGAGAGATTTCACAGTTTGACTATAGTCTCTGATTGAGTTTCACTAAAACTCTGCTCAACAGAATATATTAGAAGTCTTTCTTTCTGGGAACACAATGATCTTGCTGAAGTTCGAGAGCTAAAGCTTGCCCAAATAACGACTTGGTCTGCACTAAGTGACAGTTACAAATGTGCGGTTCTTGTACTACTTCATCTCCCTTGTTTGTTGGTTTGTTTGTTTGTGTACTGTAGGATATGTCGTGTCAGTCGAAACAGCAACGGAGCATCGTGTCCTTGGCAACTGACTGTGATGTCACCCTGTTTCATCTTCTCCAGGTTCTACAGAACAAGTCAGTCACGCCCCCTCTGGTCAGGACCAATCAGCTTCAAAAACTTTATGTATAAAGACCTTAAAGACAACGCAGAGCTTGATGTGTTTTCTGATGACTATCTAGAACACATTGGTGAAATTGTGCAACTCAAAAACGTCTTCAGTAAAGCAAAACACATATCCTCAGATTTTTTTTTTTTTTTTTTATTCAAAATCTTTTTATTTCATTTCATCTACAGTGTAAAAGGTCATAAGGGGTCATGATTTAATGAATGTTTACAAAAGATTGACTGATGATGAAAAATGAAAGGGATTAAGCTATGACATCCATCCAAAAGCATCAACTACATCGTGATAATGTCAATCAGAAGTAAAGCCCAATAAATAGATGAAATTAAAATAATCAATAAAAAATACTCCATCAGGCTGTAGGAATCTGTCTTTCTTAAGACCACAAATTCTGTACAAGCTATAAAACGAAATCAAGTATGAAATATGTCAGACGTTGTGACACAACAAAATATGTAAAATATTAACACCATTAAAAAGAAATATTTAAAAAAAGTAATTAGCTAATAACAGTATAACAGTGAGTTTTACAACAGCTATGTGTCAAAGTATCTTAAAGATTAAATGAACACACACTACATTTTGTATTTTTTGCGATATTACGTACACACTCACACGTACATACACGCATACCCACACATACAAGCACACACACAGAGTGCACTAACATAAGAGATTGAACAGCCAATAAGGTTGACAAAATTATATTAGTATGTGCATTAATACATTTATTCACATCTTAATTCATTTTCATGTAATACCATTACAAGTACTATAGTAACTGCAATGCACATTTAGCGTTTTCCCTTTGAATCCTGATTCATCGACAGCTTTATGGGTGACAATTATTATATCTGCGCCTTTTGAATTTTAGTTGATTTTAAAGTGCTGCATTTTCATTGTCCAGTCTAATGGCCTTTATGTGAAGTGCCTAATCAAGAATTACAAAAATATAGGCCTACCATTTCAGGGGCAAGCTGAATGGAAAAAACAATGAAAGTATTTGTGTAGTAAAACAGAAAGCACAAAGTGTTATTGCTCTTTAAAAGAACTGCTAGCGTCACTGGGAGATCTCAGTTTCAAATATCTTTTCAAAATAATTAAATTATTTTATTTATTTATCTATCTATCTATTTATTTATTTATTTTTGGATGAACCCAGCGGTGCCCTGCGATGGACTGGCGACCTGTCCAGGGTGTTTCCCCGCCTTTCGCCCTATGAGCGCTGGGATAGGCTCCAGCACCCCCCGCGACCCTAATCAGGATAAGCGGCTTAGATAATGAGTGAGTGAGTGAGTGAACCCAGCGGTGTCTTGAGAATGGATGTAATAGGCCCTGTTTGGAGTTCACATACAGAGCTGGAGTAATCCGTTGCAAACAAGTATGCCACTTCAATTTGGCATGTAATGTAAATTAAAAAAAAAAAAAGAAAGAAAGAGGAAAACCCACTGATTTAATGTGGTAACTTACCTTTAAAACTTAAATTAAAAACTTCAAACGGAACACATTAGTGTCTCAGCTCCCCTTTCAATTTTTTTTACAGTGTGTTCATTAAAAAAAAATTGGGGGATTAAAAATATTTGCTCATTTATTTGGATTCCATCATTAGACCTGAGGTATCGTGGTTTCATATCAGTAAATCGAGGGGACATTATAGCTATTTAACTACTTGAATATCACATGGCTTCAGAGGAAGGAATCCACATCTCTCCAAAGCCATTTTAAAGCCACAGGCTGTCCACAAACCCAAGAGACTAAATTCATTTTAAGAAAACAAAGGAGGGGCAAAAAAAGAGAGATCAAACGTTAGAGACAGGTAAATGATGACAATAAATCTCCATTGTTTACCCTGTGACTGGGCCAGATGATCAGAGAAAAACAGGAATAAATCCGAATCCTAATGAACTGAGCCCCAAGCTCTGTAAAACTGAGGGATGGGCCACAGCGGCACGGCAAATGCCTGCATCATCATTCCCCCAACCCAAATTAACACCGGCTAGTCCTCTAGCCTGCTGAATTACCCAGAATTCCTGGGAGGGAGGGAGACAGAGAGAGTGAAAGAGAGAGAGAGAGAGAGAAAAAAAAAGAAAAAGCGCTGGTGATTGTCTGTACGGCTGATCCATCCTTCATGGATTGGAGGGGATGAAGGACAAGAACACAGCAGGGGAAATCAGCAGCATTTGGCTGCTCTAGCTTCAATGATTGCACTATATCAGGCATGGTACAGACAAACCCTCTGTACACTCATGATCATCAACATATACATATATATAATAATCAATATCTCATTTAGATTCTGTCATGTTTGTCATGACCATTCTAGATTTTAATGATTTTTAACCACCAAGTGAGTTCTCTTCTTAACTGTATCAGTAATGTGGATTACATGTTATTTTTAAATATAGGAAAAAAATACACATACAATTTTCCCAAATTTTTGAAATGTGAACTCCGCAGCGCCAGATATGTGCTTTTTTTTTCCTTCTTTTTTTGAAATACAAGCACAAAATTATGCAAAATATATTTCAGTAATACGGAAAGCACATAAGAAAATACACTTATCCAAAGACATGAATCCAAGCTGTCCACTCTTGAGTATGAAAGGTGAAATTCTTTTTCTTTTTTTTTTCCTTCTCTGAAAATAGATTTCAAAACACATGGAATTGTCTTTCCAGATAAAGACAGGCAGATTTGAACTGGTTTAACTTCCACTTGCAGACGGTCCAGCAAACGATAAATAAAATCAGATAAAGAGCAATGGATTTTAGTTTGCTCAAGCGGCAGCTGCAACTTAGTGACACGCAGTGTTTTTTGTTCTGGACATGACCAACATGTTTACGCACACATACTGGAGGGCAGGAGTAATCCAAAAACAATAGTGGGTAGGAGATGACTGTTGCAGTTAGCGTTTCACCTTGACTATGATGACTGGACGGTAAAGAGTGTGGATGTCCAATGGGTTTGCCATACCGCCGATTCAAGGTCATGTGACTTCAGCGAAGGCGATGTGATTCTGTGACAGACAGACAGACACATATGTCAGCAAAGGCATGAGCTGAAATCTCATTAAGAAAGCATCTCCTTTTAAAACCTGCAAACAGTCACTGGACGTCAATCTTTTCCACGTAGCAAGCGTTCTATAAATAAATGTGTTTACCCCTCATGCAGATATAAGCTACAACATGTCGCTTTAATGAAGAGTTTTCGATGAACGAGTTTTCAGTTAATGTCTTACGATAGAAAACCTCTTCGTTAATTTCTAGTTGGGAATCCGTATGCCCATGTAATATGTATGCAGGCAGCTCTGCTTTGCGATTAAAGCGTTTGGTGAGGAAGCAGGAGAGAGGGAACTGGTTATTTTTTTTATGCAGGCACAATGACTGCGTGGCTTCAAAACCAAGCCAAAACCTGCCACCTGGAGATTAATGTAAGTGCCTGGGAAGAGCTCATCTCAAGCACAGGAAGCAGTCATGCAGTGCCCGGCTCCAAAGTCTTTGTGCTACCTTGATAATCTTGTTCAGCTGCCATGTAACCCTTATGTTCTGGCCAAATCTGAAACCAAATGAGTGCCCATCAGACACAGTCACTTATATACACATTAGGATCCCAGGGAAAGAGAGAGAGAGAGAGAAAGAGATAGAGAGAGAGAGAGAGAGATCAAAGACAAATTCTAGTAAGAACAGCCATATCTAAGGTGAAGTACATTCCAAACATTACATTTACTTGAGTACTGGAAACAGTTCTGTGCATTTTATGATTTTTCTCAGCTACATACACTGTGTACTGCAGTTGTCTTTAATATTTAGTGGGAAAATGATGCAATCCAAATTCTTAGCGGTGTTGTTTGCAGTGGAGCAATTAATTACAGCTGCTTCAAGGAAAACAGAGACATCATTAGAATTTCCGTGCATCCCTTGTTAATATTTCAGTTTCGAGGTCAGAAATAATTGGTATGTTAAGAGCACTCTTAAAATGAGTCATTCAAGCACGTGTTAAATTTTCATAGATGCAATTACAAAGAAACAGAAAACCGGTGTTCCTAAACTGTCAAAACTACACGAGAACCCGAACATCACGCAGAGAGATCAGATGAGTGCAGGGTAGCAACATATCACCACACACCCTCTGACCAGACAAGCGAGTGATAGTACACAAGACCCAAACCGCACATCAACGAAAGAGAAGAACATACTATGATGTGCACTTTCATCCTTATTTATATATTTCTTTGCATTCACGTGGCATGACTTCCTCTGTATTATCTGTTGCGACAGCGGTCTGAACCTGAGGACATTTCTGTGTGAAGCAGTGCGTGATGTGGTACATCACTGCTCTCCAGTTTCCTCCCTCTCCTCAGACTGCACTTCACTTCCACACATCTCTAAACGACTTGTCACAAAAGACAAACATGACCGATAAGCATTCCCTTCCTTTCCTTGAATCGACCTCCTCGGGGAGAAAAAAAAAACAAAAAAAGAGGGGAAAAAAAGGGACATTAGGATTTTTTTATTATTATTATTATTGGTGCAGATATCACTCCGGTCTGACACACCTCACTCCATGCGTTTCAGTCACATTACCAAACCCAAAAAACCTACCAGCTTTTCTTCAAACAAGTAAAACATTAAATTCCCCCGTGTGAAAGAACGACAAAAAAAAACCCCACCAACAAAACAAAACAAAGCAACACAGCAATCAGGAATTTAAAAATTCACTTGTTTGCTTGTTTGATCATCTTATGAGTATTGCAAATTATATTTAAAGCGTTATAGTGATGGTGTAATTATGTTCTTACTGAGTGCTGTGCAGTAGGAGTTCAGAACGTAGAGTAATTAATGACAGGTTGTCAAATCTAAATCAGCACCCTGCATGCTGACAAGCTACTGAGTGTAGGAAGGTAAACACAGACAAAACTATACCCAGAGAGACAGATGCTTTTGAAGAGCTTTTCATAAAGGTCTCCTTGGGTTTAGCAGTGTGAATTGGGAAATCTCAACCCCCTGTAATCTGAGGTACAAGAGAACTAAGAGGTTATTTTTAGATCTGTCTTCACAGGTACTGATGTGTACACGCCAGCTCAGTCTTGAGAAATCTCTGACAAACACATCAGGATGAAACCAATGCACTCAACCAGTTCCCATTAGTGTGCTTTGCCTTGCGTGCAGCTTTTCCTACATGAATTAGCGCATCGGTATTGCGGTATTGTAACCCAAGTAATGCCCAAAAAATAAATAAATATACAAATAAATAAAGAAGCTGTCATGTAAGGTGAGAAGGCACAACCGATGGGAGACCTGACTGAATCAAATCGAGACAGATTAGCACAACGCAGTCTTCACAACGCACATGAAAAATTTCAACCAGGAATGCCAAACGCTCTGGGTGCGGCGCGATTACGGATAAGTAATTGGAACGTTGGATGTAAATGAATGCGATTGGATTTAGACTGGCTCTAATGGCAACGGCAACACACTCCAGAGGCTTGGCAAGCTGGGATCTTCACACAGGTGTGCATACGTTTATTGCCTTGTGCTGTGCAGGTGCTTAAAACGTCTGGTCCCCGTTATCCAGCCAAAGAAATTCAGGAAACGATCTTTCAATGTACGGGGCGCCAGATCTACCTCATCTGCTCTCAACTCCGCCATCTGAAGTATCAGCCAGTACAGACACGGAGAGAGGAGAGGGGTCATGCACACCAGACACAGAAGCCTTGAAACATAGATCCCACGGACCAGTTTATATTGCTCACTACCAATTTGGCATAATTTATTTTGGCACATCCAAACTCAATCATTATACACTTGAAACCAATGCCACAGGAGTCTATTTCATATAACCATGCTGCTCTGCACATAAACCAGCATGGCTTTGTTTAGTGTTCTCGCAGTGGATTCATGAATGTAGGAGTCGCACATACTGGGTTACTTTATATGATCAATGATTTTTCCATGGGGACTGAGTATAGCTTAGCTCTGTGCATTTTTGTGCAGGGTGCGGTCCTTTACCTGTGAGGCCATGTATTTCTCCAGAGGGCTCTCCACTCTCGGCATGTTTATCATAGGCATATTACCCAGGTGATCCTGTGGGGCATCCTCATTCAGCAGCAGCTTGCCTTTGAAGTTATGGACAACACACACAACCTGAAAAAAAAAAACACAAAGAAAAAACACAACAAATGATGGCTATCACACACTGACCGTGACACAGCGCCGAGACGAGAAAAGGCTTGTCGGGAATCCGGCACCGCTGAGCCATGCAGCAGTGTCAAAGTTAGGGATGAGGGAAGACCCTCTACGCTCTTGAATCTGAGTATAATCAAAAGACAAAATGCAAAACATACTCTGTCTCGCCCTAAAACAAAGCCCGGGACCTGCGTCGGGCTTCGTCTAATAGGTGTAGGGCTGGTGTGTCTCAAAAAGCAGCAGACACAGGATGAGACTAATGCCAAACGTACACAAGCTCACGAAGAGCACAGAGACACTAACAAACACGTCAACGAGACACAGGGTTTAGTTTTTCGAGGCTGCTGCCTTTTTCGTGCTTGAATATTCCAGTTGTTTTGCATGGAAGAACTGGGCGAGTTTCACTCTCTCAAGGCAAGCCATGCCCCACATAAGTCTTCATTATCCTACACCGCAAACGCGGCTCGCCAACCGCAAAAGGGACAGAAAGAAAGAGAGAAAGAAAGAAAGAAAGGGGGGAAAAAAAGGCTGCAATGCAAATGCGTGTGCACTCGAGGCGTGAGAGGGAATGTGTTTTCCCCTGGAGTAGGTCTGTAGTCCAAATGGACGAGAGGCCAAACCGTGCACCGGTATTGAAGATGAAGTTATCAATCACAGCGAGTGCATCAGCTAAGCAAGGAGCCGTGTGCATATTTTTGTCTTTGCACCGTTCTGTTCGTTAGTCTGTAAAACTGAAAGAAACACTTTACCATCTGCGTTACACCACTGTTTTCCCCGGGCACAGCCATGCTCTTTATTTCACGCAGATACCAAACAGCCAAACCCACAGAAAGCGACGATTTAAACGCGCCTGTCTTTTTTAATTACTGGGGGAAAATGCATTGAAATACTTATACACAATAAAAAAAACCATATATATTAAAAATATAAGTCCCCCAAAGCAAATAAATAAATAATAAATAAGCAGACAATACAAAAATTACTCTAAACAATTTGTTTCCTAGTTGTTGATAATTGATGTCATGTCAAAACATGTTCTGATGAGGCAAACTGGGGCAAAGTAGGTCTTCCTGACTCCTAACAGAAGAGCCCTGTAGCTTCGTTCTCCTAGCAAAACAAAGCCATAGGGCCCTGTGCTCTGAGTTAACTAACTAAAACAGAGTTTCCACTAAACCCACTTTCTGGAATACCCCAATGGTCTATAACGCAGAGTAAATATTAGTAACCTAGTGACAGTGTTAGATGCTATGAATTCATAGCATCAAAGACTAAAATAAACATTTTCAGCATCTTCGTTCTCAGATATATTTGTGCTTTGGGGCTATAATGAAGTCTTAATGAGATGACTTATTTATGCTCTCACATCACATTCAATTAGTCACCGCTGATGGACGAGCAGTCTGACTTGCTGTTTGATCAGACTCAGTACAGAGAGCCCTCTGACAAACTAATTGCTGGAGTCAATCAAATAATCATCGAAGATTTCTGTGTTAGACGGTTCATTAAAACAGACATCAGCCTCTATCTTTGACCACTCAATATTCACCCTTTCTCCATCAGGGGAAGGAGTGTTCTCAGAGGAGTCTGATATAATTTGATTAATATATTTCACTTTTTAATGATATCACGAGGGATTAAACGAATTTAAAGGGAACAATGTTTACAGTTTCTTCATCTTCAGTTGGAGACTTGGGAAAAAAAAAAAAAGATTGACTGGGTCTTCTCGCTGCCTTATCAGACTGTTCATTTTCCCAGATGGCATTGCAGTGAGTTGATTGATGGCTGATATGACTAAGAGTCTCCTCTATACTGCACAATAATCAGTGGTCCAATCTATGGGGATGGTGAGGAGAATTTTGAAAACTCATAAAACTCAGAACAAACAGCAAGGAAATACTTGTACATAATCTCACAGTAATGTGACCAAATCAGATAAGTGTTTCAAAGAAGTAACAAATGCCTTCAGTTCTAATTGTTCCATTGCCATAATCTGACCTAATTAACTGCTAAACCACGGCTTATATGAATCCTTACCATTTGCTGGCCTCTTTTGTCTGGCAGGCATAAGGGCGTATGGTGCTTGTGTATGCCAGACACTCATGCATATTCAGTATGGAGGGAAAGGATAGAGTTGTGGTTTAGTCATCCAACATGACTGCTATTGTAGTGAATGTGCAGCCTTCTCTGGATCCAGAGTTCCACCCCAGAGAAGCCAACCACATTTCAGAGCTCACCTGTCTACAGCTTCTGTAGACTACAGACCCAGGCCTTTTGAGGTCATCTCATTTCCAAAGGGACCTACAGCCACTCACTGTGTGAGCAAGACAACTGCTCTCTGCTTGCAGCTAAGACAAAAGTTGAAGTTAAGGATGAAACGCCTACGGCTAGAGTCACTGGGGTCCTCTGGCCCTGCCGAGCGCTGAGTCTATCTGTCTTTGTAGAGGAAGGGTGAGAGAAAGAGAAAGAGACAGAAACAAAGAGTGGTCGTGGCAGCTGCTGGATCCATTATCTCTTCAGCCACATTTTCACTCGTGTTAAGCCACAGGCACTTGGAGACAGTTCTGGAAGCTTGTGCGCTGCAGGGGCAGTGACGTCTCCAGATCCGGGTGGTGGAATGAGAGAGGGAATCCGCTGCACGGTAAATAGGTGCTCAGCTGCATACAATTGGCTTTGGGTTGGGGGATGGCGTGGAGGCTGGTTGAGCCAAAGGTGTAGAGGCTGTCAGGCACGGTAGGGGGGCTGCTTGGCTGTATGACCGATAGGGGTGGAATTGAGCCCAAGTACACTGACTGAGGGTCTCAATGGCTCAGATTAGAAGCTCCCTGCCAGGCAACCTGACAACTCCATCCTCCAGGAGCCCAGCATAGACTCCACAGCCACCTGCAGGGATGGGACTTTGAGCCTCTATCACAGACTGGAAAGTGAGTGTACACTCTTTCTTAAAAGGGCACCAAAAATACCCTCGGGGATTGTTGCTATTCTCAGGGCATTTGTAAAGGGTATTATCATACACAGTGAGGAGTGTCGTGCTATCAAAATGTCTCTGTCAAGAACTGGTATTGAGTTAGACATTTGTGAAAATGATGTATGTATCCAGTGTCTGTTTAGAATGGTAGGTGAAACCGCTTGTCTAATGAGGTGAAGAGTCCATTAGGAAGTACAATGTACATGACATGCTTGATAGATTTCACAGTCTGCCCGAGTCTGTGCATAATTCTTTTTATTACTTTTTAAAAATTTAATTGAGTTTTAATCCCCCCCAGTTATTCTCCCAATTTAGAATGCCCAATTCCAAAAGATCTCGCCAAAGTGTCCCCTTAACACGGCAGACTACTCTGATACACGTTAAGCCCTGGCAGTGGCCCTGACCGAGACACCAAGACAGGGGAAATGTCTAACTGTGTTCCCCTATACCCACAGCCACTATTGGCAAGAGTGTCACAGATCATAGCTTGTATCTCATCATTCTCAGGTGTCGAACACATCTCTATGCCATGTGATTGGGTGCACCACTCAAGAGTCAAGCCATTGTCACAAGTGTAATTAATGCACCATCTGTAATTTTTTCAATCTTAGACCAGAGATGGCTCCAGAATATGTAAACAGCTGATGGTGTCCATAAGCCAGTGGTAGTACAATGGCAGAAGAACAGTAAACTCAAGATCTTACCAGAAAAGTTGCGATGGCCACTCCAATGATGAAGCCGGCGATCACGTCGGACCAGTGATTGCGGTACTCAGCCACCCTGTTGATCCCAGTGAGGAAAGCCAAGCACATCAGGCCCAGGGACATGACCGGCTTAGCTAGCCTGGTTCCCTTGGCTTTCACCGTACATGTGATGTACATCTACACCAGAGGAACAGAAGACAAATCACACGTATCAACCACAATGGGCAATTACAAGTTTTTCAGGTGTTCACTTAAAGTGGAGTTTATTAATCTTGCGGTGAAAAACACTAAGGCTCATCAGAGATGGTGACCAGAAAACGAGCTGACAGTAAATAAAATGATAAGGCTGTAAACTCACAGGGACTGATTCATCTTTCTAGTGACACTGCTGACAATCTTCATTACCTGAATTAGCATCAAGCTGAGGCACAGCTGACAGCAAAATAAGTATTACTACACTTACATAAAGATGTCCACATGAGAAGCCTAAATGAGAAGTTGAAATGTGAAATGTGTGTGTGCGTGTGTGTGTGTGTGTGTGTGTGTGTGTGTGTGTGTGTGCGTGTGTCCTTTGCCCTAGGGAGACAGAGGGAGAGCATGCAGCTGCCCAACACTCTCTGCTAAATCAGAAAGACTGAGTGTCAGTCAGACACAGCGCCTGAAGCAGGTCTGCCTATTGCACAGCTGAGAGAGGACACATTTTATATTTTTCACCACAAAAAGTTAATGTCAAAGTTTAACTTAATGTGCTGTGAAATAAAATGTTGACACAAAGGAAGCCAAACAAAAAGCTGAAGTATTAAAAGCACTCTTAGAATTACATTCAAAAAGGGCTTTGGGTGCTAAATGTACGTTACTGTACCAAGGTAATGTGTAAATGAGAGAGGAACTCAGACACAGTATTAGGTGCTGTGAGATGTTTTTGTCAGTTTGTTTTTTTGGTAAGTGGGAACATGCTGAAGGTCACAGGAAGTCTGTCTGCACTCCTGAGGAAGCCAAAGACAGTGGCAGTGACTATAATCCTCTGTGAGTCTCACGCCTGTTCCAAAGGACCATTTTCTCTTGCTTGTTTGTCTAGTTTGTTTTCTCTTTTTCCATGAGGAATATTTGTGTAAGGACTCGAAGGTCATCACTCTGTGACCCAATTTCATTTCATCTCTGGAGGGAAGAGATGAGAGCACATTTCTGCTCCATGCTCCGTCTGGGTATGTGTGTATTTGTGTGTGCGTGTGTGTGTGTGTGTGTGTGTGCAGATGGAGGATAAAGCCAGTTAGAATCTTTCCTGTAATACGATAAAGAGTACTTCTACACATATTGTTTTTGAGGTACTAAAAATCATTTTTAAAAAAATGCTCAAAGGTTTTGGTTAAGTGATGCAAATGCTAATCTAAAAGCACTTTTGGTTAAATGCATTTAAATGTTCCATATGATTTAGCCTTGCGGCAAATGAGCCAATGTTTGGGGAAAAAAAAGAAATCTTTCCTTTGGAGATAATGGCACTGACATGTTTCATTTAATTCCTAGTTACAGTTTCATAAAATCTGTTCAAGAGAAACAGAAAAAAAAAAATCAAAATATGCAAATACTATTTTTGTGCAAACCAAACATTATAAAAATACATGGCTTATTTTCTGCCCTCGCTTAAGGATTAACCTTTCCATGTCAAAAACAGTCATCATTATTGTCAAGGGCATGATTCACCTATTCCCTGGAGCTACATTAAATATCAAGCGTATTTCTGTATGCAGCAAAGTCTCTCCATTCAGGGGCAGGGCAGCGCCTTCGGTCAGCATGAGAGCTGAAGCTTGTAAGTTGTCAAAAATAACCATTTTACTTGCGGCTGGACTGGACCGTGCTCTGGCGCGGTGGAACGTCCTTTCTGTCGGCTGGGGTTTGCCAAACCGTGGCATCAACTTGATTTACACCGCGTAACGACCCAAACGAATATTTTTCAGGCGCCTCGTACCTGTTATTTGACTTCTCAATTGGATGCGTGACATTAACAGAACATTCGCTCTGTCTCTTTATCAAAAGTTTTCAGCTTAACGGGTTTGGGGGAAATCATATATCTTCACTCTTAGAGCACTTTAAGAAGTGTAAGAGTGTCCTCAGACGCTGTAGTTAATTAGATTTATCGTCTTTTGCAAGATACTGCAATATCCTGCGGGGGTTTCTCGCTCGCAGCCTAACTGAACTTCATCAGACTTAGGCTTTTATTCTCCGAATGTATGGATTTAGCTAGTGTTTCTATATTTGATTGCCTCTCTATTTAACACTTGAACAATATGAAAATGGCTCTCCCCAGCAGAGTTTAAACACATGACCAAATCATGTACACAGTCTATGGTAGCCTAGGGGCAAAGTTATCAGCGCCGAACATGTATGAATATCTTCCTACACAATGGATCTTCACGAACAAGAATGATGCTCAGGGAGCAGCCAAGCACTTGATCCAGATTATCAGCCTCTAACCATCCATTCCTAATGGTTTTATTAGAATTATGTTAGGACCCATCACACCAAGATGTAGTTTGAACAGGAACAAGCAGAAAACAATGTCTCCATAATAAGTGACCTACTTAGATCCCGATCTACTCTGCAGATAGCGGGAAACAGTCCACGCAAACACGCCTCTTGGGCGACAATTCAAAGAACCGAAGCTAAATGTCTTAAGACCTGACATAGAAACCAAAATCTGATACACTCAAGCCTCTCCCACTGTTTTTTTTTTTTTTTTTTTTTTTTTATGGCCACTTAACTTTGAGGACTTCAGGAGTCTTTCTGAGAACTGTTCACCACCCATTTAAAGTCTAACTGTCCACATGGAGGCAGCGTTACCGGTCCTTTCCTTCCTTAATACCCATCAAGCCATGGCTACATTTTACATCCTAGTCTTAACCACCGTAGGACAGGCTCCATCAGGCAAGACGGTAATTCATTGACTTTGGTTGGCTTTTCGGGTAATGCTCCCCTTCATCTACCAATGCAGGGCTTCCCTCGTCCTTCTGTTTTTTGTTTTTTTTTTAAGAACTGGTGATGTGTAAAGTGAGAGTTTTATCTGAGAGGTAAATGAGATGATTCATCTAATTGGCTGGTTATTTCAAAGACACGTTGGGGTCAGGCAAGCTGAGTTAGCAACTTCAGAGAGAGATCGTTTTACTCAACCAAAATATTTTTAGATCACAGCAAAATGTGTTTCATCAAGCCAAAGAAAAGTTTCTCTTTTTTTCAATCCTATGCAAGTGAATGATATTTTGAGTGGCAATCCCCCTGTGTTTCTCACCTGCAAAATTTCTTAATTTTAGTAATACAAGAGACTGATTTGTTTTTATATTCAACACATTCGCAAGATGTTGTTTTATGGAAATTACAAAGGCCAATATCACAGCCAGAGGCTGCACAAGGCACTCTGATTAGCATTTGATCAGATCTTTAGCACTTTGATTAGTTTTCTTTTCTTTTCTTTTTTTTTTTTCTTGTAACATGTCCTAGAACTTTTGCCTTCACTGCAGGCGATGCTAAATATGTCATTATGATTCATAAAGCATCCAACACGTTCTAATTCATGCCTTTTATTCAGATTAACAGCACATCAAACCAACAGATTGTAGAGAGAAACAGTATTGAAGGCCAAAAAGAGAGTTTCCACCCTATGCTTGCACTTATTAAGCAAAAACATCGGGGCATTCTCATAGCTTTCACCGCGACATATTGCATTCCACTCGGCATCCCCGTGCTCTTTCACACTGCATAAAATGCAAATCCAGGCCTTGTGAATGCACATCTGAATTTCAAAAGCGTTTGGGGCTAAAATCATCCCCCACTGCATGCAGGGCAAGATTAGAATACGCTGCAAAGATTGCCTTATAACGCTGCATCTGATAGACAAAGCAGCTGATTTATGACAACGTCTGCCGCAAAACACATTACGTAAATCAAATAAATTTGAAGCAAATGATGAAAACGTAAACAAACAAACAAAGATTTAAAAAAAAAAAAAGGGGGCAAAAGTACAATTTTCTGGATTAGTCTCTGAAAGTATACCAAAACAGACACTGGCTGAATATTGCAAGGAATACAAGCAAAACAATCAGAGACTGAAATGAGAATTGACAAAAAAAAAAAAAGCACATTAATCTTTCGGAATAACAGAGTCAGAGGTGAGGACAAGTAATGTTTCAGCCAATCTACTCACAGCGAGATAGAGCGCTGCGTAAACGCTGAGCGCTGCCTCTTTGGAAGGGAATGTTTTGCGGGCCCGTAGGATGTCCTCTTCATTGCCTGTGCAGGCCTCCTGGTGACTTATGTAGCGTAGTGCCTGTTGACAGCCCAGCGCTGTGTAGTTGGGTTTACATACAGTCAGAAAGTGGGGGGCCAGGTTCCCCGTGACCACCTGCCCGGCATTGACAAATATGTCCGTGGTGAAGAGACCGAATGCGTATACACCTATGGAAAAAAAAAACGGAAAAAAAAAACAAAAAAAAAAAACGGACAGACAGAAGTATGAAAAAGACGTCGTCATACAAATGTCAGGGACATGGAAGAAAACACAAAGAAACTCTCATCCTCGGCTATGGAGAGCACTTTTCATTACCAAGTTTACAAGCGTAATTCAAAACATCCATGAAGCCATGTTATTGTATTTGATTATTCATTATGAGCCGGTCCAAAACACGTCTACGGAGCCTGTTCAAGCACAGGCAGTAAAAGGATGACAAATCTCTCACAGGACCGTTTTTGGTCTACAGACATGGCTCAAATTATACAGTTCCCCCTCACAGACAATCATCTTTCAGAGCGAGTGTGAATGTGCATAAGAAGTACTAATGTTCTTCCACTGAAGAGCTAATAAGTTTTCCTTGCTTTCATCTCAGTAACATCACACTCCACGGATCTGAGTGTGTGAGAATAATGACACGTGTAACAGAGCTTAGGAACATTATTATCACTGCAATTCCAGAAAAAAAACCCCTACTGTGTGCACAGACTAAGGCTTTATGAGCACAATTTACATGCTAAAGAGAACAGCTAGATTGTTTTTGAGATAAAAACCTAAGCAATGGCCTTTACCAGACACCAACAGCTAAAGGAATAATCTGTTTAGTATAACAGCAGCACTAAATCAAGAAATGTTCTGTCAGATGTCTGTAAGTATGATTTATAACACGGCTGCGTTTTGTTTCCTTTATGCTACGTTTCCTAAAGACATCGACTAAATCTTATGTTTAATCTTTTCATTAGTTAGCATTTATTGTTATATTTCATCATATCTTTTTCATTCTTTGGCTTCACGTTTTTAGGGACGCTTTCGGCCCTAATCCATGCTCCATGTACTTTCCGTTACATTTCTTGTATGGAAGGCACTGCACAAACCAAACTATTTGTCCTTATCATTACTGTTATTATTATCATTATTGTCATCACTGGCGAATAATGACAAACTGTTATTGTGTGTGAAAGCGTCGTATTTCTTTCCTTCACTGTTGTTACAATCTAATCGTCACGTTTCTTCTTCCCCATCTGTGTATCTCCTGTGACAGACACACTTGACAGGAGCATTTTTACAGCTGTCAGATAAGACTTGCGTCTTCATTGAGTCATCTGATAAACATCGGCCGAGGCATTCCGTCGACGCTAATCGAACAATACCCCTTTTAGCAGCTTACACACCAAAAACACAATTGGCCCTTGGCTGGAGCTTTTCGAGACATGGAAAAAGTCCCATTTTTTTGGCGACAGCATCCAGGAAAATCTCGTCAGATGACATTAGTGAATGTGACTCAACCTGATTGCTTTGCGTAAAGAAAGTATAAATTTAAAAGGAGTCTGACTTATGTCAAATTCATCATATTTGCTGTCATGCATGCATGCATGCAGTACCGCTGGGCTTGGAGAACTTGGGAGTTGAAGTCACTGGCTGTACACTGGCTGCAAGTGCAAAAACCCATAATAGTTCACATCTGTCTACAGAGTTATTTCAACTTTGAGGTAAAGTGATGAAGTCATTCCAGCTGATGATCCTCAGTTGTTATTAGTATTAAAGGAAATCAAAAACTTAGGTAAATGCTGAATGAGAAAGTGATTAATGTCTTTTTTTGTTTTTTTACTTTTTAATTCACACTGTTGATGTAAGTGTCAGGAATAAACAATGACTCAAGGAAATATTTTAATAAGCTAGTGCAAAATTGGATTTCTTTTTAGTCTGAGAAATCCTTGAAAATTACTTTATGACTAAATGTCAGAGATAAAAAAAAAAAAAAAAGTATTAGAGATTGTTGAGATGAACTCTCAAAACTGTGTCAAGCGTGACTGTCTTTCATTTTATTTAAAAAAAAAAAAAAAAAAAAAAAACAAGCTACAAAACATAAGTCATTCAAGTTTTGAATTCATTTGAAAACAGCATTTTAGAGCTTTAGAGTTTTTCTTTTTTTTCCTGACAACTTCTGTTCTACTCTGAGAGCAGGCAAGAACCTGCAGTGTGCTCTCTTTGAAGTACCTTTCATCTTTCTATGCATTCCCTCTATCCAGCCCTCTGCAATTGTCTCCACAGTGTGTATTAATGAGGAAACCTCTTCAGACACAGAGAGTGGAAAAAAGAGAAGAATATAAACATCGAAAAGCAAAACGACAGTGTGCCTGTGGTTAAGCGCTGGCGTATCATGACCTGTGGCTATTTTTTCTAAATTTAATCTCTGACTGGTAACGCTGCCATGTGAGTCATTATGCACATACGAAAGGAAAAATGAAGAAAAGCCCGGGTCGTGAAGCAACTGGTTTCATTGAATATGCTCTCGCCAAAGTACTCGCAGACAGAATTACTATCAAGACGTCTGTGGGTGTGTGTCCTCTGTCTATCTGTGTGTGTGTGTGTGTGTGTGTGTGTGCATGTGTGTGTGGGAGGGTGTGGGTGAGTGCCAGTTACATGGTCTGCATTTAGACAACAAAATCCACAGAACAATAAAATGGATAAAGGCAAAGAGGAGAGTTACAGAACCCAGAGGTACCCCCCAAAAAAAGGTAATGAAGCCAAATTCTTAGTTGGAGTAACTGCAGCGAAAGGTTTGCCAAAGCTATAAAAGGATATATGATATTTCTTGAGTGCCTATAAATGTATTTAGTCAAACACCAGAGAAGAAAAGCAAAGGAAAGGGTTTCCATCCTAACCACTGGAGTAAACGGTAATAGTGCCATCTACATTTTGTCACACTGGTATTTTTACGGACGGATCCTGTGGATAGAAAGTGTAAGTGTTAATCAGTGATCCCTGAGAAAGTGGCAAGAGCCCTGCTCTTCGTAGAGCGCTCCTGCTGTTTCTCTCGGACGGATGCTCTCGTGGTCCTAAAGATCATCCTGTTGGCACCACAACAATAGAGTATGAGGGCCTCCTCCTCCTCCTCCTCCTCCTCCCATCTGATCTGTGTCTTTAAAACCAATGAGTAATTCTGTCAAATCCTCAACCGGACAAATCCACCGCTCGTATGGTGTCCGAGAGTAAGCTGGCGTGAACGTTTAAAGCCCACACACAAGCAGTGAGGATCTCACACACACACACACACATACATAACCGCTCTGATTCTGTTTGGAACGATTATTCATAGAGTTGAATTTCAGTCAGGTGTAAAGTAGCACAGGTATAAACAGTTAACTAGCAATGATATGTAACTGTGGCTTTTCTCAACTGAGAGAGGTGAGGTGAAGAGAAAAGAGCCTATTTATTGGTGTAAATGCAAGACTTAAGAGGAGATAGGAGAGGATTTCCACTGAAGATCAGGCTAATAATCCTCTTCACTACTCTATCCTTATCTCGGAGAAGCTCCAAAGCAGAAGAGACAACTGCACAGTATAGCCCCACCTTTACTGTGTCAGGGTTCAGAACCTTCATTGTACGGCAAAATCACTGGAGTGAAACAAACTCCGGGATTGTTTGTACCGTCTTAAACTCTCAGAGTTGGACACCGGTACATTTGCCGTCTGAGGGCAAATGACAATGACCCCCGAGGTTAAATGAGACCGGAGAACATACTCGAGTTAGATATATTTGTGATGCTTTAAAAAATATACAGAGAAGTCATGCACACATACCTAAAAAACGGAATGTCCTGCGGACCAGCGGGTTGAGATAACAACAGTCCCCCGTCACAATGGTCTTCTCTCGGGTATCCAGCTCTTTTGATGTGTACTGTATCAAAAAGAGCGCAGTCTCTGTGATAGTAATCTAAAAAGAGAACAAAACAGATAAAAAAAAAAAAAAAAAGAACAGAGAGGCATTAACAACAATGCGAAACTCCTTTTCCGAAATCGCCATAAAGTAAACCGCTGGGTGGCACATGACAGTCGCCATGGGAAACCAGTCAGAACTCAGTACGCAGAAAGTATACAGCCATTAAAAGGAACGCCATCTGCATGCCACCTGCTGAATGCAATACGGCATATTGAGAGAGATTACCTTGGCTTACTCAGACAGTTTACATTACTGATACACTGACACACCGCACACAGGTGGCAGCTGTTGTAAGGTTCTCCAGCAGATGAATGGATGCATGAGGCCCATGTCCACACGCAAAATACAAAACTCTCTCACAATACTACAGTTACGTTTCAAGGGCCTATGCAGGTGGGATGGTTAACAACAGACATGGTACTCCAGTGGGCTAAGGATTGTAACAGTTACTGGTGTGTGAAATGTTGAAATTGAATATTGAATTTGTTGTTGCCATTGGAGACCAGGAAGAGAAAGAGGGTGTAGGAATGGAGGGCAGGGGGAGTGGGGGTGGGGTGTATTTTGCACTTTCAATGAGACACTCAACACAGTAGAGAGAGTTTAGAGATAGATTTTTCGCTATGAAACCTTTTTGAAGCGTTGGTATAAAATGCACCTGACGATTTCTTCTTCTTTTTCTTCATTTTTAATTAACTGGTTTTGTTTCATTGTTCAAGTGCCAGTAATGCCAAACATGCATAATTCAAACGGTTTTGGAGTTCATACGTGATGCTGGCACACATTGGCAGCTGTTAGTCAATGAACTCTGGATTCATTACTGTGCAAAGTACTGTCCTGCTTTTTTTTGGCAGCTGCCCTTTCCCTTCACATCCATATTGGCCTATACTCTGACTAATTATCTTTCCTTTTTTTTCTTACATAATTATACAGAGCCCAAAGACACATTACAGGAGGCACCTTATATCGCACTTTATAACAAGCCTTCAAGCATCAATGTCACAAGATGCGTGAGAGTGTGTCCGGCGTCTGACAAAATCATTTTCCTATGGGCGGCGCTCAGAAAATTGCAGGTTTTATGCCACTTTATGGATCCTTTAAAAAAGAAAAAAAAAAGAGCACATTCTCCTTGTAAAAAGCTACGCCTGAAATGACTTTGCTTTCAACTTGACCATGGAGCAAAATCAGGTTATGGAGTTATAATAACATTCTTACTCAGTCTAAACCTGCTGCATGGTGGACTTTTCACACTGGCCCTGAACTGTGCACATACACCCTGCTCCTGTCAGAGAGGCACACTCCAGCTTACAGGATCAGCTCTGTATCCAGAAACGCCAGGTTGATTTATGAAACCCTCCAGCCGAACAGTGCAGCAAAGACAGAGAGAGAGAGAGAGAGTGAGAGAGAGAGAGAGAACACCCAAAGGCTTAACACAAGGAATAAACCTGAGTAGAACAACTCTGAATATGATGGGGTTTTTTTTTTTCATAGTGTTGCGAGAGCCACACAGATATGTGTGCTGAAAAAAAAAAAAAAAGAAACAGGAGGTCTTGGCTACAACCCCCCCATCCACACACACACTTACACACGCACACACACACACACACAAACACACACCACCTTTCTCTGAAGAGCCAAGCAGCCCTAGGCCTGGCTCCACAGCACAACACCACGGTGAAATCTGGGTTATGCTCTTTTCCTACGAGAGACATGCTCTGGGTACTTGAAAGACATCATGCTGTGGTTCTCTGTTGTTGTAATTTGGATTCTTTTCGCGATGGTGCAAAAATGAACTTGATATACTGCACATTCAGTTCAATATTCTCTCTCTGGGTGAAAGTGAAACTGATTTAGCACAAACAAAAAACAAATGCAAACATCAAATTCGGATTCAAACCTGTTTTACTGCCTACCGTAGTGCAGTTTCGTTCCTGTATTACTGAAAAACAGCTATGAATGGTATCATGAAGCTCTCAGCGATATTGCTTTTCAGAATAGTCTTATTACCAGACATCCCATTTGAAATGCATGAGGAAGTAACACCTGTACTGAAAACCACATTGCCTCAAAATCCTCAAAAGTATCATTTTTGAGAATTGCTAGCACAAGGAGAAATATAATTTGTTTCTGATAATTGCCCTTGGATATTTCTTACACTATGAGCTGTGTTTATGCTCTCATGATATTCATATATCAACAGAGGATAAGAATAAGTATGTCTATTTGACGGGCAGTCTGAGTTTCGTGATGCATTACTCTAATAATGTCAAAGGTTAAGGGCTAGATTAGGGTTTATATGGTCCAGTGCCCTATAAAGCTCAATAGAGCATAAGAGGCATTTTAATGGGGTTTTCAGACACACAGCTCACTGACTGACTGACGGGGGTCAAATGAACTATAAATTCACTGGAGGACTTTCCCCTTTTAATCCATAAAATTTTAAAAATAAAACATCTTAACAGATTTGAATTAGACTGCAGAAATACAAGCATTTAAAAAAAATCCCCATTAAAATAGAGTTGGAAATTAATCTCCATCAAAATAATCTAACAGTTAACTCTAAGCCTTAACTAAGCCATGGTGTTCTTAAATACATATTTTCAAGGTTTCTGAACATGAAGAGATAATAAGACAGCAGTTGGAGTAAAGAAATGAAGTCTCAGGCCACCCTGACAGTTTGCCTTGCTCTCACAGTAGCACCACTACACAGTCTTTGTGGCCTGTCAATGCATGCTCCAATCAGAAGCCATTAAGATACTGACAGAGAAGCAGTTCTACAGCACATACAAAACATACTGCACATAGATACACAGAGAGAGAGAGAGAGAGAGAGAGAGAACTATAGACCAGATACACACACACACATGCACACATAACTGTGGCGCACACACACACACACACCCACAGAGCTGTGCCGTACACACACATACACACGCACGCACACACACACACACACACACACACACACACACACACTCTCACACACACACAGACACATCACATCACACTGTCATATTTCTCAAACCCAGCACTTTCCAGAGGCAGAGGAGGAAGAGGAGGCGGTAGTTTGGCTCTTTTATGTTTTCCTACTCTACTGTCGTTTTCACTTTTGCTGATGTTCTATCAATTTATATACCTTCTCGTTGGTGCTCTCGCTTTCCCCGATCAATATCGGCATTTAGTTCTTAACTCAATCAACTGATTTCTTTTCTTTGGGTACACAAAGGAAACCGATGAGTGCCAGGGTGTGTGTGTGTGTGTGTGTGTGTAAGAACACTAACCTCTAAAAGAAAATAATGCTGACAAATCCCTCTAATAAAACAGTTTACACTTGGTGTCTCATTTCCCTTTCCACTAAGGAGAATAAAGCAGTTAGGAAGCATTACTTCCAGGCTTTGGAAAGATGGAGCAAAACTGTGAATAATTTACAGGGTAAACTTAAGGTACCTGAACTTCCGCAGTTAGTCACTGCAAACCGTAGTCTTCCTGTCGTATCCCATTAACATAAGCTACAATTGCCCTAATAAGGTACAACTTACTTATCCCAGTCTCTTAAGCACACAACACAACAGAGAGCCATTAAGACCAAACCACTGAGGCAGCTAGAGAACATCTGTCAGTGTTTCCCCAGCCCCGTGACAACAGTCTGATCCTGGGCGAAAATAAAGAGATGTTTTTGTAGGCACCATTCTCTGGACCTAATGAACAGGAACCACACTATGTCTTCATTTGAACCCAACCCATTCATGGCAAATATCTACACACTACACACACACACACACACACAAACAAAAAGGTTGAAACCAAAGCTCAAACTGGAATCCGCACCTGTGTATATCAGTCAGACCAGCAGTAGGTAGCTGTAATTTTCAATGCGTCCCATCTGAAGGATAAAAGGGTTATTGAGGTCTTTTACAGGTATATTGGATTTGGGGGGAAAAAAGAGAGAGAAAAAGACAGAGAGAGAAAAAATGTAATCCTTTGAACATTAAGCCAGCTCTTGGTGTTTTAAATTTTTTTGTTGCTCTAGGCTATGTCTTTCTCATGACTTTTGCAACAGAGCTCGCAGTCAAATTTCAGTAACCCTTAAACCTTTCAGTGCACCAAATTACTAATCACTCAAACGTTCAAAAGAAGGTGATTTTCATGAGGTGAAAAATATATTAGGACCACTGCAGTTGAACAGTCAGAGATATAACCATAAGCAGACTTCAGGATTGGAACAATTCCAGCATAGTAACAGAGAACAGGGGATTAAGAAATAAAATTGCATTAGTTATCTCCTTTTTTTTTAATTCAAGGATTTCTTACCAACACAGCTTTGACTAATGGATAACGAGAGTTTATAGACACCATCAATTCCATAAAATTATTCTGTGTCACAAGAGGTTAAATAAATGCACTGTAGTTAAAGCCAGGCACTGAAATTTAAAATGGAATGTCTTGCATAAAAACAAAAAGGAGATATTTTCTGCAATCTTTTCAAATGCATCCAACTAGTTTTCTAAAACGTTACCTCTGAAGATTTTTAGCGGGATTCCAAAAGGAAAAATCAACCCAGAAAACCAAGCATACTTCACACATTCATAATTCATGGCACCTTTTTTTGGCAATTTCAAAAGAAAACAACTAAGCTTTTAAAAACTCTCAGTCTATGTGGGCACAGACAACTAAAAATTCCTAACAGTGTAACTTATTTAAAAAAAAAACAAACAATAAAGGCCAAAACACGCATCTTTCACATAACAAAGACTAAAATCAAGCCACTACAATGTAAGCAATGCAACATTCATGTTAAATGAAAGAACTTAGGCCTGTTTGTTGCATTTCCAATTAAATCCAAACTCCAAACAACAGATACACCATCAGAAAGAAACCAACCAGCACAACTCTTAATGGTCTGGACCAGGTTGTCACATCATTACCTTATTGTCCACTGTCCAGTGTGAATAGGGAAGGAGAGAGGAAACTCAATATTCTCATGAATTTCATTAAAATAAATGCAATGGACTGATGATTGCTCAGTGTCTTTAGTGAAGAATGTAGCATTCAAAGAATGTGACTGCACCCTTTTTTCTTATTCTTTCAAATCTTTTTTTTTTTCTCTCGTTCAGCTTTCATGTGCCAGTCTAAGGTGAGGTAGATGAGGATGTGCAATCAGTCTCATTTGAATTGAACCAGGAGGTCAGAGATACTGTTTATCTGTTAACTGCAGCCATTAGCATCTGTGTTTGGATTCAGTCAATCACACCTGCTCTCTCTCTCAGGTCAGTTCAACAGCCCTGGGCTACAGATGCTGCTTGTGCATGATGTGTGTTTATGTTGGTGTAAAGTGAGTGTGCGAAAGAGAGAGAGAGAGAGAGAGAGAGAGAGAGAGAGGGGGGGGGGGGGGGGGGGGAGAGAGAGAGTGAGAGGGGGGAAGGTTGAAATTGCTAACTTTACCTGATAAGGATTATTGACGATTTCATTGATATAATGTGATTTGCGCATACATTAAAAGGACAATGCCTTTTTCATTTGTATATCCCTTCTGTCGAAATCACTTAACCGATCTATCTGGTAAGGATTTTACCTAAATCCATGATAGAAATACAAATCCCACATAAAAGCTATCATTAAACAAGCATTTAAACATTTTTATTCCTTAGAACAGTAAGGGCTGGTTTTCACTGAAGATTAATCCAAATGGATTTTTACACTGTATTTATGTATTTACCATGGCTGAACAGGTTTGGCATCAGTCCAGCATATCAGTTCATCATCTATGGCACTATACTGTCAGAGTGGTTCAAGCCTATGCTACGTCATCTGGTACTGTCTTTACCTGTGTCCCCGACAGTGTCATAAACAAAATACCAGTCATAAAGCACCATAACCTGAAATAGCTAGCAATTCACAGAGACGGACGCCATTACCTACAAGTGCTATAGAATAGCGCACGGCAATTTCAATACTGTCAGTTGGTTCATAATGGAAAAGGTGCCATGTGTCATACGAAGTCATACATTTTATGTTTGTGGGCATAAGAAGGTGTTACGCTAATTATGTGCCATTGTTTGAGTTGATGGCACTATCACATTTAACAAAGACTTGTTAATTGTGAACTACTGCTTAGTTTATAAGTAGATTTTGAAAAAGTTATAATGTCAGGGAACTTACATTATGATAAAATACAGCAATTACCACAACAAAAACAGACATTGCTTTTTTTAAGTTCTCCAAACTATGTTTTGTTAAATTTGCACAGACATGTTTAGAGAAGATCAGTTGGAAGATATGATTCTCAGATTAACAAAAGCACTACTGAATTTAATAACTTCGGTGTATCAATCTCACCTGAACCTCCTTTACAAAAACACTCAGGGTATGAAGTGTTTCAGTGTAAAACAGTCTTCTTATTCAGCTTCACGCAGTATGCTTCACTGCTCATATGATGTGGTTCATCTTGTGCAAATCCACATTTTTTTGTATTTTTTTAGACCAATCCATATCCGTCACGCTACCAGCTCTGACTATAAATTAGACACTGTTTTACTGTACAGTAAGTATCAAATCTCCCTGCAGCTGTTTTTTGTGGGGTTTTTTCCCTTCAGACTGAACTGATCTCTGTCTACATCAGCTTCACCCAGGGTCAGCTAAAGTGAAATGGAACTTGGGTTATTTTTTTCCAAGCCTGGATCAGGAGAGACGTGATCCGTATATGTTATCACCTATCTCCCAGACTATTACACCAAGCAAGAAAAGACTTATTGGACAATGCTGTTCACTGGGTCACCATCACTTTCAACCAGCCCATCGTTCAATGAAGCTTGATTCAGTAAAGCCGTTCACAGAAGACCATTAATACATGCTGGAATGATATCGTCACTGAATTACATTCCTTTAAAAGAAGGATTTCACATCCATTACTAAGGTGAGAGAGGCTCTTCTTGTATTGACCGATCTAAGACTTTCCAACCCTTTCTTTGTGACACAGTGTAACATTATGCAGTGTAACAGATATGAGGAAATGTGACATGAGACAGGTCTTGTGCTAAAAGTCGTTAATGATATGTTTCTGTAGAAATGACTGGTAATTCTAGTAGGAATTCTAAGTAGGAAACCCTTAATCAGAGTGCAAATTATACAATGACAATTGGGGGGGTCAACTTTTTCTCCAGGGCTCTATAGCATAGGATAAATAAATGTTCTGACCCCTCCCCCAAAATGTTGTTTTTTTTCCTCTTTGTGGGGGTCCAAGTCTTAATTAAGGGGGTCAGACCCCCCCAATCCCCCCCGTAATTCGAACCATGCCCTTAATGCAGTCATGAAGTGTAGGTGACGGTCAGTTTCACCATAATACACGTGCTGAAAGACATTTGAGAGGTCATTTTGCTGACAAATGGTTTTCAGCCTTGGGGATTGACAAAAACAACAAAAGGCAGAAAATATTTAACTGTCTGCACAGACAAATTCCACATATTAACGTTTAAAAATCATTCAGACCCGAACGAAAGTTCGTAAATAGGCAGTGGAAATACAGAAAGCATCGAAGATGACCTAGATGCAGTGTGTAGCGGTGGAGGTGCGTCTGAGTATACCCTACAGATTTTAACAGAGAGCAGTCAGACAGATTGCACACTGAAACTACGAACAAACTCCAATTAGAGGGTCGTTCTTTGTCACAAGAGAAGTGTGAATAAAGTTCGAAGTGGGGATTGATGCAAAGAGTTAGGCAGGAACAGCTCTACTGAGTCACTTACAGATTGTCACCTCTAATGATTGTGTGTGGGCTGTGAAAATGTGGGGATTTCTCTTTTGTCTGAACAGATAGTGACGTGTGAGTCGGGAGTTAGAACGGACGAAAGTTAGAGAAATCTCCTTTCAAAACTGACAGTGCCTCTGAGGTGTCAAGTGACTGAATCATAAAGTAAACTAATAGCATTCAATACAGGCTCATGTGGCTCCATTTATGTAATTGGGGAATGGGTGAAGAGGGGCACGTGTTTGTCATAAACATGTCATATACTTGTCATATATTGTCAAGAGGACACCGAAATCTTTTATATATTACCACATTCGTTGATTATTTCCATTTATCCCTCATTAATTAAACATGAATGCATGTTCCAAAAATTGGTCTGACCAGTGTGCTAATGTGACACTGCGCTAATTGGTCCGTAACCTAGGCTGTGCTGACGATAATTCGGATGGTACTCTTGACCTTTCCTATAGCCATCGACCGCATGTTGGACGCTTATTCTCTCATGGGTTTAAGCGTTTAAAGCACCGGGCTTGTAAACGAGAGACAGAAGAGAAATGAATGTATCGACCTATGCCTTGATCGATTCAAGCTGGATAACTCTTGTCACATTCACCCAACTGTATAATTCCCAGCGCCGCCCCGACTTCAGACACCTTCTCTGAAGTCTACCTTGCCAAATAAAAACAACAGCTTTAAAACAGCGAAGTCAAATAAAGTGCTGTTTTAACGAGAGAAGAACTCTATATTTAAGCTAAATGTCTTTTAATGACTTCTTGCAATTTTTGGGTCACTACATGGACTTCGAACAGTGATCATTGTGCGGGGGGCAGAGCAACTCACCACAAGTGTCGGGACACCTGCAACCACCGCATACAGCAGGGCGGGAGGGATAGCGCTCGTCTCCTCGGGTCCGAGGTAGGGCTTCGTGTAGGAGTTGTCGTAGCAGAAAAATCCCTGGACGTGCACGTTGAACGTGTCGGTGTACTCGAAGTAATATGCCAGCATGACTGTCCCCGCCATGATCACCAGCTGAAAATAGAGCATGGTCGTCAATAATTGGGGCAAAAACATTTAACAATCCACTTTGCTGAGGCACTAAAACCCGGCAGTCTTGAGTTTCCTTCGTCTGCCTAGAGCAGAATGGTCATAGCCCCTTCCATCTCCTCATTCCGCCAGCATCTACAGCTCGTTGGAAGGCATCTGAAGGTGGCATGTAAAAAAGCGCTCTCTGACATGGCACTTCGCTCAGCTGCGCGGACCCAAATGAGCGAGCTCAGAGAGGAGGAGCGCACAGAAGCGCTCGCGACGCGTGGGTCTGCGTCTGAGATACGTGCAGCCACTGTTCGCCCTTGGCAGCAAATGATGAGGGATGGCACACAGGGCGCCGTGCCCGCTCCCCATCCACTCAGAATTTAAGCTCAGCAAATGACTCTGAGCAACTTGTCAGAGCGATCGGTGTTTGCTCAACAATTTGTCAACGATTTGGCTCACGTATTCGTACTGAGCGTGCCACAGTGGGAGGATATACGAATGGGAACAACCGTTAAAAATTTGGGGCCGTGCACCAACTAATTCATCACAGCATTTGGGGAAAGATGTACTGAGTAATTCATCACAGCAATCAAAGCAATCTCAAGTTCCAGCACACTTGCCATCCGAACTAAGGACTAACTCAAATCTCATTTTTAGCGTCAAGTGTCTGCTTCAAGTGCTGGGAGTTAAGCATGTTTTTGCCTGATTTGAGTAACTCCCAGATAATAAATGTAGGAGTGAGGCCAGTCAACAAACGCTTGAGCAAATAAACTCTAATTGGCGTGGCTGTGAATAATTTTCTCCCAAAATGTGGAAGAGGGACATTTTTGTGGGACTATAGTAAATGAAGCAGCTGTTCACTGTGTAGTATTTACAAGGGCACTCTTGCAAATTAGCATGCTTGATACGTTTATTCTACCCTATGTTTTTGCTGATTGTCTCATTTTATGGTTTCAGCTCAATATTTAGATTGAATTATCTTGTTTTAAGGGCCAATATTCCAAGAAACACAGGTTTAAGCCCTGATTTGATGGCAATGGAATCCAGATACCTGAATACTTACCACAGTTTTTTTGGAGTGAAACTGCACTAATAAGCAAGTCAGTCAAGAGGGTGCTGCCATAACCTTTAAACATCCCAGAACATATTTCCATGGCAGCTATGTGATGTTTGCACTATATGGTTCACCATCAAATCAGACAGAACACTCTGAATCATGAGAAAGATTATGTTCACCACTGACCCATCAGTTCCAAACCAAGATGTATTTCTGGATGTTGCCTTCAGTATCTGCATTTATTTAAGAATCAGTCAATGTCAGAAAATCAGAGGACAAATACTTCAGGATATCAGAATTCAGCACAAATGTATCAGGCAGTAAAATTACATTTGCATCATCATGAAATCACTATACATTATAATCATATAGTTGATGATCACTCCAACGCTCGTGCACAGTGTCCATCATCAACGACCTGTGTAGGAATTTTACAGAGGTTAATCCCATCTCAGATGCACTATTAAAACTCAAGTGAGCCAATCTAAAGGGACCCAGCTCAGCTTGCATAAAACCAGATGTTCATGTTAACCTTGTGGTGAATCAGTTATGGGAAGATGTTGTCTGTGTGACGCACAATTGTGCATCTGTTTTGTGCAGAACTCTAAAGGAACAAATCACAGTAATTGGGTAGTCATTATTTACAGCCTTATGGCTGACGTGATTGGTGTTCCAGTCTGTGCACAGACGTAATGATGGCTCACACTTGCATCCATGGATAATTCATTACTGCATGAAGAATAGAATAGAATAGGATAGAATAGAATGTGTGTCTATTATATGTCTTTATGGAAAAAAAAGAATAGAAAAGTCCTAAAAGTCATTTTAACAGAAAGTTAAACAATGATTGGCAATGCGATACCGGAAACAGAATATCATTAAAAGTTACAGTGACTTGTTTGTACAGATTTAAGTCTTCCTTGGAACCTGGTCATATGTTTATACTTGTACACTGACCATATCTATTATTCTTACAGTATATTCACTTTAATATATCATCTCTTTTTCATGAGGGTACCAGTATCTCATGACAGTCCTTTTACCCATAAGAGCTATAATATCCTTCTCTAATTGAATAAATTGAAGAAATCGCTTAGAAAAGCTTACTTTACACTTTTGCGCTGCGAGATTGCCCCAAAGAAACGCTTCGGCCTACATAGAGCAACCACAGACCCTTAAGATGTCCACAGGCTTGGGATAAAAAGGATCCCAACAAAAGCTCAGCCTGCAATACTGTGTGTACTAGTATTCTGATTTTTTTTTTCCTGCAGATAATAAACAGAGCTATAATAAAACCGCTCCCTGCAAATAAAGGCACATCAGAGAAGTTATGAAGGCAATATGCACTACGAGGAAAAAGATCACTATTAAGAAATTTGTTTATAATGCCGAGCATCGTTTCATCAGCCCATCTAAAATAAACAGTACTTATTAAAAGGCAAAGTAACAGAGGGAGAATCTTCAAAGCAGAAAGCTTCAAGCTGCCATGGCTTATCGTGTGTGCCATGCTTCATAAGAAATTCATGCCCTGTCTTCGTTGCACCCGGCAACATTTGAAGGGATCCTGTTTGCCTTTTTTTTTTCTTTTTTTTTTGAATGAAAACTATTTGTGACAGGCTGAGAAATGCTGAAATTTGAAGGGCATATGGATAGAATGAAAAGGTCCATATGGTGTTGAATAGCTTACATCAGGTGTCTTATACTCTCTAAACACACTACTAACTCTCTACTAGAGGTCAAGAGTCCATATTTATTGTTAGATTTTTTTAATGATCCATGTTCAAAATATCTCAAAGTGTGAAGTGGCGTTGCATCTTGCTGCATCAGACTGGAATGTTGTGATATGGATGTGTTACGTAAACTGGCATTTCCTCAAACATATCATAATTTTCTCTTTCGGTCTCAAATATAAACATTTTTAAGAGCACTGGCTATGACAACCAACCTACATGAATTACTGATTAGCGAACACATTTTGAAGATACACTGAAACTGAAAAAGAAAAGTCTGAAACAGGCATCTTGGAACAGTGTGCAGTGTCTGAGTAAGACACTCTTTAACTATAAGATGATATGGTGATTCCAGTTTTTATTATTCACATGATACAGAACAGAACTGCAAAAAGAAGGAAGAAAAGAAGGTCGATAGAATTTGTTTAGATGCTAGAATTTCAGCCAGGCAGGAATGTTTCCTGGTGAATGATGAAAAGATAATTACAAAGTAGATCAAGCTTATCAGGACTCTCCCCAAAGTCATTATGCTTTTAATTACTAATACATGCAAATATGTCAAATGCTACGAGCATAGCCTCACATGTTTACCTGGGCATGTCATCTTAGTTTTGCTGTAAATGCTTGTTTCTGCTGAAAACAGCAGAGACCAGTCTTGCATAGGCCAATTCCTCAATTATTCTGCTTAATCTGAGTTAATCTGCCTAACACAGTCGGATCCTGACGAAGACTCGAAATCTGACCTCACCTCACCTTACTGAGTGTTACTTTTTCCACATAGAAGCAAACCCTGAGCCACAAGGAATCCCAAAATACATGGAAACCTGAATATACATTTTACCTAACACGACACACTTATGAAATAGTCGTGTCTAATAAACTATCGGCTTCAGGTTTGACAGCTGAGAGGAGGTGAATTCTGTTTGAGGTTTGAATCAGAGATCCACGTGCTGTAGCTGTACTGTGCACTCACAGGGCTCTGCCTGTCCACCGCCATGCTGTATAGTTCATCAGCCAGGCCATTACATTCCGATGTACTCTCTCAGGGGTACATCTTTTGTTAATAACCCTGTAAAGTTGTGAAAGGGGCTCTGTTCTCAATTGGGAGATGCCTTTAATGCCCTGTGAGTTGAATATGACTGAAACTGGCATCAAAGCCCACTACACGAAATATATGACTGTCTCATGCACAACCATAAAAGGCTCTCTCCTTCAGAAAGTTTGGCTGTATTAAAAGAGCGGGCTGTTCCATGATTTATTAATCTGCCTCATGATTCTTTTAATAGTCTGCTGGTCTTTGTTTTAAAAGAGATGCACACTGAAAGCTTTAATCATGCGTTTTATACATCTAAAAGACACTGGCTTAATGAATCTGGTCATTTCGGGGCTTTAGTAAAGTTAACTTAAAAATAATATAGATTTTGAAAGAAAAAATATAATTGGGAGGGTTGGGGGGGCGGTTGGTAGTAAGAGCATTACTATTATGTTGCAAATCAGCGCTTGGCTAATTTATCTGTCCCCGCTACTCTATTTTGCATTCAGTAGCCTTGCTTCAGTAGACTAGACTTGCTGAATGCCACAAAGAATAGCAGGAACTCATAAAGAAGCTCTTACCTGGGAAACGGAACTTCTGGAGTGATATAAAAAAAAACAAGTTATTTTCCTTTTTTTGAAGGACTCTGCTCTCCTTTTATTTGCAGGGCCTGCAGACATGCCATAGAGAACGTGCCAGATGAAAAGGCAGGATGGAAGAAATAGCTCTCCGCACAAACGCGTATGCTCTGCAGATTCACTGGTACGTTATCATGTATTTCTAAATCGAATGACTGTATCCGGATCCAAATCTACCATAATGTTTGACCGCAAATTAAGTCTGATTAAGTTTTTTTTTCTTTCATAGATGTTAATGATTTAAAAATGGGAGAAGAATCCACGAACATTATTGTGGGATATGTGGCAACCCTTATGAGAACTATATCATTATAAAAACATGATTTGAACGTGAAACCAATATTGAAAAATGTCACATTAAATAAGTATTTCAACTGTTCTAGTTTTTTTTTTTTATTGGAATATATTCCAAGTCAGTGTGGAAATAATTAATTCTGCTTCCTGGTATGCCTGAGGAAGTTGCCCCAGCTTTCACCTATAAAAATTAATTTTTAATCGCCAATTTCTGGATTCAGAATCCTTTAACTTCTCTGTTTTTATGGGAATACACTCAAACTGATGGAAACATTGTACGAATTTTACAGACATGTCATAGAATGACATTGCATAAGCAAAGCAAAACCATCAGTACTGAGTCATGGGGAAAAAAATCACAGCGTTGTTCTGGTTAATACCACTTTTTCAAAAAACTGAGTGACTGAGGGTCTTTGAGTTGAGGAAGTTGCAGAGACCTTTGTTCAGGGTGAAACACATCACAAACAGACAATTCGACATTTCGGTAATGAGTGCATGACTCATCCTTTGGCACAAAGGATGCTAAAAGTTGAATGTCGTGTCAACACTTTGCTGATGTATTCCGTACAACAGTTGGCCACAGATGTACTAAAATATCAATCATACTATCGGTGTAAACCAAAAGCAACAGGACCTTTCTATTGCCCACAGTTAAAGAATGACTCAGATGATAAATAGATATTATGTGCTAATGAAGTGCCATCTAGTGGCCCTGCAGTATAAAAAATCTATTATAACCTGTCATTTATAAATGAGGGTGTAGCCACAGGTGAAACCAGTGTTCTGTCACAAACATATAAGACACACTAGATAAGATGCTGACCCAACACTAGATAAGATTTGAAATGATGGAGTAATTTACTCTGTGTAGTGTTTACATTCAGTGTAAACAGAAATGATGTGTTATAGGACAGCACTACTTATGGTCTACAGTGTGTCTCCTATGACTGGCACAGTTTACAAATGTGCTACCAATTATAACAAAATCAATCATTAATCCCCACCATCACCGAATTCCTCAAATTATACAACCGCACAGAACATGTAAACACCTGTCTGATCATCTGTAATGATTTAAACTCTGTCTGAACGTAAAACACTGTAAAATGTCAAAGTCTATGGTAACACGCTTTTGTGTTAAAGTCTGATCCCCCAAACCTGATCTATAATGATCATCCTTCTGAAAGCACACCATGAGGCATCTGGGCTAATTACAAATATTTACAGCCCGCTGTCTTCCTCGATTACTGTGGCGGTGCAAAGGAAAAAAAAAAAAGCGCCGTGTCATTGCGACAGGCCTAAGCCAGACTGAGCCGGCCAGATTAATGAGGCTAGACCAGGAGGGAGCAATGACTGAGCATTTCATTACGGGCTCACCACAAAAGCAAATTCAGCACACACACACACACAAACACCACCACAGCAACACACATACACACACTCCACACCCCTATAGTTGCATAAATACACACCTGTGTTACCTTCCTAATCCCTGAACCTATTTCAAATTCTGTGTCCCCGATACTGAGGACTGAGACAGAAAGCACAGTGTGCCAGTGCACACATAAAAAGATAATATTTCAGGTTATGGTGCTAAAGCAACAGATCTCACAAGAGGAAATGTGAACAACTGGAGTGTTTGAATGTTTTCCCCTGAAGCATACAAATGTACAACAAATATATTGTACTATTTCCCATGATGTTCTTTAAGTGTTCTAGACTAAACCCTGTCAAGATGAAACAGTGCATAGCTTGAATGATGATATTTTGGAAGAAGCAAACAGAATAGAGATTATCTCAAAATAACCTGAGAAAATTCTAGAACAAACACAAACAATAATACATGACTGTATAAGGAAGATTAAGAAGAGAGAGAGAGAGAGAGAGAGAGAGAGAGAGAGAGGTGAAGACAGGTTCATCACGAGGGTGTAAGTTCTGGGGGGCGTGACACATCCTCCTATTTAAGAGGCATTATGAGAGGAGTGTGTGTTGCATGACTGACAGCAAAGAGACCAGACGTGACTCTAAGGTGTCTTTGACAGATGGAGAGAATATGCTGTGCACATCGTGGGGGCCTTTAACCCAATAGAGACTCACTTTGGGTGTGATTAAATAAAGAAAGTTTTGGCAGTCTTGGCCAGGCCCTTTCCCTGCAGTGGTTTAAAGCCCTATCTTTCGTGCAGTGGAGGATTCTGGCTGATTCACATTACCAGGGAAGCCTCATAAAAATTCAATGATGCAAGAGTACAAGCTTTCAGTGTAGAAACGGTGCCAGCTACACCATCTTTTCAAATATTTTATTTTATTCTTTTATCTGTTACGTATAATAACCGAACAATATAATTTCACGGTCCAAAAATGTCAAGTTCTAGACTAATGCATGAGCATAAGAGTTACTGTCTATGTCTTTGACATTTTCCAGGTTAGATGAACAATGTTGGTACCACAGCCGTGAAAATTAGGACAAGAGCTGTACCATTAAAGACCACACTGCTCTTATCCTCCACAGGAAGCAATACATTTCACTGGATTACTCCAGAAAGTTCTGTTCTGAAGCCTCAAGACTGTGTTTAGTGGGTAGAGTGGTACAGTAACCTTGGGAACAGAGAGCCTTGATTCAGGGCCCTGTAGACACTCTGTGCCCACTCAGAATGCCTCAGCTCCACCAACGCAATCCAAATCCCAATTCTACAGACAGGAGCGAAGTCTCAGCGCCATACTGTGTCCCTCCTCACCAGAGCAGAGCCCAGACTGAGAGGGCTGTTTTTAAAACTCACTCAGTAAGAACCAGATCATCACAGTCTTGTGTGAATACATTACATTTTTGATCTATAAAGCACAGTCTTAAACCCACACCTACAGCAGTAACCATATCACATCTAACTACCCTTCCATGACACATAACTCAGGTGAATGGGTATTTTTGCCACACATTTCCCATAGAATATCAAAAATATCATTTGATTTTCTTATGCACGCACATAAAGAAAAGGTTTTCACCATCATGGTCTTCCATTTAAAACAACTCTAAGAGGACAGTTAGTTGATACATTCTGCTGGCTGTGATAACTGAGTCTGAAGATGCCAGTAGCCCCATATGTGCTGAAAAACAATGGGAGAATATGAGGCTGTGATTTGGCTTTCTCACTAGGCAAGTAATCAGTTACCACAGCCTGTGGATCTCAACATGCCCATGTGCATACATCGGGATGATGAAAAGACTAAAAAAAAAGTGCACCTTTCCTTTACATATATATGCTTGTGTAAGGTTAACATATCTCTAGTATTAAACATGCAGCTAAACCATTCTAACCACTTGTTAAGAACAGCATGGTAAAATGATGAAAATGTATCATCTTTACAATTTAAGAACTGATGTATTAACTTTCCAATTAAGAACTGCTAAAACAATAAAATGTAAGAAACAAAAAGGTCAGAAAAACAGTCACTTCTCAGCTTTTTCCATACATCAGTCACCTCTGAAGCATGTTGTATATCGCAAATACTACCATTTGCGGGTCATATCATTAGCATGGGAACAGTTTGTTTGCTAAGCCTAAATGCCACAGTCAGGTCATTTTGGTTTAATAATGACTGGCCAGATCTGACCCTGCAGTGCTAAATGTACTCTGTAAACGTAGAGAGATGAGGATGTGGCCCATTTCACACCTATTGCTGATTCATGTATCCTCTTTATTTAAATGAAGGTGATTATAATGTTATTGCATCTCTCCTTAGTGATAATAGAACCCTGATTAAACAGCCTTGCCTCTTTTTCAGGAGAAAATCATCAAATCTCTGCTAACCGCTGGGTCGGCCTGGTTAATTTACTGTGACATTTTCACACATTCACCTTCTCTCCTCTCTATGGCACAAAGTAGCACGAAGGAACGAACGAAACAGTTCGAGGTCGGTGTAATCTTAATGATCTGTGATACTGCTTTAAAAATTATAGACTACAAGAAGAGGAGAGGTCACATCCATTTTTTTTGTTAAAAAAGCAAATTAAAGTAAGGTCAAAACAAGCTCGCTTCTTAATCAACTATCTAAGATTATAATCATTTTGTGTTCTAATTAAAAATTAGCTCAATTTGTTCAGTCCTTACCTCAACAAGCATATATTTGTAGATTTCCCAGTTACTTCTTTGAGGTGGCATTTCTTGACTTCTGACTCCTGGATGTGAAAGAAAGAGATATTTATATGATTAATTATGTATTTAACGGTTACATTATTACATACTAATTACATTTCGTATAACATTTTTTTCTTGTCTCCTTGCAGGTATACATTATTAAGACATACCACTAGATGGCGCCTGATACCCTCACTTGATGACCAACCTATGATCCATAGTGTCTGGTCTATTTCATTTCAATTAGGTATAATTTAATACAATTTATTTTTCAGCATAAATCAGTTTGACATTCAATACCTGATAGAGTACTTCGTATTATTTCACATTATAAAATTTTTAGGTGCATGATGCAATTATTACCACCAGGGGGAGCTCAAGTTATTTTGGAGAAGAGGAGGATTTTCTGCTCATGAAAAATCAATGGATGTGAACAAAAATATAACAACGATAATGCTCATCACAAATATATGTTACATAACCAGGAATAATATTACAGCCTTAAGGGTGACATTTAAATATGTGAATATTTACAAGCTGTGTAATATACATAGCAATGCTGTGTTAGGACACATTTCAGGTTAAAACAACTCTAAGACTAAATAAATAAATAATGCAGATTATGGGGAAAGTGCAAAACATAGACTCCAAAACCAACACCTTAGATACATTTAACACGAAGTGCTCTCTAAATCAACCTGATCTACACGTTCCCCTGGGAAATGAACCCCCGACAGCCATAGAAACTGAACTAGCATCTCTTTTTACTCTTTTCTGTTCACTTAATGAACTGTCTGCCTACACTGTGGTTCCATGGTTTATATCAACACAATGTCATCAAACTCTTCGTGACTTTATATAAGTTGTGAATCCTTACCTGTCTTTTAAACTTGGCACTATTATGATGGTCTATAGGTTCTATGTCACCCAAACGTTCACCTCAGGCATGCTCACTAGAGCTCTTAGACCCCAGATTCTGTTAAGCTTCACTATGATAAATGTGTCCTGTGAATGGCATGACACTAAATAAAACTGAGCTGAATTTAGAACTGCTATAGAGGCAATTAAAGGTAAGTAGGCATGCGGTGCACAACCCTCTCTCACTCAAAATAAATGAAAAACGCATACACACCATGGCTGTATAATCAGCACAGAAAGGTTATGTAATGATAAAGTCCAGTTAGTGTGTGTAATGACAACAGGGAGTCAAAGCCTTTTCTGATCAGTCAATCCAGTGGCCAGTTCTAAGCCTTGCTTCTGATTCACTCATATATAAGAGATACTCACTGTGTATGCACAGATTGAGACTGAGGCTAATAAACATCTAGTTGTACAGTCCTATATCTGTGCTGATTTGTCACACTGACCAGATATTATTGATGCATGTTCATGTTGCAGACTTACACTCATAGACACATAAGACTACATCTGAATGTTGTCTGGTTGAATATGGTTGAATATCTTCAGATCATACCATAAAGCCCATTTAAAAATGAAGACCAGTGCATGCAGGGAGCATCAGCAGGGAGCCATGGACTCAGAGCATACAAACAGGATAATAAGTGTGTTCACTTACAGATTCCCAAGTATAATTCTAAGTATTTATTTTAGGCAGTAAGAATACATCAGCCCTGTTGTCTGAAAGGATTAAAGGTGCTTGTTATTATGTGCAGGCTAAATGGAGAACCATGTCAAGTAAAATTAAATGTTTTGATCCTGTAGCTTTAAGATGTAGCTTTACTCTGTGGGCATTTACTGAAATTAAACTCTATCTCCAAGCAATTAAATAGATTCCCATTGAGTTAAAAGCACCTAAGAAAGATAACTAGAAAGAACAATCAAATCAGCATGTGGTGTTAGCTCAATCTTGTGGAGCAGCAATGGAAATTTAGCTAGATTGGTACTTTGCAGGTTTGTGAGGGAAATGGTAATCTCTTCAGCGAAAACAATGCATGTATGAACATCTGAGTAACTTTGACCACTGACAATCCCTGACAAGGAAGTACTCAATAATCAAATACATCACTATCTCTTAATTTCAAAGATGACAATTATTATTACCCACTTTTCTCTCTGGTGCTGAGACCTGGAGCAATTGCATCAATTTACCATATGACCTCACAAGCCTGATGTCAATGCAGATTGTGTAGACTGAGCACACTAAATCTTTTGTCTAACATAGTTGCCAAAAGATGCTTGAAATGACTGATTGAAATGCGAGGCTTTGCTAGGTTGCAAAGGTTATCCAAAGGCAATTTAAAGCACTTTTTATTAACATGACCTGTGAATGAACTTGGAATAAGACATTGCAGTTTTCAGAGTTGCTGATTTTTACCCCTGGTTTGATTATATAACTGATATCAGTTGTGCACTGATAGGATCTTTGAAGAAGATGTGAGCAAAATAAATTTGCCAAAAGGGAAATATGCTGTAAGTATATTCCAGGACACTTTTTACATTGTCTTCAGTGGAAGTCTGATATATTAGGCAAAAAGAACACCGGGACAGCCTAGTTTCTCTCTGATGAACTGAATGCCTATGACTAACTCAGCTGAACCTTCTATTCTGTTGGTAATTTAAGTAGGTAAATCAAAGTGAAGAACAAACTGTGTTGTGTCCAATGTCCAAAATCCTTTCATTAAGAAAGAGTTAAACTACCTCACAGAAATGCACACAACCTGTGGATATACACATGTTCATCACAGTCATATCTTTACATTAAAACATACAGTGTACGTGGAAAATGCTGGTAATGGTGAATCCTGTCCTGCATGTTCACAGGTGTTAAGTGTTTACACATAAAATGGCAATCACACAACAACATACATACAGGTGCCTCCCCCCCTCTTTTTCTGTGTGTGTTTGTGTGTGTGTGTGTGTGTGTGCGCGCGCAGGCGTGCGCGTGTATGGCACTCAACTGCGCTTGTCCGTGATGAGGCACCTGGATACACACCTTCTTAGATTAACAGACCGTTGACAGTATTTGATCTCTACAAGAAATAACATCAGACAACAAAAATAATACAAATAATGAAACTAATAGTGATAGGGCACAAAAGAATGTGGATTATTTTAACAGGGTTACGACTTTAACAGGAGTTAATTTAGAAAAAGACTCACGCTGTTGTTAACTGATGAAAGAATTAAAGTTTGAAAATATCTGGACACAGATGTGTATTGTATATGTGATAAATAAGTGAAAGACTGCTACGAATCTTTGACTGTTAAAACGTCTTGAGAACGATAAGGGACTATTAACTTTGGTGCAATGCCGTATCCTCTTTCTCACTGCATGAACAGTGTCCGCGGGCGATGTAGCAATCTGCAGATAAACATTAAGGGGAAATTAATACGTGACTAAGTGCGACACGGGGTATCAAAAAAGTCCTACCTTGACCAGTCTGAGTTTTAGCGGTTCAACAGCATCAGAATGGTAGCTGCCGGAGGGAGCTTAGACATGGATACGCAACGTATGATTCTCCCTCTCTGATTCGCCGTTTTCAAGAAGGTACTGTAGTTTTGTATATATAGGTAACAGAATTTTGATGCCTCCTCGGCTGATTTTATAGGAATATATCGACAGTTTTGTTTTCCCGGCTAATGTTGTGAATTAGTTTACTGCATTTAGCTAGACAGCTGGTGCGCAGGCGCTTCTTGAGTCACTGTTACTCTCACTCTCTTCCCTGAATGATTGCATCGTCTCCTTGGTATTGGTGAATTCGACTGTCCCCGTCCCCGGGTTTCGTCTAGTCCCCTGTTTAGAGCCAGGTATTCTTTTCACCTGACGTGCACCTCCTGGAGTCTCCATTTCCCTATCGCATGCAGGTATAGCGAAACAGTCGTGAGGTTAAAGGTGGTGTAAGAAGAGTAGTCTGTGGTGGAGACCTGTGAATTTGACCAAATGGTTTGGTGTCATATTGTTGAGGCAACAGAGATTTAAGCAATGTAGAATATTCTTACTTCGGATTGCTAAAATAAACTCGTTACATACATTCATTAAACTGACCTTTTTCTTAGCCTATGACCAGGGGAATTAGGAATTCCTCATGTCTATGACATAACTGACCTGGAATCCAATCCCTCTTTCTCTCCACGTCACTGAGAGTTTACCACGAACGAGACCTTAGCCAGCAATCATTAAAGTGCACTGTCATTTCATTATAGACATTGTTCATTCCCAGAAGAGCTCACAGACATAATAAATCAAGGAACAAAAGCAAATTTCTTTCCCTTAATATTCTAGATGATTAGGCAAGTGACAGATTATTCATTCAGATGGTCCAAGTATTAATATGGTGATTGCTCAGCACATGATTTCAGAGGATTTAATACTTGGTTTGCACTAGGGAAGGACAGAATTACTGGCTTGTACATATAGTTAAGGATTTGGCTCAGTTATCACACCTGTAGAGTTAAAGAGCCACAAACTCTGAGAAAATGCTAGTAAGTAAGTACTGCAACTGTCATAATGATCTGGATCCCTAATGAAGTCCAGTTAATAGTTTGTATTTGTTTGTTTGTTTCCATTCGAACATATGGCATAATAAAACTCCTACCATTTAGATGTCAAATACATATGGTAATTCATATACAAAAGTAGAGTTGTCATTCATACATAAATGTGCAGAAAATACACAGGGACAGCTTCTATTCTGCGACGGATCTTGCATAGGGAAAAGGCATGAATGCATAATGAGGCACTATGACTGTAGTGTCTAAGGCACAGTAGTTTCCACACCTAGCACAGCTGAATGTTAGATTAATGGTTTATGGGAATTTTTCAGAAGCCTACAAAAACAAATCCAACTCATGGTCTTGGCCAAAGCATTTCAATACATAAATGCATATATAAGTTCATGCATACTCAGACAGCAGCCCAAATCTGAAACAAATATACTAACATGTTGAACAGGGAGGTGCGGGGAAAAAGAAAAAAAAAACCTCAATGATGACAATACCGAAATGTATGCATTTAGGAAAGGCTATAAGAGAATTTCAAATTCAAAATGGCTTTGAATAAACTTTGGGGCACTTTCAGGTCATTGACTGTCAAGTGAAAACACCTTGGCTGCATTAATAAGACTCTGACAACCAGTCAGGCTATTCATCCATTGTCAAAGAAACTGATCTCTCACTCAGATTTGGACTTTAAAAATGTTAACACTTTGAGTGCTATTTCAAGGTTGTTGTTTTTTTTTCAAATTTATTACACAAACATGCCCCATCTGTACGGGCAAGCACAACACTAGTGTTGAAAAAAGTCATAGAATGTAATGCATTGGTGTTGCACTAAAGCAAGTGCTGGCATAGGTGAGAAGGTTTTGAAGTATTATAAGTGACATGAGAATCTTTTTGAAAATTAAAGATTTTTCAGTGCCCTTGTGTTAGGGAGAGTATCTGATGTTGTGCTGGTGGCAAAAGTCAGTGTACAGTATCAGGCTAATGAATGAAACAGGGCACATCGCACTACTAACAACATCTCTGGGGTTAGTTTACAGCAAAAGACAGAGGGAGGCATTTAAAAGGCTGAAGAAAAGCTGGAAAGTGCAAAGAACAGGCAGATCTCTGAGGATAATCCGTTTCAGTCGACACAACAACAGTCCAAAGTGGACATGGCTCATCAAGAGGAACATAAATATCCTCAAGTGGCCCATTCAAAGCCCAGACCTGAATCCCATAATATATATATATGTGTGTGTGTGTGTGTGTGTGTGTGTAGCAAGACATGAATCTGCTAGGTACAGATAATTCTCTCCTTGAAAGATTTTTAAGTTTTTGCAAAGAAGACTGGACAAAAGCTAAATGTTGATACTTAACCAGAAACACCTGTGGCAGTCCCTCCTGCAAAAGTAGATCTCAGCAAGTGATGCCAGTTCTTGTGGACACTTAAGGCATCCAGACTTTAAAATTCTTCATTATTTACTGAATATTTAAAATGATTTTTCTCGTAGTGTTATAGTGTATGGTGTGACAATCAGTGAGATAAACTTTAATGCCTGTAGGACATTTTTAAGACTGCAGAAAGAAATGTGTGTATATATGTTGTCAAATAAAATACATCATAATACATTAAATCTAATCACAATGATGCGAAAGTAACGGTATTTTTTTTTCTAGTAACAACGTTTCAGATTCAAAAAGCATGCTGGTATCTTGCGCGTGCGCATAGAGACTCGTGCGCCAAAGGTGGTGGAAAAAAATCTGATGTCATTCTGGTGGCCAATCTATCCGCTCTCACTTTGTAGTCACAGAGTGTTGTCATGGAATGCTGCAGAAGTGTCCTCCAGCGATTATCTTATTAGTGACACGAGGTTTACACTTGGCATAGGCTGCAGAGGTGCATACTGTGGGAAGCCGTACTCACCATCAAAACCTACACGTATGGAACAAGCAGCTGTCGTCCATATCACGTCATACTGTCGAGTGAAGGTAGCCGCGGATATTTAAATACAACAGGTTTCTTTTTTCTTGAACAAGAAGAGTCAGAAATCCTGTCATGTCCACAAGAGAAAGGCTCAAGGGGAAAATGACAAAAGACAGCGTTACCTTGCTGCCTTGTTTTTATTTCGTTGAGGTAAGTAGGATTGCGTCTGCACTGAATAGCATCACCGACTGATGACAGGAAGATTACATCTTATTACTGTAATAGCGAACTTTGCATCCATCTGCACGGGGAATAAGAAATAGAATACTCTTCGGATAATGTCATTTCAACTATATTTTCAAGAGTATTCAGTGACAGTCATATTTACTATATCAGACGTTAAATGTTCATGAAATTAACACTATTATCGAACGTATTTACATTGATTATTTACTGTATTGAACACTCAGATATAAGTTCATTCTTCTGAACATCAGACGTGCACACTGTATTAAAGGGCGATCAGAGAGGAGGAAGCCAGTATGTCTGTTGCAGTTGTAAACATAAATATCTGATGGAAGCATGCGTGCACTTCTGCTAGTCTGCCAAAAGCTATAATAGGAATATAAGGGTTAGAACTTAACCAGAATTCTGGAGACTTAAGACTCTTTACTTGCTTTGGGATATTATCGCTTGTGTGTGTGTATGTGTGTGTGTGTGTGTGTGTGTGTGTGTGTGTGTGTGTGTGAACGTGGTAATGCAGTTAGATTATTACCGTGTATCATTTCTTGAAGTAACCTTCCACGTGTAATACCTTTGATAATAATTCACTTTCAATTTCTGCAAGGAAGGAGTGAGCAAATAAGACTATTCTCATGAAACATCATCACTCTTTAATGAACTGATTCTCTGTGGACAATTCAGATCAGTCAACTAAACCCATGTTGGCATAAGACACAATGGAGCTTCTAGGACTCTAGATAAGCAAGATGAAAAAGTAATGAGTTCTTGTTCTGTTAATTAAAACGAGTCATACTTAGCTGTATTTTGTGGTCACTAGGTATGTAGTTCATTAGGTTACTGTTTCTTAGGAGCTTTAGGTGATTGAAATCATCTCATCACCTATTCTTGTCATAACAGTTCACACAGGGAAATAACAACTTTGTTTACCTGAGATGTACCGGTTCTGCTTGTGAAGAAGAATGAGGGGTTAATATCCTCATAATTTTATGGGATGAACTATACTCCCTTAGGCAGTCTGACTGGAGAGACAGCTGTATTCTTTTTTTCTTTTCTTTCCATTTTGTGTGTGTGTGTGTGTGTGTGTGTGTGTGTATTGTGGGGCCATGAGGAATTGGAGCATATGTAGGCCAATGGGACACACAGAATGGAGGCAAGTCAGCTTTCCAGGGCTGAATTAAAAAAAAAAAAAACACAGTGAAGAGGGCTTGAACTGTTCAGTGGTTACATATGAGGATCCCACAGAGAGACACTGCATAGAGACTGTCACTGTCATTCAATCATTAATTCATCTATCCAACCATCCATTCATTTCAAACTGTCTGTTTTAGAATCTTGGAGTTACCTCAGCAAAACTACACATGCCACTCGTCAGCAGGAAACTCTGTCACTCAAGTAAAGCCAGCCACACATGACAACACGAATTCCTCACTGGGAGTCATTACATTTATTCTTACTGTAGACACAGCAGGGGAGATACACTCCAGAAATCACAGGCTTCATACTCCCACCTCTTAATGAACACACTAAACCACAGGCAACCAACGGTTACCCAGCCACTTCCCTGTCCTTCAGGTCTCTGATGTTAGGTCGTCTACTCAGCAGGGCTGTGTCCATGTAATGATGAGCTGTAGTTTTGAGCTCTAACGAGTGAGTGAAGTCCATGGCCGTTACACACACCTCCACTCTGCCTGCTTTCATAGCACAAGTGTCTTATGGATCTAAAAATAACCACCAGCTAAGACTGCCCACCCTCCGTTTGTACCCATCCATTATTGTACCCATTCCTTTTTTTTTTTCTTTTTTATTCACAGTCATTTGAAATGAGATAAGCCTGAGTAAGAAAAAAAAAGAGAGGAGACGTTTGTTCTCTCGCTAAGGCTGAGTGACAGTCAAATACATAAGTTTCATTCAATTATTCCTGTTCATGATGGTCGCTTTCACATGTGTACGCTAAGCCCCTTACAAATGGAATCATCATATTACAGTTTGAGTGTTCCATATAATGCAGGCTCAGTGTGGCAAGTTTTTTTTTGTCTCCGAATTCATATTTAGTGACAGTTTCAGTTACAGTGAACACTCTCGCGTTAAAATGGCACCGGAAAATTTTCATCCGCGTAGTTGTCAGGACTCCTTATATTATCATTAACATTTTAGTCTGCTGTTCAGGGATGACTGTGTCAGTGTGTTATGCAGTAAAAAGTAAATCGGTCATGAAGTTCACAACTGCTTGATATGCAGAGTGGTACAGTAAGCAGCTGCCCGCTGCATGCTGATGCTGCAGTGTTTTCGTTTTAGTGGAGGTGCTATTACTGACCTACATTTCTCCCCCATGCATCAGCACATGGAAGATGTGTGAAAGGCGCCCAGCCTCTGCTGAGCCAAGAGCTCCCAAAAAAGCCCCAAAAACACTTTTACTTGGTTTTAGTCTTAAATTACATCTCTCAGTTCTCTCTCAATGAAGAAAGTGGACATTTGTTTTGGCAAGACTACATTACAAATTTTGGAATAGATCTTGCTCTGATAATGACCTCCAGTAGGTTTCCCTGGATTCATGAGTGGCACAACATGAATATTTGAACATTTCAACATTTTTTGTTGCAATGGCTTGTCACTTTTTTGAGATTTATGAAATGGGCTGTGGAGATGAAGTAAATAAGACGCATGGTAGAAAACACATTTTTGGGTCCTAATATTAGCGAAATTTGTGGTCTGTCTTATCTGTGTGTGTGTCTGTTTGAAGTCAGTAGCAGATCTGTAAGCTTTCTCTGGCTCAGTGGGAGTCAGTTTAGCATTCCTCACATCAAGAGAAAGCCTTCTTCACAGTCAACAGCAGGGGGTCTTTCACATTCTGCTCATAACACTGGCCATTTAAGCATGAATATGACATTACAGTATAAAAGTCCCCATGACCAGATTCAAAGCGCATGGCCCACCACAGCCCAGGGATGAGCCCTCACTTTAGTGGGTTAGGATGCTTATAGGACTTTGGGACTCTATACTGGTTCATAAAGGGTTAAGTTTTCGTGTTTTAAAAGATCCCATTTTCTCTCCCATCTAGTCTCAGATTGGTTGTAGCTACTCTCCTGACCTTTTCACTGTCGCTCTACGGTGTTAGTCTTAAATCCCTCATTTTTTCAGCATGCGTCAGGACCTAATATCAATTTGCAGTCCTCAGTTTTCTTTGAAAGTCGCCCTGTCTCTGCACCTCTCTTGGCTCACACAGTGCATCTGGGCTCCTCTCTTTCTCTGTCAGCATAGTATACGAATAAGCATTGAGTGTAGTATCCAGAGAGGGACTGTCTCTAAGGAGACCAGGGTTTCAGAGCACTTAAAGATAATTACTTGGCTGTGTACTGGAGCTATGGCATGTCAGTGAGAGAGGCATACAATGATGCATTCTCCTTCAGTCAGAAAAAAAAGAAACCCACTTCATTACTGAAATATTCTACCAAAGAAGCTTTTAATGATATGTGTTATGGTTCCCTTCAGACTGGCTGTGTTCAATTTCTGATGACTTCTAGACTATGACTTCTGAATTATTAGTTGTATTATTACAGTATATTGTTATCACCTTTCACTGTGATCTGCTTTGGACTAAACAAACATCTGAAAAAGAGCCTACATTTTGCGTTTTACTCTTGTCCTCAAGTTTTCCAAAGCACACTGAAGCCACGAGTGTATTTCCATTTTGTATTATTTAGATTGAAGGCCTAGGATTTTGAATAATTCACATAGAGGGTAATGTTTTGAAAATGAATTTCTTCACTCGTCCTTTTTATTTTTTTATTTTTTTTTCTGCTGACGCGGGACAGCTGCCCATCCTGGTCTCCTCGGTGGTGAGCCTGTACTTTCTGGAATGGACAGACGTGTTCAAGCCAGTCCGCTCAGGCTTCAGCTGCCACGACCGTAGTCTCAGCCTGCCTTACATCGAACCCACGCGGGAGGTGGTACCCTTCCTTATGCTCCTCAGCCTCGCCTTCGCTGCCCCCGCCATCACGGTCAGACTCATCTCTCAACCTGTACACGCTTTTGACTTATGACTGTGCATTCATACCTTATACTTAATAAGCGGAGTTTCCCTCCTCCTGCACTGTTGTGTCTGCTTCTGTGTTTGCTGAACGCCACTTGTGTTTCCACTGATGCCGTGCTTCGGTTGAGTTGTGTGAACACGGCAAGTTGTGACAGACAGCAATTTGTGTTTGGTCTGCAAAGGGTAGCGTGATGCTTTTTTGGCCGAGAGGTTTTAGCCTGACGTGAGCGCCCCTTCTGACTCAGTCAAAAGACAATAAAAAAGACATCCATTGGCCTTACTGAAAGAATGTTGAAAGATCGATTGCTGATAGACATGAGTGTCCTCTGAGTTCTTTATACTGTAGAGCTGTGTGATATGTTTGACAGAGAATTGCCTTTATCTCTTTTGATGTTGTTGTATTACTCCTGGCTAAGTAGCACCAAGAGATCTACAAGGAGGCCTCATATGAAGGCCTGAGGAGGGTAGAACATTGATGTATAAAATATCATAGTGAAAGGAAATATATCAAGCTGCTTATAAGGCTACAACCCCGAGCTTCAGCTTCTAACATATTTTTTTGTTTTATTTTATAGTCTGGATAAAATTGCTCGGCGTCGGTTTTTTGACGCTTTTGTGATAAATCTATGTTATTCTTTCTTTTTCCCTTGGTGTGAATGAAATATGCTCTTTTTCATACCCAGATATTTATGAGATGATCGTAGCCGTATATCTGAGAGTTTTATAATCTGTTGTACGCTGGGTCCTTTTAAGAATATCTCCAATGAAATATTAAACCCTCTGTAACCAACAGAAAAATAAAGGATTTTATTAATGGCCTTTCCAAGCTCTTTTGGACATTAATAAAACTCTACGTTAGGGCCCCGATGACGCAGTCTTTTGGCTTTTCTTAGTAACTTGTGCCTGCTTTGGGGAGGTTCTGTCAGATTCTCTCACTGTTACAAGCTGTGCGCTGTCAGCTATCACTGCTACCCACTCCAGAGCACAATGAGAGCATCAGTGCCAAGCAAGCTGCTCTTTCTCTGAGGACCACAACATGACCTAGCGAATCTCTTTTTACCCCACAAAATCCCCCCCCCCCCCCACCTCATTCATGCGGCCCCGTATGTTAATGGCTGGTCTCAAAACGATAGACCAGCGTTTTTACGTGGGATTCTATGTGTTTTGTGGAACATCCTATATTCACAACAGTACAGATTTTCCTGGGTCATTTATGCATTTCTCAAGGTAAATTAGTCATATGTAATGGAAACTCTCCGATGGTTAAATAGGTTTGAACTCTATTTAGAGTGACACCACTGTCATGGGTCAGGCAAAGTGCCCTGTCTTGTGTTCTGTTTCTTTTCTCTTATGTAGATCTCTGTGATCCCCCCGGGACTTGACTCATCTATTCCTTATAGCTTGTCAAAAATAATTTGAAACATTATCAGATGTAATGTACATTATGTCCGTAGTCTGAGTGATTCAAAGTAATCTAAATGAATTGGATTGGACACTCTGTACGGATTAAACAGTGCTAAAACAGTGGAGATAATGAGTACAGCATGGAAGCTATTTCCACTAATTAAAGAATTCAGTTCCTGTACTGAGCATGGAGAGCTCAATGTGTCACAAAAATCACCCTCCATGGCCTGATTCATTGGCTGTTTAGCGCTTTACCCCCCCGTAAAAGGTTTATATGCATTACACTGATATTACACTCTGTTCCATAAATTGTGCAAACATTGGTTGTTATATTATTAATTATTACATTAGTTCTAACCCAATTCATACGCTTGTTTTTGTCTCTGCATCTGTGTTTGTCTAGAAACTGTTTACATCATACGACAGATTTAGCATCAGGCAGGAAGTCACAGTGGGTACTATGGTTTAGCCAGTGCTCTGACTGTTGGTGAGAAGTCTGTTTGTGTGGGATTGGAAGAGTCTGATACAGAGAGCTATAGAGAGAACTGCATGCTCTCCGGGCCCATATTGAGGTCCAAACGTGGCCGTGACTTAAGTAAAGGCTCAGCCTGTGTCCTCAGCACCTGCTCCGCTAAGACAAAGTGTCGATTCCCACTGACATCCAACACATGGTCCCGGTGAGATTTAAACTCCTCACCTGGTCATCAAAGCCACTCGGCACGGGAGAAATTCCAGTTGGCGCGCCCAGACGCTCCGTGTGGAACAATGTGAGCGACTGGGATTAACCCGTTCGTCTCTGGAGGCTGTGTTTACGTGTGTGTTGGTGTGGTGAAGAAGCGGAGAGACCCTAGAGAATATGAATAGAGCCACAGTGCAAGGGAAATGTGTTTTTAATAGTAAATTGTCACTGTAATCTTAGTTCAGGAGTTTTGTGAGAAATTTGAGTGGAGGAAGTCGTGAAAAGAGATAGAGGTGAAAAGGCAAACCTGCAACGGAGGAACATTTGATCTTTTTTTTTTTATCTCCACACCCTGCTTCCTCTGACACGGTTACTCTTGTGTCCGCAGATAATGATCGGGGAGGGGATTCTCTTCTGCTGTCTGTCCAGGAGTCACGGCGGACCTGGTGCTGAGGCTGACATCAACGCAGCTGGCTGCAACTTTAACTCATTCATTCGTCGCGTTGTCAGGTTTGTGGGTAGGTGCTTTTTTTAAAGGATGTCACCCTCTGCAGGGCTGCGATAATGACCCTGTAGTGTGAAGCGTTTGTTCTGAAGCAGCAGTAGCTTGCAGTATTCATAAAATGTAATGCAGATAGACACAACCAAAAACTGATAATGATTACCTCAATCTTAAATGTCGTAACTCATAATGTAGGACACATCATGGTAATTATGTTATTGTAAAATCCATAACAGCTATCTGACATAATGTTTTAACATCCTTGCACTAAAACTGCTGAGAAATTACTGTGTCTTGCCCGTAAACAGTATCATATCAGATGCCTGAATTCTCTCATATTATGAAGGAAAGTGTTACCTCTGTGTTTCTGTACTTAGGCGTCCACGTGTTTGGTCTGTGTGCCACGGCTCTTGTAACTGACATCATCCAGTTGTCGACGGGCTATCCTGCACCATACTTTCTCACCGTTTGCAAACCCAACTACACCCATCTGAACACCTCCTGTGATGAGAACTCCTTCATTATGGATGACATCTGCTCTGGAGCGGACTCCGCCATAATCAACGCTGGCAGGTAGCTCTCTAAACTTTGAATTACAATATGGAGAAGAAAAGGCCTCATTAATAGCTCAGCTGAATGTGATATGTTTAAATACCCATTCTTGACAGCTGGCAGTGTTACTATTTTTTCAATGTATTTGGGCTCAAAGAAAATTTAGATAAGATACAGTTAAGGAAGTTAAGGAATCTATGGACTCCAAAAAAATGTGTTCTTTAAATCAAATGACAGTCTATCAGTACTTTCCATGTGTTTCTCGGGAGATAACGTCGGGCTTGGGTCGGAAATCTACAGTGTCGTATTTGCACATGAAGGCTAACAAGCGCAAGGGCTCAGACAAATACCGCTCACGCTCTTTCGGAGTCTAAGAATAACAGCCCTTTAATGAGGTTTCAAAGGGAGTGCTACTCTGATGTTTGCATGTTAATTCGGATACAAAAACAAAAAAAAAGATTTGTCCTGCTTTCTGCTTTAAAATAATTGGAGACATAAGTTTGAAATTCTCAGGGCTTCTGAACAGCTACAGGTCATTTTACAGTGTGATGTAGACATGGACTGGTTATTAAATGATTCTGTGTGACGTGTTCTAAAAAAGTCTTTGTCATCCTAATGACACAGTCACTTTACCTTATCAGCGTTGCCCCAAAAAAAGCACTATTTCTTTTAAATCTTCAGATTTAAAATAAATGAAAGCACCTTTTATCACGACAGCTAGCGGCCTACGTAACAGCTCCTATGAAAGTTGGATTTTTTTACTTTGTCAGTGATGGGTAATGGGAAAAAAGCAGGGTGGAGCTTTATTTGTCCTTTAAACACACAGGGGAAACAGACCGTTACGTTAAGCTCAGGAGAGAAAATGCTTAAAAACAGGCATTGGTCCTGTCAGCAAACACTGTGTCTCTCAGTTATATTGTATCACATTATGATACCTAATTACAACAGGCCTGCAGGGAGTCCTTGAAAGGTTTGCATTAAAGCCTTTGTGCTGGTCGGTTTATACAGTAAAGAAACTAATAAGATTTTAATAACCTTAAACAGCATTTATTTTGCCCTGCAGTTAAGTATAGGGCAGCACGCAGTGAAATCCATATTAGTTTATCAGTCTGCAATTATCTGTTGCTTAAAGATGGTCTTGTCTTGCAAACGGATGGTAGCCGGACTGTTTAGGTTAAGGTAGTCCAAAGCCTTGAATGATTAGAGGGTTTATTCTTCATACCTGTGATGTCTGAACAGACTCTTACTGACCTCACATACTTGGGATTCTGAAGGACTAATTTCTACTGTGTATCTGTATCCACAGTAACTTAAGTACTGTATTTGTATGCCAAGGATGAATGTTTGTGATTATTTTTGCTCGGTCATGAGGCACTGTGATGCTGTATGTAAGTTGTGCCCCCACCTGACACCCCCCCTTCACCTTCTTCATTTTCAGGAAATCCTTTCCCTCTCAGCATGCGACACTGGCATCCTTTGCTGCTGTCTACATATCTGTGAGTAACATCTACTGTGCACATCACAGTTTCTAACGTCTCACCTGGAGAAACAGCCTCCCGTGTTGAGTCTGACACTCAGACAAGTCTTTACTCTACCCTTTTATGTCCAATCTACAGCATTAAACCCATAGTCTGCATGGGGTTTTGATATCCAAACAGAAGAACTTTTCATTTTCTTCACATGAATTTCCATTAGTCTCAGTGGAGTCACTTTTTAGTTGTCTGTCAGTAAAACAACAACAAAAAAAAAATGCAGTGGTTCAATACACCATTTCCAGCAAAGTCACTGTCATTGAGAGTTTTGCAATGAACAGCAAAGCAACCAGTGTGTGCGTCCGTAGTCTGCATAGTCAACAGAGGACAGCACACAGGAGTGATGAATCTGGAGTTATAATAAAGTGACACGGCGGGAGTGAGAACGCTGACTCATGCCTATTGAAACACAACCAGTCAATACTGAGGCTCTTCCAACAGAGACAGTGACGTGGTCTGTTTACCAAAACAGTGACGGTGAATACACAGGCAGCATTTTATTCATTCAAAGCTTAATGTCGGTCTCTGCAAAGACAAATGGGATTTATGTGCCAATTCGTTAGGTATTATTATACAGACTAAATCAATTACGTGTAATCTTCAAAGTCAGGTTCAAGGCAGAGCAGCAGTTCTACCTAGAGCCATATAAACACCTAGCACACACAAAATTTATCTTCAAATTGTTGTCTTTGATTATCATTGATTATCATTATTATGGATGATAGTTATAAGAGCATCCCTGTGGTTATTTAGATGTATTTCAACAGTACCCTGACTGACTCCTCTAAGCTGCTGAAGCCTCTGCTGGTCTTCTCCTACATCATCTGTGCTATTATCTGTGGACTGACTCGTATTATCCAGCACAAGAACCACGCCATCGACGTCTACTTGGGCTTCCTCCTGGGAGGAGCAATTGCTGTTTACCTGGTGAGAATTGACTTTAATTTGTGTAAAATTGTGTAAAATTCTTCCAAAGTTTGGTTTTGAGTCTTTATAAATCTCTAGGGCTTTGACAATTGCTGTATCTAAATTTATCATTAGCACTACTCACTATTGAAATTAACATTTCACGACTGTTTTTCACGGTTCTTTGTTTATGTATATGTCAGACAACACAATGTGTGACCATGTTTGTAGAGATTAATTTTAGTCCTTTTTAATGACTTAAATTCCTGTTTTCAGGGGCTTTATGCCGTGGGGAATTTCCAACCTAGTGAGGAGAAGTCAAGTGTGGAGCCTGAGACAAGGGTTCACTGCAGGTCTCTGCCTGAACTCAGACAGCAGGTCGGCCACCACCTGCCGGCCAAGTGCAACAGCAATTGTGACGGTCTCTCCTCTGCCCACTCAGAGGGTATCCTGCACCGTGGCCAGCCTCTCCGAGAGACAGGTTCTCTCACCAGCCTGAGGACAACCAGTGCCGACGTGGAGGTCCTCACACCGCGTGGCCCCATAGGTAAAGAGAATATGGTGACTTTTAGCCACACTCTCCCCAGAGCACATACGCCTGCGATTGATGAGGCAGCCCGACGAAACGCCACCATCCACACCTCCATGGATTCCAGTCGCTCGAAGCAACTTCTCTCGCAGTGGAAGAGCAAGAACGAGAATCGCAAACTCTCACTGCAGACTATGGATCCTTCCACCGGTCAGTCACCCCCCAGCTGCATGGAGGTCCGTTCCAGTTCTGAGCCCTCTGCTGTGGGTGTTAACGGCGAGCACCAGGGCCCTTCCAGCCAGTACCTCAAACTGGCCACCGGCAGCACCACGCTCCCTACTAACCCCAGCGGCATTGCCGGAGGAGCTCGTGTGTCCATCCAGTCCCGACCAGGCTCTTCACAGCTGGTCCACATCCCAGAGGAGACCCAGGAGCATGTCAATGCATCTCCCAAATGTGCAAACGCCCGTGACAAATGGATGAAGAGCATGGAGAAGAGCTGCTCAGCGGCAGCTGCAGCAGCCAACAGGACTAACGGCCAGCCTCGCATTATGCAGGTCATTGCTATGTCTAAGCAGCAGGGTCTGCTCCCTGCCAGTTCTCAGAGCTTCGATAACAGCATGCTCAGCTGCAACAGTTCAGGCCACTACAAAACACTGATGGAACAGGAGTCCAATGCAAGCCAGGCTTCTACGGGAAGTATCGTCAGAGTGGAGGCTCACCCAGAGAACGGCCGGCCTGCGGTGCAGCCTCCCCCCAGTGACGGCAGTGGCTCGTGGAAACTCAAGTCCCACAGCAGCCTACGTCAGTCCTTTGAGCTAAACGACTTGAACAGGGACTCTGAGAGCTCGGACGGAGGAATGCTGAGGGACGGATACGGCTCCACGGACAGGAAAAGGAGTAATTCCGGCGCACCCATTCCCGTCACTGTCCCCACGGTCCCCACCGTCTCTGCCGTCTCCACGGTCTCCACAGTCTCCAACACCTGCATGAACCACCACCCCCACCAGAGCATCTCTACCATCCGCGTGACCCCTATGGAAGGGGGGGAGATAAGTTCAGAGGGCCATTCTTTGGCTCCTAGTCGAGACTCCACTCTCCGTAGGAAAGGAAACATGATCCTTATCCCAGAAAGAGGGAATAGCCCAGACAACACTAGGAACATTTTCTACAAAGGCACATCATCCACTCCAGCTCTCAAAGAGTAGCTAGCATCCTCCATAGTGTGGCCTTTTTCATCAGATATTACTAAGTTAGCAGTGCAACAACAGTGCAAGGGCGTTTGCACTCCTGGTTATGTTAAAACGGAGTTATGTATGTGTCTGTGTAATTATGTGTTGTTTTAATTTATGGATTGAGCATGTACCAGTTGTTTCTAAAGTAGCTGTGGTCACACAAAAGCACAGACTGTGAGGTATCGTGATGCTGTTTACTCCTTTTATAATGAGAAAATTTATTGTGGACTATTGTGTTGTAAACACATGCCGATTCTGTGACTCTGTATGACACACTGTGAAGTTGAAAATGTGCCATGTTTTAAAAGAGATAACCTCAAATATTTCATGTAGAGGTCAGAGGTCATAATCATTGTGATTTTTTTTTTTTTTTTTTTTACTTTAATCCAAATTGGTGTATACATCTCAAATATTTCACATAGATGTCAGAGATTAGTTTTTTTTTTTTCCATTTTAAACAAGATTGGTGCTATCCCACCTTTACTCTCAAAAGAAAATGCTTGTCTGAGAATCCGATTGTCATGAGAGTCACAATACACCCCGAACTGTGGAACTTGAAAAGGAAAAAAAAAAATGACACTGTACTCTTAGCTGTGCACTCCTCTAAAAAAACTGTGTTGTGAGAAGCTTTTAATGACCATAAGTGCTTACAATATTTTCTGTAGCAGATACTCTAGATTCATTACTATATACACTGCACTATTTGTCTGCTACCCTTTGCAATATAAATGTTGTTTTGGTAACTGATGATAATAGAATCTTATGTAGCTGTGTTACATAAGGTTGGGGCAGGCTGTTCTCCTCATGGAGGGCTGCATTTCCACTGAATTTTTTTTCCAGCCTTAATTTAACACACCTGAATCTAATATCCAGAGGCTCCTTATTGCTTACATCAGGTGTGTTTTAAGTAGCGTTGAAGAGAAAAAAAAAACATGGAAAAGTATGGCTTTCCCCAACTTACACATGCTTTTTATAATTTAACTTTTTTTTAAAGAAAAACATTTTTTTTCTCAATATAATTATGTCTGTGTTAACAGCAAATGACAATGCCTCAAGCAGAAGTATAGGTGCTGTCCATGCACCCTGTCTTTCACTGTGGTAAGGGAAACTCTGTGGTCTCGATGGATCCTTGAGTGTTCTGTGAGATGGAACTGCTTTCTGTGCTCCAGCTGTGTGGTTGAGTGGGCTCCTCTTGTGAGGCACTCTGCTACCACTGTGAGCTCAGTCAAAGTTTAGGTTATTAGGCTTTATATTTGGTCCTTGTTCATTTCTCTCTCGACTTAATGGACGATTATTGTATATCTTAGCTCTCCACTCACCTTTGCTCTCTCACAGGAGCTAAAATTTCTGTCTGAAACCTCTCTCTGAGGATTTTATTCGTTGGGCCATGACTGATTAGTATTAGTTAGAACTGCCTGTTTCTATCAGTATCAGTTCACATGGGTTGGAGCTGAAAAAAAAAGATATTTAAATGTGTTGAGTGAAATTTGTAGTCTTTGAATAGAAGCTGTGAAGGAGAACAAATTGCAGCAGTACTTAGTGTCATATAATATGCTGTATCATCAATTCCTCTAAATACACAGAATCAATTCTTTATTTTAGTAGAAATGGAGACATGTAACATGACTTTAACTTATTGAATTACTGTTATAACTTTTTTAAAACATGTATATTAACGTGCCAAAGGGTATTTTAAAAAAGAACACATGCTGTTTTCCAGTATTTCTATATAAACTTGTATTCTTATACACTACATGATAAAACAAAACAGAACAAAAAATATGCTATAGCTTTGGCATGACTATTTGATATTTGAGAAATGACACTATCATTTTATTTACCTTTTGTAGATGATGCCTTTTTTTTTCTTTCCTTTTTTTTTTTTTTTTTTTTTTGCTGCTGCAGCAATTGTGAATATTTATACTAAAATGAGATATTGTTAGACAATCTTTATAGATATATTGTATGCTTAAAAAAAAAAAAAAGATAGAAGTTAATTATAATTTATACTGTATGTGAAGTAGAGTAGAACAATAACCATCACATCAAAGCTTTGTCAGCTGGTTTCCAATGATGTGTATGGTTGGAGATGATTGCGAGGAGCATGCTCTGCTATGATTATAAGGTGACCTTCCTATGGGGTTCTTTGTATAAGACACGTACTGTCATGACCATTGCAGTTATTTGGCACAGAAAAAAAAAAAAAGTTCAACATCAAAACAGAGAATGAAAAAGCCCATTCTCATGATTAGTTGTGCCAAACATACACCTATAATAGGATAGCTTGAGCAAGATGATGTGATGTGTCAATGTTTAAATAAATGTTTGCTATTAAAACGATTCTCTTCACAGTTTTTCACAGTCATATATATTTGTGTGGTCCTGTTATTTTGTTATTCATACTGTTGTCCAATGCAAGTGCAGTTTCACATTTCGGAGTTTCTGACGGAAGTATCTGTCTGCATGAAATATGCAGGTATGCAGTGTAAATATGGTTGTATGTGGAGGGTAACTTGAGCTGAAAAAAGACTCAAGGTGAAAAAAAAAATATTCCAACTATAACGAACAACCAGTGACTTTTGATCACAGCGATGAATTTTTATCAAAGCCGTGCTTTAAGTGTTCCATCCTCAAAAGGTGTGAAAATTACCCAGGTCAGATAGCCCATATCCCTCCCGATATCAGACACCGCAAAAACTGCGAACACCAAAGCTGCGTCTCTCTATTTATAATCCCGAATTCATGTATTTGATGAGTTTTTGAAGAAAGAAACATTAATTTCACAGTAATTTCGAATATGGATATATGCAGAGGCATTCACGTCACCGCACAAATACACACACACACACAAAGCTCTTTGGATGAATGAGGAGCGCGGCCCCTGCAAGCATTGCCATGTATAATTACCATCACTGAGTCCAAAGTAGGTCGCTGCATTGACCTAAATTGAAAGCAAGTTCTCTCAGTTAAAGCTCCTCTGGAAGGCGCAAATGAAGTGAATCCGAGAAGAAGAGAGACAGGAGTACTTGTAACAGCGCAGTATGCGCTCACATGTGGATTAAACAAACATACACTCTAAAAATTCTCCCAAAAAGCAAGGCTTCCTACTGGTCCAAACTACTGCTGGTTTTTAAACGGTAAAAGCGTCAGATTCCGCTTTTGTAAATAGTACGTGTCAGCTATGTTCTCTCAGCAACCACCATTACTAATGCAGCAACCTTCATGCTGGCATGATGCATAATGAATCGAAATGAAAATGTATGTTTTAATAGTATTGCTAGTGAAACATTTTTAAATATGACAAAGCTGAGAAACACCGATGGAAGGTCCCCTGCCCAAAAAGTTCCCCCTGCACCACTGCACAGATCATTAATGGAAAGAGGATACGGACAAGTTGGTGGTGTGTTGATTAGCATGAAACAGGAGCATGTACCTACTGTAGGTAAACCAACACTCCCTCCCATTTTGCAAATGAGCTTCCAGCTCCTTGCTTGAGCCCAAAAAATACCAGGAAAACCCAGATGTTTCTGAATGAAGTGGGGGGCAGAAGCATGTAATGGGCTTTTTAAATAATTTGTCACTCTATTGCTTGAGATGAATGGAGAATTTGATATTTGGATATGTACCTCTGAATAATATATTGGGCATCTATAAATTATTCACCGTACCCTTGATATCTGCTTTTACTATCGTAACAGCCCGGTGTCCGTCTCTTGATCGAATGCGTGCGTTTATCTGGACCGATTGACAATATTTTAAAAAACAACAAAAGACTTGTTTTGACTGCTGCAGAAATTGCTTGCCAAGCAACTGGAAATTTAACAAGGGAGTCGTAAATGTTGAGGAAAGTTCATTAAAATTAAACTTGCATAAAAAGGGAGGCAGTATTTCTTCTTAAATTGTTTAATAGCATAAACATAGGCCCATAACAATTTCATTCTCTTTGTTTTTTTCCCACCGGTATAGCAAAACGCCAAAGCAATTACAAGGATTCCTTGACCGGAAAAGTATTTCTTTGTAATGTGCCAAAACATCTGACCCATTCTTTTCCCCGAACGCTTATCAACACGCAACAGTCAACATACGACACGTGTGTAGCACCCTGCAGCACATACAGAATATATCTCATATCTCACAAGATCACAGATCTGGCAGTTTTACCGACTGCAAAAGGTGCAAACTCGGAAGAATTCACAAACATTCTGAGTTCAAAGCCATGAACACAGCACAAATCAGCATCATTTTCCATTCGGCTTTAAATGTAAACCGTTGACCTTTCACAGCAGTTATACTTTAAATGAAATAGCCTTCATGTCAATAACTCAAAGCTAAGAAGTATATTCCAACTCTGGACAGATGGCAGATTAAATTTTTCTTCTCCTGGTAACCCCATGACTGCTGTCAGCACTGAAAGGTTAAAGCATTATATCATCTTGTATGCCCCAGAATGGATGCTAACTGGGTGAAAAGACTGACAGGAAAAGCTTGTGGAGTGGTGAGTGTATACAGAATGCCCAACACCACCAGTCTGGCCAGTTTTTCATGCATGGTGGAGCTTTGACCAGGCTCTTACAGATGGTTTGTTCACGCTTAAGTGATCCAAAGGCCTCTGTGCATGCACACATCACTGCGGGCTAATTGCACACAGAGGCAAATATCTCTGTAAAATAAATATCACCAGCAGTTAAAATAATGCCCTTACAAGTTTTTATACTGACAAAGTTCATTAGGGTTGTTGCCCAACACAGCTGTGCCATCTTTGTGGCTGGGCACTGTTTGAATAGGAAAGAAAGGTATCACCCAGACCACAGGTATTGTATGTATGTGTGCTAGCTCAAACAACTGTTGCAACTGACAGGTCAATAAATCTCTGAAATAGTAATAGTAAGGGAGAAAGAGAGAGACAGAGAAAGAGAGAGAGAGAGAGCGAGACAGAGAGAGAGAGAGAGAGAGAGAGAGAGAGAGAGAGAGAGAGAGAGGGAGGGAGAGAGAGAAGCTTATTTCACCAGGATAGAGTAGAGATCTGCTTGAGGCTGCATGGTCTCTATAGAGTCCTAGCCAAACCTGATAGGAAATGACAGGGACCAAAAGCAGGTTAAGACAGAACAAAGAGGAGAAAGGAGAGGGACCTGTCATGGCTCTTTCTGCTCTGTGACAACTAGGTGCCCTTTGCAACTGGACAAAGTTTCATTCATCTAAATCTTCAAACATGTGGCCATTGTCTGTGTATCATTCCTTTAATCCTTCATTTAGGCCTGTGTATCATTCCTTTAATCCTTCAATGAATCTTTCATTCAATGTGTCAAATATTTATTGTGAGTAACTGCTTAATTATTTAGAATTTGTCAAATGATTCATATATATACATATACATATATATATATATAATTTTTTTCCCCCTGATTGTCAGTATGAGCTTAAACCTTGGATGTTGTCAACTTTTAACACAAATTCTTTTTTTGTTTGTTTTTTTGTTTTTTTTATTACCATGGAAATCACCTTTAAACTGATTTGTTTGGATTCTAGTTATGACATAATGCCATAGTAACACGAGGGTAGTTGTTGTGAAACTTGTCATAGAGATTCACAGCGATGATAGTTATAGATTTTCAACTGCTGCAGATTTCTGCAGTCCTCTAATCAGCGAAAAGAAAACTTCACATGTCCCCTGTGAACATAGAGCTCCATAGATGTACCAAGTTCCTTTGCTACTGCTTCCCTCATTCATAATGGACGACTCATGTGCTGACAGCACAGGCATACGGTGTGTTTGACCTGAATATATTGCTGAATGCCTGGGAGAAGCAGATATGGTATATCCTCTTTTTCTCCCCTAAGGTAGTATGGTTTGTCCTACTTTTATGACCAACATCTTCAAAGACAACACAAACGTGACCAGAGAAAAAAAAAAAAAAAAACTGAAAAAAACCCCAAGATAACACCTGGAATGTTTATGAAGTGTCAAACCTTCAAGCTATCTTCAAGTTAACTCTTCTTCCAGAGCCACTTCCAAAGTGTCTTATCAGGGGAAGGACTACCATTAATCAGAGATATATTCCAAAAGAACTCAGTAACGGGGAAACAGGTGATATTGAATGTCATAGATGAATTATAAACGATTTCAGAGACTGTTCTAGATAGTTTGACACCATTAGCGCTGACAACGTTTGCGTCTGCATGAAATAGAGCAAAACTTTTAATAACACGCTGGGCATTTTAATGGCAAAGTTAAAAAACAAAGTTAAAATTCGATTGTTGGAAATCTGTCATTACTCCCTGGGGACTGTGCCGCCCACGTTCCTGCAAAACATCTTGAGGGAAGAGGCTGTTTATCCTGCTAATTACGACTCTCTGTCTGGTTCTGCTGCAGCGTGGGTTGTGTTAGGATGTGTGCTACGCTAGTGAAATGTTTAGGGTTGTATGCTTGAGTTCAGAGCACCTGAGAGACTTGTCAGCGTTGAAGTTGAGGAACAAAATTGCAGACTGAGGGATTCAAAACATCTTACAATTTACAATTACAATTTTATCACGCAATTTACAATTACAATAGCCTAAACGTCTTGTTAGAAAGGTCATATTTTATATATGTTGGCCTACATTGGCTTCCATGTTAGAAAATTCTCTGTGATGACAAAAAGTCCCCTAAGTTCAATGTGTTGTGAATTTTTATGCTCACATCAATGTGACAGCCATCTGAAGAATATGAAGAAAGTTTGGAAATGGATATAATTCCTACAGACATGTTCTTGTCAAGGCTAACGTGTTCTTTTTGAGTATGATACAGTGGTGTGGGGATATACCTGGCCGGGTAGGTTTTCATTACTGGTCGTGTCCTTCTCAAAACATCTGAATTTTTTATGAATGGTTCCTGCATTACTAAGGACAGAGTTACTTTTTGTTAATGAAAACCTTGCCATCCTTATGGAACTCAGGAATCCACAGGGATCGAGACAGTCATTCAGGTCCTCCAAATGTAGGTCGACCAATAGGAGAGACAGTTGTTGTGAATGGAATGAGGAAAACACAAGCATCTCAGAGGATTCCTAGGCGACTGATGTTTAATTAATGCAGTGCATGTACAGTGGGACCAAAAGAATGGAAAGGATGACACGTTTTACTTATGTTCCTCCTGCCCCCCCCCCCCCCCCCCCCCCCCCTTATCGTACCTTGTTACCTGGTATTTTGATTGCTGGTCATATTTTGCTTGGATCATATTACTTAATTCCCACTTTTTAGTTGCAAGTAAAATTTGCATTAAAGAGACCTTCAGCAAAACAGTAATGAGGGCTTAAAAAGGTTTAAGAGTATATTGTGTCATGTGGAATTAACTAAATGAAGAGCTTGGTTAAGATATAGTTCTGCTATGGTGAAGGCAGTAACTGAAACATCACTGCAACTCACAAACTGGGCCAAGCGAAAGCATCTTCAAATAAAATTTTAATTCAGCGTGTGATCAAAGGACATTTTGTAACTATCTTACTCTCCCTGAATGTTTTTAGATCAAAAATATACATTTAATATACCAGTAACTTGAGGGTGTAGTTTGTTGTCATAGCAACTGAACTTCAATAATGTCTCCACATGATTTTCATGTATATGGGTCTACGGTTCCGGCTCAGTGAACACTGAACAATTATTCCACAGAGAGTGAAGTCACGTCTCCACCAAGAGCTAAACACACTGCAGTCTAAAAGCTCAAAGCACAAAGGAACACTCTGTTGGGAAAATGCTCTCAGAAGTTCCTCTCACAAATATTCTTCTTCCTTTCTCTCTGTGAGGGTTGGTTTTTATCAACCTCGTTTGCTCTCATTGCAGTTTAGTAACTGTAGATAATGCTGTTGTTTTAAAGTCTGTTCTATGACTCTATAGAAACTCAGAGGTTTGTGGTTTTATGGACTCTTTGCTGCGATGTATTTTCTCCATTATCCAGGTACTAGGTGAGTGAATCAGAAGACCACACAAGCTTCTGTTTTTTTATAGACATATATTCCTCTCGAGGTCTGAATTATGCTCAGAATCTCAGTTCCTATGTCACCAATCTACAGAAGACATGAGATGTATGTGTACACACACACACACACACACACACACACACACACACACACACACATATATGTATAGTGCAGCTCTCTCTCTTTGTCTCTGTCTCTGTATATATATAGTGCATCTCTTTTGCATATCTCTCTCTATTCTTGATCAAATATATATTTCTATAGTAATTAGGGTAATAAATAGTTACATAAGCATATATCAGGAAGACTAATGAAATAGGTGTCTCTGTACTAACATTATAATACCCATACACAAAGACACTATTGTATTTTTAAACAGATTAAAAAAGAAAAAAGACCAGCAGACGTTTGTTATGAACTGTGTGACTGTGTGAATATGCGAGAGGCATTGTATTGCTTTGATAGCGGATTAAGCGGGATGCTGCAGTGCAAACACTGAGCCATACTGTGGGCTTTGGGTATGAATGTCAGAGGGATGAGGCTGTTTGGTAGTGATCTACTAAAGAGCTCTCACAAACAGCTGCCTCAGCCCATCTTCCTCCCCCCAGGGGCCGCCCAGCATCACTGATACTCACTGTTTTACAGCTGGCCCTGGTTCAAACTCATACTGAATCACTGGGCTTCATCATAGTCAAAGACAGAGAGAGAGAGAGAGAGAGAGAGAGAGAGAGAGAAATCTTAATATCTCTGTCCCTAATAGCTACCTCTTAAAGACTTACTGGATATTAAGAGAAATGTACTAATACCATGAGAAATTTGTGTTGCTTTCAGGACATGGTAGGGTTCCACTCTAGTCCTTGATGTTTACCCAAATGGATCTTTCTCAAAGACTGAAAAAGGTTTGCCTGAGTTGTCAGCTTTGGTTACTGATCACACAAGTGAAAAAAACTAAACATACACACACACACACACACACACACACAAAGTCAAAGAGTTCTTAAGAGCTACCATCCCTGGCAGATGATGCGATGTGGCCTTTTACATGTGATCACACTTTATGTGCATCTCTGCTGTGATTAGAGAAGAAGTCAGCCATATAGAGCTAATCGTTGCTGTGGTATTCTCCTCTGTTATATAGTGCCACTGTGACATTTAGCATAGGCCATGCACACCTTAGCTTTCCCTCAATCATTATAGACAAATGAAATGACATTTATTTCACAACAACTGCATGTGTGTGAGAGACATGGGCAGAGATAAAGAGAGAAAGAGAGAGAGAGAGAGAGAGAGAGAGAGAGAGAGAGAGACTCAACAAACACAAGAAAAGGAGGGGCCAGAGTGATGAAAAACATAGATTTTTCACTCTCCCACATTTTTTCTATCTCTTCCCGAAAAGGACACTGCAGAACAACTGCCCCCCTGCTGCCCTTGTAAATATTCACCATGGCAACCTCAGCGGTGAAAAAATGCCATGAGGGCTGCTCACTGCAGCTGTCATCTCCTCTCCTCCTGTCCACTCCTTCACTCACTCCTTCCCCCTCTCTCTCAGCCAGCCATCCCCCTGCACATTGATCAGCATTTTTCTACTGAAAACTGAAGAAAGGTGTCAGAGGAGTCCTAGAGCCTGGTTTAATGACACCCCCCTTCCCCACCACACACACACACACACACAAAAAAGAGATTCTTACATTAATATCAACACAGAGGCTTCTATCACCTGAGAAACAGCAAATATTAATGAAGTGTTAGTTTTGACAGTACAAGCTCCTGAACGTATTTTATGAGTAAAAAAATCAGGAGAAGGCCGAGGCTGGAATAACATGCAGGGAATGGTGGAAGGATCTGAGGTAACAGCTGTTACTACTGAAACTGCATGAATTAATCAGAACAAACAGGATTCTTTGATTTGTCTATTCGCTGTGAATCATCTCCTTGGTAATGCAAAGGTGGTGTGAACTTGAGCTGTGATGAATATATATCTGTGTCCTTGGATAATTCTTTAGTTTGAATCAGAGGTGCTCTGATTTGATGGAACAAAATAGATAATGGCAAAGGTGAAAGGCTGAGACTTTCAATGGAAACAGACAGACAGATAGACGAACAAACAGACACACACGCACACACACACACCTAGGTTGGACAAATGGAGAAAGCAGAAAAAGAGAGAGAGAGAAAGAGAGAGAGAGAGAGAGAGAGAGAGAGAGGAGCGTAAGAGAATAGGAATAAAACATATGAGTCCTTAACTGGACACTCTTCTCAGCTGTTGTCAGGACACCAGTGACAGCTTGTACACTGAGACAACACCAGGTAATGACACACTGACTAGAGAATAGTCTGTACTGCTCCCTTTTTCTCTCTCTCTGACACACACACACACACACAAGGGAAAGACATACAAAAGGAGAGGAAAGAGAGAGAGAGAGAGAGAGAGAGAGAGAGAGAAAGAAGAGCATTGGAGAACAGGAATAACAGCATATGGCAGCGTATGAGTCCTTAATTGGACACTGTGACAGCTCTTGTTCTTTCTCTCTCGGTCTCCCTCTCTCTCTCTCTCTCACACACACACACACTCACACACACACACACACACACACACACACACACACACACACACAAGCACTCCTGTATGGTACGTACCTGACATCTCCATCACCTCAAAGTGTCAAATCTCTCTGCTAACAGCAAATGCTACTGTCATTTAAAAATGCAGGCCATGTCAGTTGTCCTGTCAGACCTTATTAAACCATGACCTTTAATTCTCACACAATAAGCTTTGGTCAAACAGGCGCTAGGTACAAACAGGCTCTGTCCAGCTCTTTTCACACTGATTCAATATTATGTTAAACTCCTCTACTTGATACTCACTATGACACTCACTGAAGCATCTTGTCTGTGCATGTACAGACTTCCTCTCAGGTGTCTCTCTCACACTCACACCTTCACATTAATGTGTACAGACACACACATACACACACACACGCACATACACAGACAGACACACACACATGCACATACACAGGCGCGCACAAACACACACACACACACACAGGCACACTCACACACACAGACACACACACACACACAGGCGCAAGCGCGCACGCACACACACACACACACACACACATGCATGCATGCACACATGTTGTTGACTTTGCTACACCACCTCTTCTCATGTTGTCTGTGCACATTACACATTTCCCATCTGAGTAGAGTAGGGCGGCTCCTATCGTCTGTGTTTTACTGCCACCTCTAGGAGAAAACATACCAGCACTCCCACCACTGCCTTTCCTGGGTAAGGCACAGCCTACCTGTCTATGTGAGCATCTGCGGAAGAATTTGTCCAAACTTACTCATAAGGACTAAAGGTAATAATATCTAATCTCACATCAGAAGATGATGAACAATGAACATTTTTCATTATGACCTAATGAGGACTGGAGAATAACTGAGGAAAAAGGAGTTCATTAGATGATATGCTTTCACTCGCCAACTTTATTAAAACCACTAATCTCATTTGATGAAATAAGTCATTCAAGATTCTGGTAACTGTGAAAGAACCCAGAGAGAGCTGTTAGAATTGAATCCTTTCACTTACCTGCATTGCGTGTATTGGAAAGCAGTTCATATGTCTCCAAGAAGCACGGCTTTATTCACTCCCTTGTAGTTTAAAGTCAATCAACATGATTCTCATATAGAAGATACACGTCATATATCAATATATTAATTTTTCAGCTCAGTTTATCCATTGTTCATCCTTCTTTGACCATGTGTGAGAACACACCACTTATTAGCTGTACCTCACTAGCAGTAAAACGTGAAAAGCAGTGTCAACTGAATTGAACAGATGGCCTTTAGAGGAAGAGCCATTTTAAAGAGGTCTGTTACATGATCAGCACACGTGGCCAAAGAAATCCCACTGATTAGACCATCAAAAATTTGTTTGGTTTGATGAAGACAATGGAATAATTATTGTACGTTCAACTGATTAAAACAATAATAAAAATTAAAAAAAATGAAGGGGGAGAGGAAAGAGAGTATGATTTGACCATCATAATATTGGAGCTCATAATAATGGAGATAGCACAGTCATAGGCAATTTTAAACTGTTTTGCTTTTACAAAAAAAAAGGGGGGGGGGGGGGAGTTTGCTTGTAATTGCTTGTAGCGGTAGGGGTAGCCATTGCGCCTCGAACCAAAGCCCATAAAAACTTTTAATTGAAAAATATAACCGGTTCTTATGCCGTTTGGCTCGGGAAGGTGCTAAAAATGGTGGGTAGAGCTGTTTACACTGAACACATCTCTTCCACGCAGTGTGAGCAAACGTTGCTACGTTTGAGAGACTTGATTTCATGTTGTAGGAATGCCAAACTCGCGTCGAGCTGATAGAATCCTTTAGACGGACTGCCAAAGGCTCGTTTCCCCTCCACAGGGACTGAATGAAAATGGTCTAAGCATGATTAGTCAATAAGATGAACAGAATTCGTCCTGACACCGTACACAAAGCCCCACATAGACACACTTAATCAGTAATAAAGCCAAGTGATTAAACGGAGATTACATGGGAGATTATACAATTATTTACCAATGACTGAAATGCTGTTCACAAAGAAGGTAACTTACTGTTTTTTTTTTTATCAGCTATTTATGAATTAGCACATTTAATAACTATTTACTTTGCTGAGTTGTTTTGAAGCGCATCACATTATGGCTCCATCTTGTCTAGAGTTGAGAGGCTTATATTTGGGTTGAACCAATCACCTCAGTGACTGCTGAAGTATTTTGCCGCTTTTGAAGTTAATTCATTTTACAAAAATAGACAAATTGAGAATAATTGTATAAGAGACAAAAAAGCTAGACAAAAATATAGTAATGTCATTAACCACTTTCCTGTCTGTAACTCCTGTTGACTACAAATAGCTTACGGGGAGGTGCAAGCCCAACCTCACAGCATGGAAGATTTCTTTGGCTGCCATGGCAACATCTTGGTACCTTTGATTTGGGACGACCAACGACTTGATCTCTCCGTCGTTTCATCGTCATAAGAGCATTCAAGCACCCAGTAGTACACATATGAATACCAGACAAGTGCCTGAAAATGACTATGATTAATACCCATGAAATGACACGCCAGTTGTTCCTAAACCTCTAAAGGAAGGAAAGAAAGTGCTTTGTTTGTCCAGCTCCATGCCTTTCCTACTGGTACATCTCCAAACACACTGAAGAATGCTCAGCTGAACTATATGAGAAAAAACTGTTGACAGACCTTCACTCGGACTGAATAATTTATTTGGAAATTCCGCAGCAAACTCCCACTCCAAAGCTGTCATGTTAAAATATCAGCCTCAGAACATACATGCTAAAGGGGAATGACAACCAAGGGATTTAATATTGTTACTTGAGCTCATTGTATTAACAATTTTTTCAATTTCTTTAACTACAAAGATGTTTCGTTGTCTGTCTGAAAAAAAAGCCAACACATTCTGTCTTGTAGCCAAACCCTGAAGAGGTCCCATCTGTTTTTCTATTGGCTACAGGCTATCTTTGGCCAACAATGATGTTAATACTTATGCGTGCACTCACACATACAGGCATACATACATTGGCAATGAATGGAGTGGAAGAGAACAGAATGGATACTCGTTCTTCAGTGTTCGTTTCTGTGGACATAGCTGAGGGTCAGAGCAGGCAGACACAGGGGACTACATTCCTCCTTTTTAACTAGGTCAAGTGTGAGCACTGATAACTACAATGAGTATAAAGAAAGAGGATGAGATTTGGCACTGCTTTTGACACTGGGTGGCATTTCACTATGATAAAAGTACAATGTCTCACAGGTAATCTTTGAAAGCCTCTTGTTGTACTCTCATAATTTCTCAGACAGAAACTCTGTATAGCTAGTAATAATCATGCTATTCAGTCGACATGAAGCTTAATAAAGTCCTCCATGAGTCAGGAGCAGGAACTGCCATGGTTGGGCTTTTTATAGCTAACACAAGGTATATGACGCAGTAGATCCTTGATGTGAAGAGTTTACAGTGCTTTAATTTAGCTGGAAAGTGTTACTTATATGTCTCATTTCTTGTCTTTTGCCCTGTAATCTTCGACACAAAAACTCTAACACGTTCCCTTATCCCACCTGCTGTGGAAGATTAAACACTGTTAAAGCAAGAGGCCTGTTAAGTGCTTCCCCATAGCACCTCGGATTTGACGAAAAGCAACAAAGCAATATGTATGTTTGTGTGCGTGTGTGTGTGTGTGTGTGTGTGTGTGAGTGTGTAAAATGCATGCATGTGCATTCATTTCCCTTTGTGAGTGTTTGTGTTTGTAGGTGGGGAGGTTGGTGTAGAGTCAATAATCATTATACACAAGTGATACTACATATACAGAGATTCCAATCTAAGTGTCATGTGGTGAGATGTGTGGAGAGGGGAGGTGACAGGTGATGCCTGTTCCTGGCTGTCTGTTTGGTGTGACTTGGCTTTGTGTTTTGGAGATGGTTTCTCCAGCTGTCACTCTCCCATGTGTGCTATATTTCTGCTGAGAAAGCAACAGACCACAGAACAGATGAAGAGTCTGCTGGTGATGTGGTGTCGGCCCATTCCTCCAGCAAATTCCCTCTTCCTGTCTCTTATTTTCTTTCTCATTTCTTTCACCCCCCCCCCCCCCCCCCCCACTTTATGCTCACCTCTCTGCTTCTCTGTCTGTCTCTCACATTTCTTTGTATTTGGACATTAATATCTGTTCACACCATTTTAGGGAGCATTGAATGGACTGCCCCTCAAGAAAATTGCATTTTAATATAGGTGTGCTTTTTCACCGAAAAAACGATGCCCACGCAAGATGTATGACTAAACAGATGTTTTTCATTTTTATTTTGTAGGTTGTCTAACCCGCATCACTAAAGAAATCTCAAAGCCCCAAAGGACATCCACTGAGCGTCAGTTAGCTACACACTCTAAGCAAACGGTCATCAAGGTTACAGCCGCATGTGCTATAACTCATCGCAAAATTGCATCGCATGACGAAAATTCTCATGTCACGAAAATGTCAGTTGACAGCATAACGTTCCATATCTTTTTACTTTTAACCTACAGGAAATTAAGTTGGCTATATTAGAATACGAAGATCTCGGTTCTTAAATGTTTCCTCCGCGGTTCCCTTCATGGCGTCGCACAGGCAGAATGTGAGTAGGCAGTACCGAATGTGCATCCGCCTCGGCGCGGCCAGCACCAAGCCACCGGTGTGGTGACAGATTTTGTATGTATTTCCGTTCATTAGCGAACCAGCGGGGAATGTGGCGCATGGGCGAGGGTGACTTTGTTTTGCATGCCATGCGCTGCCTCCAGGAATGTCCCTCCCTTGCACGCTCGCCTCAAACTGTGCGTACTTTAATTGGTGGGCTTGTTTTTAACCGCGTGTTCGTGCATTCTGTACCCTTCAGGTTACTGTCAAGCACTGCCAAAACATAAATCAGCCCTCTTAGACTTCGACTCGTAAATATACTCTACCTTTGACAAACAAGCTCTATGTTATATGAGGGACTTCAAAATCCATTCGGGTTCGATAACACTGATGCCAACTTATATCAATATTGCGCATTGATGCACCCATCACAGTTATGCAGCGGTAATGTAAACTTTTCTTTCTACTTTGCTACATGGTTTTCTACTCAAAATGTGCTGTGAATATTCATTCTTTCATTCTAAATGATGATTCAATCATACATAATTGTCAGACATCATCGAGATTACGAGCAGTGAAGAGTTTTTCTTTAAAATGGTTCAGGAGGCAAAGCTTCAGTGTGCGCTGCGTGGGCCTATCTTTAGCTTGCTTGGACCAGGGAACTTGGCAAGGGATCAGTCCGTTGCCATGGAGACTTTTGTACCTGCCGCAGGCTCCTATTGGTAGTGTGAATGAGAGGAAGTGGTATGAAACCACGTGCGGAAGATGCATGCGAGTACATACATCCTTCACAAGTTACCTTCAAATTGGGCACAAATTGTGCAGAAATAATGAGCTGTAATGAACATAATAGAAACTGCAAATATAGCGAGTTAAGGTAGAGCAAGAGGAAGAGTTTACGAGCGGTGAAACACTCTGATGTATCGTTATTCTGTTATTCCCCCAGTGTACAATAATTAATCACATATTAGCTAAATTTGCTGATTAGCTGTGAGCCACCTAATGACTCAGGGTAGGATGAGATCCCAAAAGGAGGACAAAGCAATAAGGGCTTAATGAGCAGTGAGCAGCTGTGTATTGGCTCCCTTTCCTATATCCAGGGAGTGTAAAGCACAGTTTAATTTTACTAAAAGAGCCCAGTTTTTGAATTCTAGTGATTCGAATCGTTTTATTGGTTTATTTGTTTATTTTGAAATTCATTGCTTAATCAGACATGCAGTTTTGAATCAGATGAGTAATACACAACTTCCCACAAGAAACTTTCCTCCTTTTATCTATAGTAGATCCATGACAGAGTTCACCACATTGAAGCACAGAGTTCTTCCGTCACTGCACTGCCTCATTTGAGAATGCAGTTCAGGTTAGACTAATGTAGAAGCTTTGTGATTCACCCCAGTCCTTTTGAAGCTAATTTTGGAGAGCAGTAATGTGCAAATTGTGTGACAGCACTGATGTCTGTTCTTGTCCATCAGCAGGAGGGGAGGGGTAGGTGGTACACATGTGTGTATGTGGTCTGTGTGTGTGTGTGTGTTGTTTAGCTATGGTATGCTCATTCACACATGATCACACAGCCCTGTTCTAACAGGCTCAAGAGGAGTTAATGGGCTGTTCCTCAGAGAGAGGGAAAACGCCTCCTCTCCGCCAAGAAAGAGAGAGAGAGAGAGAGAGAGAATCAGCAGACAGGCTGTGTGAAATAGATTGGTTAGAGAGAGAGAGAGAGAGAGAGAGCGAGATTGTGAGAAACAGGTAACAGGGCAGTTAGTAGTAACCCTAGCTCTGCCCTTTGCTTTTAGCACCTGGGTTCCTTTACTCTCAGTCATGCTGGACTCCACCCTGAGTAGAGCAAAGTGAGATACTGCCTGTTACAGCTTAGCAACCAAAGATCTACTAACAGTCACACATTCTGGTGAGTGCATCTTTCTGTCTGCTTTGTTCTCTTTTTCTTTTAATGTTACCATGGTCTGTTAATCTCTTGAGGAGTTCTCTTTCTATGTTTTTACGACCAAGTGCTTCTAACTTTTCTTTTTGAAGTTGTCCGTCTTTTTGGATGAAACAACTGAGTACAATATGTCCATACAGATAGTATGTCTAGTCAAACAACAGAGACAGCTGGTAACAATTTTGTTCGATAGCGTTTATCTTTGAATTCAGTTAGCTCTTTTGCTTTAGTTAGACAGGAAAGTTATTACGTGGTGTCATCGTGTGTAGTATAAAAAGAGCACCAGGGGTTTTCGATTAGGTAATCTTTTAATTCCTCTAAGCCTAGTGTTTTGCTGTTTTTTTTTAATTTTACCATGCAGTCAAGCTCTCCCATCAGGGGGTCTTTATAATCTTTGTGAGGAGGTTTTAAGACATCTGACTTAGTGAAATCACTTTGCCTTTGCCTCCCTGAAGGCTTACAAAGTCACAAAGACTGCATCACCAGACCGGGGAGATCCCCAGTCATTGTGCTTGTGTGTGTGCCTAATGCTGAGTGAACACTAAGCTCTTAGGAACTACTTTTAGGGTGAATATTGCCACACATGGATAGAGAGCGAGAGAGAGTGAGAAATTCAGGATATCTTGCTGACAGGTACCTCTTATACACCCACACATCTCAATCAGTTCACTGTATTTACCACAATTTACTGCAATATAAATTTCTAGTTAGAAACCACCTCACTCTTTATGTTGTATTGCTGCTTTCAAATAATTTATATATATATATATATATATATATATATATATATATATATATATATATATATATTAAACACTGTTATATATTAGACATGACATGACCAGTGTCATTCATATGTGAAGGAATATCAAAGAATTCTATACTTATTTTATATGTGTGTGTGTATGTGTGTGTGTGTGTGTTTTTAGTTTTTAATGCCTGGGGCACTGTCCTCATGGATTTCACAATTAAACCATTAGACAACAGCTTAGGGACTGGAGATTACTGGGTGTCTGTCACACCAGCCGGTGTGACATGGAGACAGGGTCACTGGACGAAGGCTTACAACTGACCCTGATTAGTGACCTTAGGATAGTAGGTGATCATCATAGGTAATCTTTCTCATAAAAGCTGGGGGTATTGCTTGAAAGAGAATTCCTTATTTAATTTGATAACAGCAAAAACTAGTATCAAGTATAAATAAATAACTAAATCAGGAATATTCCAATTGTTCTTTGACTGATTTGTAGTATACCCATTCAACTTTGTTGGTTTTTATATGGGATGATCAACATCTGTCATGGAGACATAACTGTCTCTGCCTAAAGTGCAGTAAAAAGGCTGTTTATTGTTGCTATGTTTGGATTCTTACTTATTGGCTAAAGTACTTAGATCTACATTAAAGCTTTTTCCTGACGTGTTGTAGTCTCCGCCCACATACCAGACAGTTTGTGGGGGATATGAGTGACGGGTTCCTGAGGCTTTGTCCAGATCCCCAGAGCTCTAGACAGCAACGTCACCTGCTGACAGGCTTCAGTTGTGCTGAGGAGCTCAAAGAGGCTGAGGCATCGCTGTTGCGTGTGCTCAAAGTACATAAGTGCTATTTTCAGGCCCGGCCAGATCTGATCTCAGACAAGCACCGGGGCATGTAAACAGGTGGGCAGCAGCTAACTCCTGCGACCTTCTGTAGCCTGTTCCTCTGATGCAAGGTGTCTTCATTTCTCCACTCTGTTATCTCAGGTCATGGGAATGTTGGCAGTCTTCGGGTTATCCGGGCTGGAAATGCCATTAGAATGAGATAAAAATCCATGGACGTTTTCTGACAAAGATCATTGGTATATTAGAGCATTGGTTTCTTGTTTTGTTTGTATATATTTGAGGGAGAAAGAGAGAGGGACAGAGAGAGAGAGTCTTGAGTTCAGATATCTTCTTAACATTTATCTCATAGAGACTTAGAAAGATGTTGTTAATAAGAGAATTTGTTTTTGCCAGAGCGGGGAAGACAGGGAGAAAAAGAGAGAAATTACGGATGTGACTGATTATTCGTCTCCTCAACACTTCCATCTCCTCCCACACATGCTTTCGTTTCACACATTTCACATTGCAGCATGATTAATTCATTTGAGTTACATAAACCAGATTCATAACCATTGTGTAAGGTTTGTACACATGCTGTCCTATGTAACTGATATTGGCTAAGCAATGTTGCTGTTTGCTACAAAAGCAGACAGCATTCAATCAGTAACCATCTCCAAATGACTAAATTCAGTTTTTTTTAAATATTTGTATTGCCCATCTTTCAAAATGGTCTTCCATGAATAGCCTGAGTGTAAGGCTCAGTTTGTGTGGTACCATTATAGAAACCTCCTTGAGCAGAGAATGAATCATGCCAACCCTGGCAAATGAGCACCCAGAATAGGTTCTAATTTACGCGAGGCCAAGTCCTGGTCCTCTTAGGTGAAACGCTACTCTGTGGTTTTGCTGGAGCCACGAGATCTGTCTGTTTGTGAGGTCGTTCATCTCACACAAATTGCCTTTGTGCAAATGGCAGAGGTATGGCGCCTCATTGGATGAATGATGACTTGAGTTCATGTGTAATGTTGTGACTTTAATTGCGTGAAGAGTTATCTCTCTGTGTTCACTGATTTACTGACTTTACTGAGCGTCAGACTGTCTGTGCATGCGTAGTTCAGTAATCATTAGAGAGCATGGCAATAATTATGATGTTGCTAATAGATGAAAGCAGAAATGGAAGAGGTCTGGAAATGGTTCAGGCACATAGCATCACTCAGATATGCATTACAGCCTCACATAATGACACAGGCTCAGTGTTGTCACATGCTAATCTACCCACTTACCCACCTACACACATACACATACACACACACATACACAAACACACTCACACACACACATGGAGTGCTCCTCTGCACATGTATACAAGACACCCACCCACACACACAAACAGACACAAATACACACGCACACTCACACACACACACACACACACACACACACACACACACACACACACACACACACACACACACACACACACACTGAGTGCTCTTCTGCACATTTATTGAGGACACCCAAACACATATATTATAATCCTTACTTGTTATTACCAGCAAATCCACCTACCTACTCGCCCACCCACTCAGCTCCCCCCCCCCCTCACTCACATACCGCTTGTATGTGTCTTTGAGTGTGATTGCTTTGATTCAGCATGTGTACGGAGGGGTGTACATATAAATGCATGCCAGAGGGGTCAGATTATGTTTCATGAGGAGAAAAGTGTCATGGAGTGGGCATTGTGACATTTAGAAAGTTCAGAGTTTTAATGTCATTATGAACAATGGGGGTCCACACTAGGGCAAAAAAAAAAAAAAAACATCCTCTCAACATGCTAGCTGCATTTTGTGGCTCATTCTTAAGGACAGTTAAACGTTAGCGTGCTTTTTTTAAGTACCTGAAAAAAAATGATACCTAAATACAAAGTGTAAAATGACTCCCACAGTGGTCCTGTGATGTTGAGTATTCAAAACCTACTGTACCTCTGTGCTAATTGAAGAGTTTGGAGTGGACTACCTCATATGACAGTCAAAGCACGTGCAGTCTTGTGTGAGGTATTGTACGTCATGTGTTGTTCCAATGTTCCTAAGTGTGCTCTTACCCTGTTACACACTTGTAAACAAGCTTTCACTCTCAGCCCTCACCTCTGGCCCCCCAGGCTTCCCTGCCACCCGTTTCCAAGGCTTACGGAAAAACTCTGTAGCGATAAATCATATATTACTCCGGACATCTTTCACCATCTCTCCTGTGATACTGTCTTATCTGGGCTCCTGTGGAGCCTATGGCAGGTGTTTGGTGCTTTTTAATCATTATTCATGGCTTTTCTGTCACACAAATGTTAGAATTAAATATATACATTAAAATAATCTAAATTTACAAACATCGAAATTCTTGTAGTTGTTGATTTGACTGGACATACCAAAGTTCAAGGTGGGTCGAAATACAGTGTACCTTAAATGATCTGTTCTTTCCCTGAATTAACACTGTGTACAACATGTTTTTGTCATAATAGTGCACCCCCATTACAATTACATGCCTGTGGTTGTAAATAGTCTTTGGAGAAAACCCTACCATCTGTATTTAATATTCTTTTATTTAGTAGTTTATTCACACTCAATAACCTCTTCTAGCTGTCCTTGAAATCTATATTTGTCATAGTGTCATTCAGACCTTATCACCAAAAAGGGACCCGATCCAAGCTCATTGCGTAACTCAGTGCTGTTATTTGAATGCTTTCTAACCCTGCGGTCCAATCCTGCCCAGACTAGAGAGCGAAATATCTTTCCTAGTTGTGTGTTGAGATGAATGAGCGAACGCTAGCGTTAGCAGCAACAGTAGCATGCCTATTATTAACGTGACAACATTTTTCCCTGCTTGTCCAAACAACCAAGAGTTGACCTTGGGGAGAATGCTTCAAAACAGTAATCAATACTCTTGCCTGCAAATTATTAATAGGACACTGGCTGGTAAGGGTTCTCTTGGAAAGAACACAAGGTTTAATGCAATGAACTGCGCATGTGTGGGATTCTATGAGCTTTAAATTCTATTTTCAAAACATATGACAACTCACAAGCAATATATTAGACACGTCAGCATGTCAGTTTACATCTATTTATATCAAGTTTATTACAAAGCCATCATGTTGGGGGTAACTGAATACCACCCTTCACCTGATGTGTTGACATTGCTCCTAACCTTTTCTGTCAAAGAAGGTGAAGAATGACCTTTCCTTGTTCTTCTTCATTTACTGTCATGACAAATGTAGCCTCTTTTGCTCTTATTCTTTGATGGACAGCTAAAATTACGGATACTGGGTATGAATCCAGGCTCTGGACTTTTGGAGACCTGGACAAATCTGTCATGAGATGTGATGCACAGGCATGTAGATGATGTCGGTTATCCCAACAGCGCCGGTTTGCAGGACACCTCTGCTGGATGATTGTATATTTCCCCTCTCTCCTGATTCACCTCTTATCCATCAGCACCCGACACAGTCACCACCGTCCATCAGTCATTCACCCAGCTCTCCGTCCAACCCTCTACTTCGTCCCTGTACACTGATGCCAGGCCTGTGACATGTTCTCTGCTGACACTGTCAATCAATAACCGCTGTTGTCCTCGAAGACCTCATCAGACCATCTATCTCTGTCCTACTCCCTCTCTCTCTCTCTCTCTCTCTCTCTTTCTCTCTCTCTCTCTCTCTCTCTCTCTCTCGCTCTCTCTCCCTCCCCCTCTCACGCTCTTGATCTTTCTCTTCTCGTTTTCAGAATATTGTCTCATTCCTCTTTCTGTCCTAGGGTCAGCATGGAGGAGGCTGACCTTCTTAGGGAGAGATTACAGGCCATTACAGTGAGTATGAAAACTGTTTCCTTCCTATTTTTCCTCATCGTCTAATACTCTGTTGTTATTTAACTGGCTCCGAAATGCCAAGGACAAAAAGAAATCATTGGAAGTTGAATGATATTGACACACATTTTGTTGCATGTCACTTTGGGAAACTAAAACACGTTTTTATCCCAGCTGCAGGAGTCTTTTGTTTGTTTACATGTGAAGGTTGAGAGCCTTTTGCAGCGCGAAGCACACTATTCATCACTGTGACTGCACTGACAGTGAACACACAGTGGGAGACAAGTAATTGGGCACTTGTTTCAGCTCTATAGCCAGGATTCTCTCTCAACTTTCCAATATAGGAGTAAACTTTGATTGTACTTGTTGCAGTTCTTTGTTCAGGGTTAAGTTGACTGGCCTTCTGTGAGGTCAAGACAGTAAAGTAACAATGATTGTGGAGTTCTCGTAAATGGACAACCTTGTGCGACACAAACTTGTTCTAGATTAAATGTTTTGTTTTGGTTTTTTCCTTTTAAATGGATGTTTCAGTGCACAGCATGAGTGTTATTGAAAGGCTTCTGCTGACCTGTTAATGGAAGGCCTGAGAAAACCCTGAAGTGTTGTTTAAATCTCACTAATACACTTTTTTCAATGTCTTTCTTAAATCTCTCTTTTTTTTAAGGAGTCCTTCTGTCTTAGCTTGCTTCCCATAGAGAATTGTAGTATGTTCACATTCAAGGATTCATTGGTTTCTTTGTGCATTGCACATGAAGTGATGTGCTGTATTATTTAGAATCAAATAGGCTATAAATGGGTTTCAACAATGCACAGAACTCTAGTTGTCCGCATGACGGAGATTATTTTGTGCAAATTTCTTGGAAATGTACTGTCTAATTAGTAGTGTTAATACTTTTGTGAAAACACAGGACAAAAGAAGAGTCCAGGAGGACATTGCAAAGAAAAGGAGAGAAATTGAAGAGGAGAAATTAAATCTTCAATATCTGAAGGTATGTTTGCAATAGCTTAATACACACACTTACAATAGCTCAAAAGATAATAAATCAGTTCCACCTACATACAAACTACATAAATATATGTACCAACATTCTCTTGAATATAATCCTGCAGTGTATAGCAAGGCCTTTTTGATGTGAGATGCATAGAACCTTTTTTTTCCTGAACTCCACACAGAAAAAATCCCTTCGGGAACAATGGCTGATGGATGGTCTGAGTCCTCAGAGTGAGGAGGAACTGGAGGCAATGAGAACCCAGGCTCAAGACGATCAAGAACAAACCAGGCTCCTGCAGCGCAACATCGAAAGGTACTATCAAAACCGGAACGGTCGATACATCTCTCTCTCTCTCTTTTTTCTTTTTCTGTTTTTTTTTTGCTTTCAACCTTTCCGTTGTCTAGGCTTCACAGCTTGAAGCCTCAAAAGAGACCGTTCTTAGCGTGTGACGTGAGAGGGATGTAATTGGTGGGATTACTCTCGTTGAACACACGTAATAAGCTTTGCGTGTCAACTGCTGGGCACCCAAACAACTTTCTCTCGCAGTATTACATAATCGGTCTACTTCAAATTAGCTTTGTCTACATGAACAAAGCATTTACTGTGGGGCCTCCACCTGTGATGTGGTTAATAATAAGAGGAGAAGAACACAAAAAGTTTTGTCTGGTAGAGTATATACCATTACTGCATATTTAATGTTGTTTATGTAGCTTTACATCTACAAGTAAGAAAGTTTATTGGCAGTATATGAGAGGCAATACTCTATTTATGACTTATTTGGTCTGAAAAGATTATTTGGTTTGAAAAGAAGGAAGGTGAACTGAGGTGACATATTGCCAGTTCAAAAAAGGCTTGGTCTTAATGAATTGACTTTTGGCCTTGATTGCAGTACTCAAAGCAGAATAGATAAAGAGCGAAAAGCAATTTAGAAGAAATCCTCCTCATCTTTTGGAGGATGCAGTTCATCAGCTCTTGGGAATGGTTCTGATACCACAGTTCAAAGTCGTGCCCCCAGTCAAAACAAAAAATAGAACAAAATGAAAAAAAATTGTTCTCCTACGCCCTCAATTGTGTGCTGTTTATGAAGACCTTGGTGCTTTCTATACCGATAAGCTGATGAAGCTGATAAAATGGTGTTCAGGACAGTGAAATCTAAACATACCTTTAGGAGAGACTGCCAAGATTGTGCTAGAACAGTGATAATCTACCACCATTAATGAGTATGAAATTTGATTTGAATACTTGTAAATGTATCAAATGTCTTCACCTTGGTTTGCTCAGTGATGATTGCCCATCTCACAAAAGAGTCCGAACTGTCTCAGACGTCATAGAAAGGTGATAGGGTGATATTCCTATTTCAGACTTACAGTAATTCTCACATCAAACCCAAAAGTGACAAACTTCTTTCTCATTGCGAGGCGGAGTTGTATTGAACTGACACTGTGGATCGAAGGCTTTCATTCTGTTTTAGAACCTTAGAGCTTTGTTAAGATGTCTTCAAGTGCCATTCTCCTGTGTGGCTCCTCTTCCAACTCTGTCTTCTGTTGTATTCCTCCTCCAGAATAGAGAGGGAGATTAAAGCCCTGGAGACACAGGAGATGGAGATCTCATCAAACGAGGTGCTCATTCTGAAACGGCTCAAAGAAGTAGAGAAAACACCAGAGGATATTATAAAGGTATTGCTGGTCTAATCATTTGACATGGCTTGGATCTGTGTGTGTAGTTGGAAATTTTCCTCATCAGTGTGCTGAATGTCAGCAGATCAACGTTTGAGTCTGAGCAAAGCATATTGTTGGAGTATGAGCGAGCAGCTTCTCTTTTTCTTTCTTTAAATGTGCCTTTTATAAAGAAATGGGCTGAAATGTTCTGATTACTGTGAGCAGCTGGCTAAAATCTGTGGCCCTTGTCAGGGTTCTTTGGGTGTGATGCATTCTGGAAACATTTTGATCGTTGACCATTTTACATCCTCTCCTCGTCTTTTCTGCCATGTAATATTTTCATTTCGAACTACTGTATTTCTACACAGGAAGTAAACGCTGATATCCCACGAGGTAAAGATTTTTTCATTTTTCTGGGTGTTGTGTTTGTTTTCATGATACTGTTACTGTTATCACTCCCATTTCTTTTGTCTTCTAATGAAAAATAGGACCAATTTCATTCCTATTACAGAGCCAGTCCAATATTTATATGCAGCAATACCAGACATGCCTAAGTCTTATACGCCAAGTCTCCTGAGAAAGTTTTCTACCCCAGAACGACAGACGGACTCTGAACTATCAAAGAAGGGTATGGCACAAGACTGTATACTGTGAACATTTCTCCAATAGACAAATAATTAATCAAACTTTGCAGCTGTTGTCAAATTAGACATTGTATTGAGTAGTGAGGAGTTTATCTATCTATATATATATCCATCTCTATATATATATATATATTTGTGTGTGTGTGTGTGTGTGTGTGTCTGTGTGAGTGAGTATACACACACACACACACACACACACACATATATATATATATATATATATATATCTCTAGGTTGTTCTGCAACATGCAGGCACTTTTTTGAATCTTTCTGTTTATTTTTGACAGCAGTCATAGTCATCATAGCTCATGGTTTTTTTTGTTTTTTTTTTTTGCTACCCTACTTACAGCAATCCATATCCTATAATTATCACTTTCAGTTTTTCAGACATTTGACTTGGAGAGACATCACATCAGAGAACTCTCACATATAATAGAATATAATAATGTCTATTTTTTTTCATAAACACTAATTTAATCATTATCCACAAATAAGGAATGTATGTAAAGCAGAAGTAAATATGTCAACTTGAAATGCATTCAGTTCTTTGACTTGTGGGGTTTTTTTCCATTTCTTTTCTCTGTAGCCATGTATGCAATGGAGATCAGTGTGGAGAAAAATATGCGCACAGGCAAGAGCCAGGTCCTCTCCTCAGCCACGGTCACACCACAGCAGTTCCAGCAGAGGGGCATTAAGGTCTATGACGACGGCAGAAAGTCAGTATACGCCCTCAGTTCTGATGGACAGGTGACTGAGAATGGGATGGATGAACTGAGTCCAGTGGAAGTGGAGGAGCTTCTGCTCAAAGCCTCAGAAAAGAAGTTGCCAAGTGATGTGGTATACCACGAGCCTGTGTTTTCCAGCCCCTACAGCAGGTCCTCCACCCCAAGGAGGTCTGACCGCAGCTACAGCAGCCCAGCGCCTGCCGACTTCTGTCCGGCAAGTGATAGCCCCAGCCCCTTCCAGCCAGACGACGGAGAAGAACCAGGTGTTCAGAGTGAAGGGGAAGGCAGGCTTTCACCCACCCACATTCCAAATTCCAAAACCAACCAACTGTCATGTTCAAAGATATCGGCTAACCAGAGTCCTTGCTATGAATCAGAGATGAATCTTGCCAATGGTGGAGTTGGCGGAATGAGAGACACAAGTAGGCTCAGTCCAGCGAATTTCGCCGGCCCGGATTCTGAAGAATGCCACAGACTCACTCCAGTGGCAGATTCTGGACTGGGTCTAGGAAGATTTTCTCCCCTTTATTCGAAGGAAGATTCAGGTCTAAACCTCATGAACTCCCTTCCGTCTGATATAGACCCCAACGGGCCTATCACAATGATCTTCATGGGCTATCAGAAAGCAGAATCAGACGAAGAAGATGAAGGAATTCAGGCCGAGTTGGTCGTCATTGGCAACGATGATGAAGAGGACTATGAAGAGCCTCCTCTGTCCTACCATCCGGAGGGTTACCACAGCAAGATCTTTCAGCCGAGCAAGAACAACGTTTTTCGCTCAGAGATTAAGCCCAGCGGTCTCCGAAAGCACGCAGATCTCCACCATAACCCCTACCTGGATGAACAGATGGACAAATGGGGAACGGAAGACTCAACAACAACAGGTATCAACAAAGGGAAACAAAAGACCTTTTGGCCACTAATACTTTGCTTGCCTCTCCTCTCAGCTAACCCTCTAATATTTTCCCTGTTTGTATTCGTGATCAGGCAGTCACAGCCGGCATCCCACTCAGCTGTCAATGCATGATGGTTATATTCACGTCGGCCGCAAATTCCCAGAGCAGACTGTGTTGTGTTTCACAAGAATCTTTACCTCCACCCAGTGGTAGAAATATGCAAATAAGTATCCCCGTAATTACATGGATAAGTCCAATGATAGGCATGTGAGTGACCTAATCACAGTTCGGTCATAAAAATTAAAGTGCTCTATCTGTGAATCATTCCATTAATTTGCCCTCGTACCCTTTACATTCAAGGACTTGACATCGGTGTGATTAATGCATGGTTGAATGCTGTTAAGTGCCTCTTACTTACTTCCTTTGTCAATTTAGGGAACTAATTTAGAATGTTTTTGTCTCTGTGCTTTTCCCAATAAACATGTCTCAAAATTCTTTACTGCTTTCTTCTCTTCATTTGTTCATTAACATTTACTGGGATTAAAAACCCTACTTTTTTTCTAATTAAACGTCTTTTATTTTCATATGGTGCCTAACAAATCAGCCCTCTAAAAAAGCATTAAACGTCTTCAGGTAACAAGATCTTGCATGTGGTTTTAGAGTGCTAATATTAACAAAAACTAAGAACTAATTCACCAAAAATAAAATCACGAATCAAAATTTACTCATACAACATGGAGACACAAAAGTGAAACAGCCACTGTCATACATGTATTCAGCCCAGTATTGTACAACAGTAATTATGCATATATTGAATTTTTTTACTGACATTCCTGGGCTGACATCATACATACTGAATTTTTTTTTTACTGTCAATTTCCTGCTATTGACTTGTGTTGCAGCACTGTTAATTGTGTTTTGGTCCAGAGGAAAGAGTTCAGTCCCTCTTGCACTTGTGGATGCTGTCTGTCAGCTTTTACTGGTTGTTCCCGATGGGTATTTAAGGAGCCGTGGAGCTTTAAGTGGCATTTCATAAGATATACCCCAGACACCGTTACATAAGAAGAGTCTTATATAAGATGGAAAATGTCTCCCAAAACTGAGAAGTTTCTGTATGACAATTGTTTTGACTCGACTCTTAATTTCAGCTTCGAAGGATCTTAAATGCATGACCCAGTCCTTTAAATTGGATAACAACCATTAGAATGTGTTTACAAGTAATGACTAAATTCAGCTTTTCTTTTCTTTTCTTGTCTTTTTTTATGCCATAATCACAGTGGCGCACAGCAATCACAGTCATCAGCCAGTAAAATGTACCAGGTGATGTCCAATGTAGTTATAGTAATATATTCCTCATTGTTGTCCTTACAGCTTTGAGAATGAAAGTGGCTCATCTAGGAAAACAAGCGTGACTTCCACAGAACAGCAGTCTTTTCTCCGCTCGAAATGCTTCACAAGGGACATTAAAGAGGAGAAAGGAAAACAGATTGAGCTTTTTCTGCTTTTCAAATTCCAATCTTTTGGAGAAAGAAACTGCAAATAAACTCATTTAGAAGTTGTAAAACAACCTAAGAGAATTCCGTTATTCTTTTTCCCTGAAATATTTCACCATTACATTATGATTGTTATTGGAGCCATGTTATTGTCATAATTTAGACTGTATAAATATGTTGCTTTATGAAATTAATGAGACCACTATTTGCATGCAGCATTTAGTTTTCTCTTCAGATGGCCTAGACATAAATTTAACATCTGCCATTATGGTTATACTTTGGAAATGTACTCTATGTTGCCATTTTAAGTATGTGCCAAAAAAAAAAAAAAAGATTTCATTCAAGTTTGTGTGATCAGACATATTTTTGGACATAAATCCTAAACAAAACAAACATATCGTATGGCATCATTAACTGCTCTGTTCTATATTAGTAACTTTATATACCTAACAAAAGTGTCTTATCATGTCAGATTTTGTCTTCATGATGCAGAAATTTAAATCACACATAAGCTTCCTCTTGTGTTATTTTCTATGTGTGTGACGGCAGTCAAAATATGATGTGCAGAAAGTGTATTCTGGAGTGTAATGAAAGCACAGTGCAATCCTGAGAGAGCGTGTGTGTGTGCCTGTGTGTATGTGTGTGTGTATGTATCTCAGTGTGCGAATGCTGGAGCGGAGGACAGACTGCTCAGCTATTGGCTGATTCTCTCACATTTAGTGAGAGTTCTAGTCTCTGTGGCTACAGGGAGCCGGTAGCTGCAGCCTGGCACTGGTGCTTAGCGTGATTTGCTCCACAACTGCCGACACAAGGTAGGACGTGCATAGCCTTAGTGACATGCAAAATGTTCAATGAGTTGCTTTACTCTGAGATATTGATTTCTGATAAAAAAAAAAAACGACTGGCTTGTTTTGTAATAATGAGAATTGGACGTGATAATGTGAGCAGTATTGAATAGCTGGGATTCTCTGCTGTGTAACTAAATGGGGATTATTGCATTGTGCCTGACCCTGTGACACTGTGCCGATATCGAACTTAAACTCCACAGTGTATATGAATGTGACAAGCAGTGTTTAGGAGCTCGTGTGAATATCTTCATGTGTTTGTGTGTGTGAGTATGTACGTATGTGTGTGTGTGTGTGTGTTTGTGTGTGTGTGTGTGTGTGTATGAGTTTATGAGTTATGGTTTTCCAGTGGATGTCTACATTGTTTGATAGAAAATGGATAAACTGCTCTGAAATATACTTTTCAGATAGAATGTGTGCAGTAAACATAACATTGGGAAATTAAATACCTTAGAAGTCATAGACAAATAGCACATGAAACATGAAGTTAACCTTTATTCTGCAAAACCAGTTTAAACATTACTGTCTCAAGGTTGGCTGTTCACGAAGGTGAATGTCACATGTTTGCATTATGCCTTGGTTAAAAACTTAACTGATGTCAGAAAATATTTTATTGTTTTCTCATCTGACTGCTGAAGCAGTGCTAATAATATCTTCATAATAGCTGGTAATTATTATACATTCAAATAAACTTTCTCACTTGATGTATACTATTATTTTCAGCTGGTACTTGTGATTACCTCCTTGATTATAATCCTTTGTGCTACAGAGTTTTTCAAAAGTGATTTGGTTGGTAGCAAGACAACTGCATAAACTTTGTAAACAAATTCTCTGTACCCTGTGTCAAAAGACATTATATTAGAGTTAAATATGGCATTTAACAAATGATCGGTATGAAATGACATTTTCAGCTCTACTTTGAGCTAAAGGCATGTAAAAGGCAGAGCTTCCTTAAGAGGAAGCTCTGCAGAGGCATTTGGTGTTCAGAAAGACATGAGTGGATATTCTCTCTCTCTGACACTGATTACAGATGAAGAGGTCTGCTGTTCCACTCCACTCTCACGGTGAAACAGAGGTGGAGAACTCCACCCTCCACAGGGTCAATCACCAGAACCCCATCAAACAGAGCTCCACATATGATTACAGAGAATTCTAGAATTAGCATGGGGGTGGGGTGGGGGGGGGGGGGGGGGGGGAGGTTGGGGGTGTTAGTGTAGTCGGTAATCAGTGCTGCAGTACTTTTCCAGTGATCCTCGTGCGTTCCGCACAACATCCATTTGATTAAATTCTCGTTTTTAAAAAAAAAACAAAATCTTGCCGGCTCATTCCTAGTCTTCACATTGTGACACTTCTGACTCTAAAGAGCCTTTGTGATGTTAAGAACATTTTAGCCTCTGCTCTGTCATTAGTCATTTTCGTCTTTAGGAACTTTTGCTGTTGTTGTTTTTGGGTTTTTTTCGTTGATGCGTTGCCATGCCGCTGAGAGACATTATCCTCCGTCAGGGCTAATGAGCCGGGGCTCCTGAGACGCAGCGCCTCTCAGAAATGCTACTTGGCTCCAGGTCTGAATGGCAAACCCACGCACAGCCATGCCTCCTTTCAGAGCCGCTCTGCGCATGATTCAGACAGTCATTGTTCAGCTGCTCAGAGAACAACCTTGAAAGTACAAAAGCAAGTTACTTTCTGTACTTCCCATTTGCAGACTGTCATGTCTTATGGCACAGGTGTGTCTTTAAAAAAAAAAAAGAAAGAAAAAAGAGAAAAAACGCTGACTAATGACTGTTATTTGGGAGGTACATTTGGTCGGACTGTCCCGTTTTTGAAACCCAGCCCCTTTTGCCTGGGGACCAGTGTGAGTAATTAACTGTTGTAGAGAGAGCGCGTGACCTCTGACAGTCACTGCGTGGCTGGTTGAAGATGTGTGTGAGATCAGGACTGAATGGCTGCGTAGGAGAGAAGAGGACCACTCATGTAGAACTGCACAGTATTACACCACAGTGCAACAGCTCAACATGTACGGGAACAGTTTCCAGGGTCACATTAGTGTGGAAGTCAACACCAGTGGTCCAAATCAAAATGGCATTTCTGCCAATATCTCTCACATCAGCTCTGGTCCATTCAGCTTCCATTCACTGATCAATGTATCCCACAAAAATCAAAGCATGTGTATTTCAACCAGACCACAAACTCACCGCTGTTCAGAATGCATGCAAGTTTAATTGGGAAGAGAGTTCCTTGTTAAGAAGGCTGAGAATGATTTCCTTCTGGATGCTGTGTTTGAAGCTTCTGGTAGGTGTTTGGGAGGGGTACATAGATATCTTTGTCGGTCTATCTTCAATGCTAATCTACTTGTCACTGAATTATTTATTGTATACAGATTGTTATGACACAAATGCTGTGACTGCGAGGTGGTGAGTATGTGGAAGTTTGTTCACCAGCTGAGCTGTTATGCTTACTGGGGGGGGGGGGGGGGGGGTGTTGCCATGGCGCTTAGCAATTTTCAGTCTGTTATTTTCATTAGTCTTTGTGCCTTTTGTCTGGCTCGATTCAGGTGAAAGTTCTGTGAGCTGAAATTGAAATCAGTTTAGGGAAACTTTTTTTTTCCTCTCTAATTATTTCCATCTGTTGTATGAGGATGCATGTGGTGATAAGTGGGGTTTAGAGTAGGGTTTATTACAATCAGTTAAAAAATATTATACAGCATGAATATGCAAAAATGATTTAATGGAAAATAACTCAAATAATGGGGTCTGAAATCAATTATGTTCTCATGTAAAGTGAGTAATATTTTTTGAATAGTGATAGTGAGGATAAGTTCATTTTTTTGTACAGTTCTGTGAGAAAGACGATGGCTGAACATGGTAAAATTGATTACTGCATTTATCTCTCAAAATCCTCGCATTCATGAATACTAAAGCATCATTGAAGCAGATATAGTTAGGGCTAAGAGGCTTAGTGTAGACAGCGGTGGATTTGTGCTGTATATTCCCATTGTCAAACAAATTCCTATGTGTGAAAGTGTTTGGGCATCCGAGTGCACATCATGCTGACGTCTGGCAGGAGGTAGGCCTACACATGACAGCATTATTAGTGAATGTCAGCTCTTATAACACTATGTCACCACAATCAATTATCAAACAACGCCACTAAGGTAAAGACGATATGATAATTCATTTATAATTCATTATGCGAGCACATTCCACTTGAAACGCCTTTATTTTTTAAATGTGACAGTCTGGAATAGCAGATTGTGCACTTCCTCTCACTGGTTCTTTTTTGGCTGTGAGCTCAGCAGTTCTGAGAGTTGGACGGGGACATCGCCTCAGGGGTCGCTGAGTTTTTCCCTCAGCTTCCTTCACATCCTCTCCTCGGGCTTATCGGTGGATAGAGCTAATCAGCTGCAGGGACACCACCACACCATGCGTGGGCTAAGGAAAAAAAAAAAACAAAAAAAATACTCTGCAGTCTTACATAATGGATCCATTTAATTCAGCTGGGCTTTTGCTATGTCCCTATGTACGACGCACTTTGTGTAATGATTCACCGCCATAGTAAACAAACAACTTTTTTGTCCCCACTTCAATGACTGATAAAGCTCTTCATCTCTGTACAGTGCAGGGAATAAATAACAGAGAGCTTTCAAAAACAAAACATTGTGTACCTCTGTATTTACTGAAACTGTCTGAGCAGGTGGATTTTTGCTTTGCTCAAACCAGAATTTTTATTAGGCAGAAGAGCTGAAGCGATTTGAGGTAAGGATTTGTATGCGAGGCTGAGAAAATGCTTGTCTAACATAGTTTTTGGCTTGCTCTCTGCACAAGATAAACTCTTATATTTTCAGACACTTGTTTCATAAATACAGAAAATTATCAGATCATGTACACTAACCACCCCCCCCCCCCCAACAGCTATTCCACTGCAGTGAGTTAACAAAATCAAAAGCATGTGGGTCTGCATGTTGAGATAAAAATCATTAATTTGGTCATTTTTTCCCAAAGCTTGAAAAAGTACTAATGAAATGATCGAGCACATATATCCTTCATGTATGATTATCCATTTGAGTTTATGCAGTATTTTATTTGCTACTGGGAAGATGGTGACAAAAAAAGATTGTGCTTAAAATATATTTGGAAATGTAACATTACAGAGGAAATGCATGTGTGTGGAAAGAATGAATAAGTGGAAAAGACAGGTGAGAGACAGTGAGTAAAAAGAACTACCGAAGGAAATGAGAGTCTCAAAACTGAACAGGGGTGGTATGTGTGCAGTATGAATTATTTTCAGGGTTATGATACTTCACTGATATATAAAAATGTTTTTTCTTTTCTTTCTTTTAAATTGTCTTACAGCGAGTTACAACTGAGTCGAAAGAGGTGGAGGGGAAAGAGGTGAACGAAGGTTGCTTTCACACTCAGAGTCAAGCGCAAACAGAGCTGAAGTCCCTATCTGAGCCAGTAACCATGGAAACCAGTGAACAGTCTGACAAAGCAAACATAATTGACTATGAAACAGAGCTGCAGGAAACTGAATTACCTGAGAACAATGACTCAAACAACGAAGAGGAAGTCTGTTACGACACTGAATTATTAGAATCCGTCAGTTCTAAAGTAGTGGCTGACATTTTAGCAGATTTACCATCAAATGTAAGTGCTGTTGATGAAGAAGACAATTCTCCCTGTCCAAAGGAAGCCCTGGTCTTGGAAGAAACAAATGAGCAATTCAATCGGAACGAGTCCATCACATCCTCAAACTCTGACACACCCTCCAGCGCAGAAAGTGTTTACGAAAATGAGTCTATGCGAAAAAGTCAAGATCCACTACAAGAGGAAGAAGAGCCAGAGAACATTTTACCCATAAATGGGGAAGCTGAAGAGGAAGAAATTTTCGATCCATTAAAGCCAGTGTCTGGTGATGCCATCGTAGAGAACCTTGGCTATGACGAAGCAGATGAAACCATGTTGGAACACTATATCCGGGAGGAAGCCCTGTCAGATATCTCTACTGAATCTTGCCACGATCCTGAAGAACTGGAAGAATGTCTGAGGGTGGAAATAGCTGCGGCGTCCTCTGACAGTGAAACAGATGAGAAATGGAGGAATATATTCTCTTCGTCTATTAATAAGGAGGATGACGATTCTTATTTGGATAGCCTTGAGCTTAGTGCACAGGAACTCTTCATAAAGAAGCCAGAGACAGACACGGTAGAAGATCCTTCAGATAATGAGAGAGAAAGTGAACTGGATGTCCCTGTTAGTGAAGAAATTTTAGAACAGCCCGAATCCGATACAGATTACAAATACCACACACAAGAGATATCCTACAACCCCTCGTCTCCCTTCCATGGCCTGTCGAAAATCTCGGAGGATGAGGAGGAAAATGGCAAAGGATCAAAAACCAGCCTAAATTCGTCATCCAGTTCCATTAAGACAGACTCGAACAAGAAGGTACCAAAAGATTACTGTGTGATCCAAGAGATGAAGAGTGAGAATGTCAGTACAGAACATGTGGATTTCAGAGTAGCCCGTAAACAGTGGCTGGAGATGGAAGAACAGACAAAAAACGTGGCACATTTACCCATCAGCAAACCAGGAACCTGCCAAGGTAGTCACAGTGTTATGTATACACCAGTGCGCAACATCGACAGAACTAAGAGGCAACCAGACCTGGAGAATTTGGCACTTGGAGGAGAATACCATCACTCCCAGTTCAGCCCATGCTCAGAAGACTCAGGGCTGGATGACTCCAGTTACAGATCCCCTTTTGATGATCCAGAAACTCCAATCGAGAAAGAGATCCGTCTGGCCATGGAACGAGAGGAGAGCCTAAGGCGCGAAAGGGGGATGTCCAAATCTAATTCAAGTGACTCTGTAGAGGTAAAAGCTAGACCAGTGATACTACACCCTGCAAAACTATGCCAGGAAGTTGAAGAGAAGAGAAAGATGTTTGAGCAGCAGGAGGACAACTGTAGAATACCTAAATCACCGAACAACAAGACACCATCTTTCATTATCACCTCCTCACCAACAAAGACCCCCCAGAAGCACGAGATGGCAGCAAACAACATTATCATCCTTGAACCTGATCCTCCCAGCCCAAGACGTGGTGGTAAAGAAATGGGAGCCTCTCGTTGTTCTGAGTGGAAGTCAGAGGAGACTCCAAATGTCATTATCCTCGAGACATCAAACCTGATCATCCGAAGTGCGTCTGAATTCTGCCTGAATTCTGCCTGTGAGGATACCCAGGAGAAAACATTTCTCAACAACCCGTTCTTCAAGCTGCGATCCAGGAGTACCCTGTCACTTGTCGACGAGGAGATCAAGATGGTTAAACAACGTGAAGAGGAACTGAAAAAGCAAAGGGCCAGTATCTATTCAAAGGAAAGGTTCAACACAATCCTCGTCTCTCCCAATCATCTAGACAGTTTAACTTTTGACAAGACAGGTATATCTCTCGCGTTGAATATTGTTAAACTAGTTAAAATCACACAAACACACACACAGATACACATTCCTGAAGGTTCAGACATGAACTGAATTAATGAACTGATTCTGCGCATTTTCAGATGACCTGCCTGTAAAGTGTAAGTCTTCTCCCTCATCACCTATGAAGAGTGCGTACAAGATGGATCGCACAACACTATCCTGTGATCAAAGGGTACGTCTTCTTCCTTCCTCTGACCTTGTTCTTATTGACAAAGTAAAGAAAATACAAATTAAATCTTAAAACAAAGCTTAGAAAGTTGGCTGGAATTTTTAAAAAAAGGTAACTGTTGTGCTATGTAAGCACTATAAGAGTCCCATTTATGAGGAATATACAATTCAGCTGTAATACCCCATCACTCTAATTAAATCATTCTTTCCCTAAGTTTCCAGAGACGTATACCAGAGGCCGTCGTAAAAGCGCCATGGCTCTTCGCTGGGAGGCTGGGGAGTTTGCAAATAATGAATAATTCAAAACCAAGTGGATATTGATTGTCATTCTTCTGGTCTGTTTTACGTAACAGACTCTCAAAAGTGCTACAATTTCATGTTTCATGTAACAGCATAGCAACGTTTAATATTGCTGCTTGTGTGATTTTCTTGACTCTTGGTGTGTGTATTGCCGAAGCAGAAAATAGAGTCGCGTGTAAAGCCAAGACGCCTGATTGTTATTTGAATGTACAGTTTAGTCAGCATCTCTTGTTTGCTGTGAATGTTCCAGGAGGATTTAAGTACACTTTATTGTATTGTCTTGGTAAAGGAGGGAGGAAAATAAATGTTGTATTTTCATATTGTATTTTCTGCCAGGAAAGGTTTGTAATGTTCCAGAGTAATGCTAAATTTATAATGCAGCACGACACTGTTTAAATTATTCAGAAAATATTGGTAAAGACTATGAAGAAAAGGTATTTAAATGCCTTTTATTATATCTACCACTTTCAGTTTGAGATATTTTATATAGTGTACTTAACCAAGTAAGTGCACCTTTCAATATTTTGTATAATATGGCCACTTACTAACAACAACATGATCACCATCGAACAGGAGGGGCAGCTATTAAGTACGCCACAAATACTGCTTTACAATTTGTTGTCTTTAGAATATGTTTGTATGCTTACATGTGAAGCTATTTTGCTCATAACACTCATCAGTATTGCTTGCTAACATTTGAATTAATGTGAGCCACACACAAAAGAGAAGCTGATGAATTGCCTCCTATCAAAAAAACCCCAAAAAAAACAAAACACATTTGAATTTATTTGCATTTTCAAACCAAGTGTTTGACAAATCAGTGCATAACAATAAACATGAATATACAAATCTTGTAGAACGTAGTCATGTTCTTTATCAAACAGTGCAACTTATGGATTCAAATCACTCATTTGAACTGCTGTACTATCAGAGATTATTAAAAGGCACTTGGGTACTAACGATCGCCCTGAGGGTACAGCCATGTCTTCCATTAGCTTCAGTCCAAACGACACGTTTTCCTCCCCATGACACATTACTGAACGGTGACAACCCTTACCCTGCACTTACAGACTTAGTAATGCATTTAAGTGTAACAGAACACCCTGACAGGACAGAAAGGAACATTCAAATTAACAGGGAAGAACATTCACAAAAGCTGACAGGCACTCAAATCATGCAGGCTTTTAGAAACTGATTGATAGCACCTTATGATTAAAATAGAGGAAAAAAAAGCAGTAACATTTATTTTTAATAAATAATTGATTTTATAAAAAATAGTGCAAAAGGCTGTGCACAACATTCCACTTTATAAAAAATAGATCTGATCCCTCTGCTATCACCTGATAACTGTATTATAAAGGAATAGCTTAACTCTTAGGTTATTTATAATGTTATGTGCAGCTAGAATAAAATGTTTTCATTGGTAATGACATCAACTGCACATAACTAAGAACTATAGTTAAATGTGTGCAAGGCATAACTGACTTATTTTTGTGAATACAAAGGTACTTAATGTAAAATGGAACCACATCTACCCAATCATATCAATCTGTCAGACACGAAATCCATTAGCAGTAAACCTAAACAATCCAACAGCAGCAAAATCTACATTAAATAAAAATAATAATAATAATGTGATAGAGTGATGTCTTGTAATTAACTTTCTTCACAAACTGCAATAAATATTAGTTTGTACCACTCTTTGGAGATGTAAAGTATGTATCTTTGGTATTATTAATGTCTTCTAATTTCATTCTAAGGGAATGAAAAATAAATCATCAGACAGACAGCAATAGAATGGCAGGACTACAGCAAACAGGGGAGATGATGATACACTGAATATTCATCTATTTCAAATGCCTGTCATATTTATGACAGAAAGTGCAAATAGGCGTCTTCTCAATGGGATCTGCTCCCTCTGGGCACACTGAGGTGGAATGTACAACACTCAGAGTGGGAACCTAAAGAAAATGTCAATATTAGTCATATCTGTTTCCTGTTTGATTATTGTGATACAAACAGAAACAGAAGCGGAGATAAGGCAGGTTTACCTTAAGTTACACACTGCTGATGGTCGTTAGGAGAACAGTTAAAAATCCAAAGTTTCCCAACAGAAAGACAGCCAAGACAATTGTTTTGAATGAAGATTCCTGGGAGAGGGGCACAGGAACACACACACACACAAAGCGAAAATGATTGAGCTTCTGCATAAACCAGAAGGTTCAAGTACATCACTGGTCATTATGTTTGTCCATCTCACTTACTTTACTTGCATTTTCTGCCTCAACAAATAAAATCTCATCTCCATCCTCAGCATCATTACCATCTGAGACCATCTGAAAGTTTTTGAAGAAACGGCCTGAAAACCAAACGCAGAGCAACACAAAATCAATACAGATCAATGCAATATACAGATTCATACCCAATTACACGTTTCTAGCAAAAGCAACAATACATTACTACATCCCTACAGACTGTTTTGCTGTAGCCGGCCTGGACTGGCATTTAGAGCTGATTAGCATTCATTGTCACAAAGCAATCTCTAAAGCATTTCAAAAACCTTTAGCAATTTAATGGATACATTATGTTTTCCCAAAGCAAAGTAACATTCATCATTATGAGGACACAACTAATTGCTTTGAGAGCACAGGTATAGTCATTAGGGGATAGGGAGTACGTGAAAAGGCTCGTGTGGGAAGAGTTTCAGATGGTGAAGGCAGATACATTACATGGACTGACCTGTAGACAAAAGGCCCCTCTTGTTGGCTTCCAGAGCTAGGTCTGCCAGTACACCCCAGACCACAAAACAAGCCACAATCCATGTGGACCAGGGAGCAGGAAGGCACAGAGCCTGTTGGTGTATGCCCAGGAAGATAGCCACCACTACACAGAGACCCAAAAATGCTCAGTTAGTACAATTATCAATACCATCAGTGTTATTCTGCAGACAGGACATTCTGGCATATGATTTCATGCTACCCGGAGTAACATGTCTGCTCTGTGAGCAAAGCATGTCTAACGGTGGCTATGGTAGAGGAGTAGAGGAGAGATGAACCGTTTATCATATCATTAGTGCACAACAAAACAAGGACTGTCAAAGAAGCCCAATTTTAGTCTCATAGTATCTCACAGCTTCTGTGTTACCTGCAACTGTGGATAGTATGAGAAATAGTTACATACAGATATATTAAATACTAATACACTTCAGCCTGGATGAATGGAAATTTCCACTGAATTTTCATGAGTCTTACCAGCAATTAAATGCGCTGCAGAACCCACACCAAAGTGCAACCAGTTGAAAATGTATCGTCTGAGAATGTACAGATAATAGAGTGGTATCAGAGTGGTCAAACAAAAAAGAAAGCAGATATTTAAACTAGCCTACAGTGGTCTTGAAAGACACTGCTTCATTAAATGTTAGAAAACATACTGGGAACTGGTTTTACCGTGAAGCGTCTGGAGCTGGTCTGAACAGGGCCATTACAGGCTGAATAATGGCAAGAACCATAACTGTGCAGCCCAGATAAGGGTGTGACCCTGCACGCTAGGAGAGACACACACAATCTTAGTGGGACACACACTCTTAGTAACGCACACCTATTTAGTGAGACAAACAGACGTAAACATATGAAATATCTGCAAGTTCAGCAAGCCCTGTGTTCATCTCTGAATCAGCACAGAACATCTATTGGCACATGAAAATATGGCTATGCTACAGTAAACTTTCTTAAGGGAAAAATAATGTTCAGAGAATGTTTTAGGAGTGCTGGTATTTTAAACATACTGATATTACATATTACAAACAGACTGAGAATAAGGTGCATGGAAGCAGATTTGTCTTGGAGAAGTGCGCCATCTGTTGGTTAAAATGAAAATCTACAGCAGTAACCTGTTTTGGCAAAAAAGACACTACAGATGTCTGTAATGACTCACAAATGCCTCCCTCATGTTCAGCTTCGCACAAGGACAAATGTAGCAACCTGCATCACCACATGGGCAAACACTTCATCATTCATCATTTGCTGTCAAATTGAAATCTTGTCACAAAAAAAATTGTTTTTTCCTGGTAAAATGCCATTTTGAAACAATACAAGGATAAATGACTTTGACTCATGAATCCCTCATAGTACATGTCTGAATTTGTTGTTGTTATAATATCCTGGGTCTTTTTTTCCATCTTTCTTGGCCAGACAGCATGTGACAGCAGAACACAGAGGGAACGTGGTAAGGTACAGTCATACTGACATACATTTGGTTGCGTGGGCAGTGAGAGAAAACATGACACATTGTCAAATGATTAAGGACAGTTACACAGACAGGCAGTGCACTTAAGTTGATATGTGTGTGTGTGTTTTGTACCTTACTCCATCCTCCTCTATAGACAAATGGAAGTATGAAGCCAATACAAGTCAGAACCACCGTAACCACCATTAATGTACGATGCAGCTGTGGGGACAATAGGAATCAGTTGGATTCTTGTGAGTAACATAAACAAGTTTGTGTTAAACAATAGCTCAAGTTAACAGACTGTAAGTTCATCGTCGTGAAGAAAGCCCTGACCTGAAACCAGATTTTCTGTCCAAATAAAGTCTTCTGAGGCCAGTCTGGTTTGAAGTAGCGCGCGATTATGACACCAGTGCTGACAGTTGTCATCCATGCAATGAGCATAAAGGCACCTACAGATCCACATGGACTATCGATTAGAACTGCTCAATAAGTCTGAATTTAAGAGTAAACAGAATTTAAATTTTGAATATTATCTTTGCACATAAATATCTGTTCATTTCTGTAACCACCTTGCATTTCCTCGATTCTTGAACGCGTCTCGGTGAATCGATAAATCAAATAGTTATCGTACGATGAATATTAACATCATATGACAAAGACTCACCGTGAAATTTCATGATGAGGGGAGAGCGAGAGCCAGCTAAATCCTCTGGGGGTCCTGTTATCACTTTCTCAATGCCCGAAATCAGTGGCTGGCGGTCATGTCTATGTATCGTACCTTATTGTCAAATCAAGCGAACAAACAAACAACAAACAACTAAGCCCATCGATTTCAAAAGTATAAAAACTGACGTTTACCTCCTGTTGTCTTAGCTAACAGGAAACCACAACTGATGAAAGTAACACTAACAAAAGGCGCACTTTATCACAGTGTAAAAACCTGCTTTGATGAAAAAGGATGCAGTTAAATTCCTGAGCAATTAAGCCCTGTGTTTTATGTCATTTGCACTTCTGTGTTTATGGTGGTGCTGACCACATGTGCTTCATAACTGGGTCTTATTTCAGGCAGAATTAATCATGTAATATTTTAGTGAAGCTTTAAAACACACTGAACTCTTTTTGAGAAAATTACATAACTCCCCAGAGCGTGTGACATCACAAGTTCACATCCTCCCTGTAATATCTGTCAAAAACAAGGCTTAGGCAACACTCATGCGATTTTCATTTCTTTGGTGACAAACATCCATTTTGGAAGCTGGGAGAACTTGTGTTATCACTGAGAGCAGTATAATCACACAGGAGTGAACAGCGCATGCTAAAAGCTTACGATCCCAAATAAAATCGCATTATCCTCTGCGTTCTCCAGAGATGAACCAAAAGAACAAACCATCTTCTGCTCTTCCATGGGCCAGGAACAGGTAGTATTTCTGATCCATGTCAAATCGGCCCTGGCTCTGTGATGAGACGCGTACATCTCGGCTGAAGCGACACTGAATGATTCCATCAGCGAGCCTCCACGCTGTGTCTTTGAGCACGTTCTGGAACACACACCCAGAGTACGGGTCACACAGCTGACAAAGTACTTCTCAGCATTTGAATAAAATTCATATTTGCACGCATTTACCAAAAATGGATATTTTCAGTTTTTCAATAGATACTTTCAGTTTTGAACACAATGGGAGCCTAACACAACTGTATACAGTTGTAATCCTTTGAACCAAAGCGTGGGAGTGTGAGGCTGTATATAATGAGTGTGTGATGAGTGTGCCTGTTCCTACCTCTGATGCTAGCGCTGGATGAGTCCGTCCTTCAACATATGCAGCACTGATGTCAACGCGATCCTTGTATTTCACACACAGGTATACATCATCCTTCCCCTAAGGGACAGACAGACAGACAGACAAGCTTTGATACCCTAACCAAAATCAAAATGACAAAGACTGTCTTAAATACAAGGGTATTTCTGGTTACCATACCATCCATATGTCTTGTGACAGGGCAAAGGACACATATCCATCAGCTGGTCCGCTGAGCTCAAACATCACCGTCTGGCCCTTTGTGCTGAAAGACAGGAAGTAACACTGGGGCTCTTCCTGTGGATTGCAGCCCACTGGCTCCCTCAGACAGGACTTTGTGCTGCCACATCCCTCAGAGGAGAACTGAGAAAGGGAGACGGAGTGCAAGCGCGATTATGAAGTAGATTTAACATGGAGCACGCATAGGAGAAGAGAGACTCTGTTCTCACAGTCTTACCCAGCAGTCAGTACAATGTTAATCTACAAATTCAAAAAGGCACAGTCGAACAGAAGTTGCTGTGACACTCACCGGGGCAGACAGTACTGATGAAGGTGTAGTGGTCTTTGCTGAGTGTGTGGGCTGCGGCGGAGGTGGGGACACACCAGGCAGAGTTACTACAGGACCTGGGATCTTCACCCAGAACTCTTTGTATTTATAAACCACAGTCACCCTAAAATGCACACAGAGCAAACACAACATTAGCTCTTAAGTGACTGATAAACAGTGAATGAAAGGACAACGGGGACACTTACAGAAACTGGACACTGGGAGGAGGCTCATTTGGAGCGGTCCATATAACCTGCACTTCCTTCTTGTGCTTGCCGCTCGTGTGACTTACGGCTGATCCCTATCACAACAAAACGATTGGGACACAAATGATAAGCTTTATGTCACTTAATACATAACCGGCGATATAAATAAGTTGTTTACTGTATTACATTTTTTCCAACACAAACCATCATATCATTGAACAACCTGAATCTAACTTAACTCAGGTGAGAATAAACATTAACCAGTCTGACCTTTGTGTGGCCACACTGCAGAAGCTGTGAGATCTTGGGATTGACTAGAGTGAATGATCCAACAGCAGCACTGTTCAAATTCTGTGCATTCCGGGCCTCTATAAGAAACCCTTTGAAGTGATCAACGCTCCCTGAAGAAGGTGCTGATAAGGTCACTGTAGATATGAAATTTAAGCAACTGAGTGGAAATAAATCAAACACAGCCATCACACAAACATTACACTGCAAGATGATGACCAAGCTGCAACATGGAATTGTAAATTATAATATTCCTTGTACCTTTGATTTGATCTCCAGGGTTGAACGTATGCTTGTCTGCATTAATACTGTATGGTGCAGGTTCTGGACTAGATGAATGGCCATGATCTGGTGTCATGTCATCACAAGCCTGGCTCACTTTGCCATTACTGAAACAGGTGACAATCTGTGCGCAAGCAGCTCCCAGCACAAACAGCAAAGTCTGCCCCTTTGTCAGCATCTGAAACAAGGACAAAAAAAGTGATTATTTCCTTGTATATCACTAGAGAATGAAATCTTCATATTCAGAGTTCTGGGTGAAAACATGAAAGTAAAATGCAAATACCCCGCTACTGTAGTATCTGATAGAATGAATCCTCAGTCATATCATATCTCCTTAGTTAGAAAGTACATGAATACTGTTATTAAAAAAAAAGTGGCCGCAGAACGCGACCTTCTTGAAACACAGGCTCGAAACGTTAGTGTAAAACGGTTGGTTAATCATCGCCCAGCAGTAGCAGAAACGTATGTTCACTATGATAAGGACAAGTGCGGACGAGTGTCACTATAGACGCGTTTTTCAAACAGTAAATTTGACAGAGGCACCGTAGGATATCAGTGCAGCTAAAACAAAACATTCTCTGTTCAAAACATTGCAGACTTTAAATTCACCTATAAGTAATCAAAAAGTGTTATATAACAAATAAGTCTGAACTGCTATGATTTTAAACATTCAACATAAGACTAAACAGCAGTGTTTTTCTCTCCAAGCTAACCTATGGAACCTTCGTCGTGTTTACCCACTCCTACTCATTACTGGTCAAGGTCAAGTGAGGGTACCCTACTCACTTGTATGCTTAATATCCTCGTCAACTTTCACATTCAGATAACTGTTGCATTTACATCACAAAGAGTTTAAAAACTGTGCAGTTGTCTATATACTAATAACGTAATGTTTTAAGTGGACAGCTGCTACCTACAACATACATCAAGACCAAAATCGTCTTTTCCTGCTGACAAAACGAAACACAATGTGAACTCAGTATATTGAAGTGTAAAGTGTGTGACTGGTTATTAAGGTGTGACACGAAACAATATGGTGATTATCATGTTGAGGGCTATGGTTCACTATTAAGGTTGAAAGTCCTGACATCGTTTATATTAAAAAAAAAAAGACAAAGTTCTCAGACAATTCCCACTCAAATGTGTCTTACCGTGTGTCTCCGTACAGGAAGGCTGAAGTGAGCTGTGATTGGTCTACTCGGTAAGGCGTGCCTTTCCGAACTGATCTGACATCAGATTATGCATTTCCTTATAACGATTAAGGAAGGGATTAGGATACATTGAACTGCTCCAAGATCAGCGTACAAGTGTAACTTCTTCCTGAAACAGGATTGGTTATTGACCGGATGCGACATGCACACATGCAAGGGTATGAATGGATAGACGAAAATAGCCGCAAATAAACTATGTACGGCAAATTGCTATACTGAAAGTGATTATTCTCGAGTGTTACATTTTTAACTGAAAAGAAAACATGCATACTATAATTTACACTACTCGTAATGCTAATAGAGAACAACAATATGTTGTTGCTAATATTAGTATCGTATTATAATTAACTGACCGGATGACGAAACATAATAATGATAGCTGTCATGAGTATTGCTGCACTGTAAGCATTTGTAATGTATGAACGACTTGACTTTGCATGAGGTTTAAATTAGAGGCAGATATTACACTGTGACACTGTGACAGCTTAATATGTGCACATTAGCCTGTTGCATTTTTTAAAGATTTCTGTTTTATGAGACAAAACATCGTTTTGCTCAATTAAGGATTTTTGTCACCCGCTTATTTCGTTGTTGGTCTTGCAAGTCTAATGAGGGGCATGTGTACCAATTACACTGAATTAAATGTACGCCCTATCATTCACATTTAATTCACTGCACTATGTAGTGTTAATTCTATGGGATGCACATTCAAAAGTAGAAACTGATCGCAAGCCTGCCAAACTGTTTAGAGAAGCTGCTTAAAATTCTGCAATTAGTCCATTTGATTACTCATTTTCGACTGTTAACAATGTGTGACTAGTCATCCTTTTGTTTTCACTCCATCACTTCATGAGTGAAGAAAGGAAATCAACGCGGTGTTACATGAAGGTGTTAGCTAAATTTAGGGTCATTAATGGTATGTAACCCAGAATGCCTGGCCTTATTGGAAGCTTCTCGTCCGCCAGTTGAGGTGCGAGGTGTGACCCTGTGACAACTCTTCTGGTGATGAGTACTTCGGATGTTTAAGGTAATTTGTGAATCATGATTTCCCTTTAGCTTGAGATATTGCATGCATTTATATGTGGAAGCAAAGTAGTGACTGCAAGTCTTACAGCATGCTTTTAATTACTAGTCTGAATTAACAGTGTGCCCTCGTGTTCCCAGTACATAGGCTATGCAGAATTAGTTGTTTATAATCATAATCTAAAAATACCCCAAAATATGTTTTCAACTTTTTTAAACGTTAATTTATCAGTAGGCTACTTCTGCCATTTCATTCCCGTCTCTCTACATTCTTTGAAAATAACAATTGTAAGAAGAGGAAGAGGAAACCAGACTTGTTAACAAAGAATACATTCAGACATAGTTGCTCCCTATTTTCAAGAGCATTTTAAAAAATGTTTTATTCGCAGATGTGCACTTATCAATGTTGGCTTATAAATAAGGCCGTTATTTCTCATGCTGTTCCGAGGGGCATGCGGAGGTAACTCAATGTACAGTGGAACGTTATGTAAATGCAGGTTGCGCAAAATTAGCAAACATGTACTCCGGCTGCTATATAAATGCATGTCATGTCTGCACGTCGTTCACATGTTAACTGCTGAAACTATATGGCTGTTCCCGGTGTTGAAGGTGGCGCGATTGTATCCAGAGACAGCGTTCCCCGTGCGTAAAGGGCATCCTAAAAAAAGAAAGGCAGTATGTTCCGTGGCAAACAGACTAGAGTGCTGCTCCTGAATGACATGGAGAAGCTCGAGAGGACTCTGTTTCGCCTGGAGCAAGGTATGCCTCTTTATCTTTTCTCCGGACAACGTAACTTAACGTAATATAACAATTTCTACACAGTTAGTACCCGTCACTGTTATTGCACACTGAGTTACACTCAGTTGTACGATTACTACTCAGTAACGCAGCAATGAAAAAGTATTGATGAGCTTGTGTCTGTTGATTATAGTGGCTCGTTACTCTGGGCTGCTGCATAAGTACGAGCGAGTATCTCCTGTGATTAGTTGCGCTTTCTGTGACTCACTGAAACACAAGCCATCCAGCCCAACAAGGTTTAGGATTATTTTACATGCTGAAGATGATGCATTCAGAACGTCTTTGACAGACTGAAATATCGCGAAGCAATGTGGATACCTCTTAGATGCATAGCACAGGGGCCCAGTACTGTCCCAGTGCAGTCTGACTGTGTGGTTCGGGGACACATATAGCTCTCACCTTCCTATGGTGAAGGAGTGGAGGTCATTAAAGTTTTTTATGGAGTGTGTGTGTTTTTTTGTAACTCTTAAATGCTTGTTATGCTGGAATCAGTGGTGGAAAATGAAAACTTTGGGGGAAATGATTTACGCATGCACTTTAATCTTTAGGGGTTTTTTTTAGCCTTTAGATCCATCCATCAATTCCAACATGCATATTTTGTCTCGAGGCTTTGAGCTGCAGTTCCGTCTTGGGCCTACACTTCAAGGAAAAGATGTTCATGTCCACACCAACTACCCACCTGTTGGACAGAAATTCAACAGCCAAAAGTTTCGTGTCCTAGAATGGATCAACCCCACCGGTCGGGAAGATGACTCAGACAAGTACTGTAAACTTGACCTGGAGATTGCTGGGTCGTACCAGTACTACTTCGGGTGTGGGTAGGTCAACAACCCAACCAATTAAGCCTTATTTGTTTGCTGTGGCAACAGGCTTATTACATTTTGCGTTTGAATCTCATTCTTGTCAATATAAAGTAAATATTTTGGTTGGCTTCATAATTTTGCTGACAGGGATGAGGAGAAGACAGGCTCTGGTTGTATTGTGGTGGACCCTGTTCTACGTGTTGGTCATGACAGACAAATCCTACCACTGGATTCTATAACCATCCAGACGTACCTTGCCAAGTGTCTTGGCCCAATGGATGAGTGGCTTGACAGACTTAGAGTGGCAAAGGAAACCGGTGAGGATCCTCTCTTTCCATCTAGCTGAACAGGGGCAGTCCTCAAAACTTTACGGATCATTTTCCAATAAAGTGAGGGCTTATCATGTAACATACAGACTCTGAGTCACAATGCACATTTTGACACTTTGCCAATTTGATGCCAAACATAGAATCACTTACATGTGAATCTGTGATTTTAACAGTTGAACAAGTTGTTTAAAAAAAGTATTTTGTTTGGATAGTATTGGTTGTTTGCTCAGCATTGATCTGACATATGAAATACACTGTGAGAATAGCTGTCAAGGACTGCTACCAGACTATTGTTTGAACTTTATCCTTCTTTGTGTCATTGCCCCTTTCCTGTTTGCATCATATTTCATCCTCAAAGAGCAGGGTGTTTGAGTTTTATGTAAAAACAGTTGTACCACGTGTGGCTGTTCATCATATAACATGTAGAAACAACTACATGCCATGCTTTATACCCAAAGCAAATTTGCAGTTGATTTAGTGTGTGTTAGAACTATTTTAACTCAAGTGACAAAAACAAATGTATTTAATCTGATATAAAATGATTTTCTCTCCTCTTGCCAGGTTACAACATGATTCACTTCACACCACTGCAGAAACTTGGTCTGTCCCGCTCATGTTACTCAATTGCCGACCAGCTGGAGCTGAATCCGGAATTCTCCCCTCCTGGAAAGAATTATACCTGGATGGATGTGGGCAACCTGACGGAGAAACTTAAGCGAGAGTGGAACATGATTTGTATAACAGATGTGGTATACAATCATACAGGTACATATTTCTGTGTCTTTTTAGCTTTTTGAAAATTCTCTGTATTAGAAGGGAACAGCAGTGAGGGGAAAAAAAAGTTACTTCTTCAGTTGCGTAGATTGCATCATGACCTCAGTTCCTGAAGATGCATGTCATTGACTGTTCCCTTGAAGGTCAGGTTGGGTAATCCATCAGAAATACTTCATCACTCAGAGAAATACTTCGTTCCTGACATGTGTCCAAACTGATTAAATGGCTGGCTGCAGAACTTTGTAGCCCTGCCAACTACACCCCCATCAGTTAGCACATCCAAAGCTGAGTTGAAAGCTGGTCACGCCTGAGTCACGGTAGTCCTTTGGCATTTTACTTGCACCAGCATAATAAGACTGTGTCACTTTTTTTGTGTTGTTCTTTATCGTTTTACCCAAAGAGATATGTTGACACTTACTGCTTGCTACAGTCACTGGAAGTCAGTATGAAAAAACATCTACAAATTTCAGGCATCATACTAAAGCGAGTTACTTTATCACTACATATGTTGATTTTGGATGCACATTTTCCACTGAAAGAGGGCACAGGGATTTCAAAAGTCTGGCTTATTGCAGAGTACCACCCAAGTGCTGTGAGTGCTACATCAATAGTATTGTTTTCAACTGAAGTAGTATTCCCGTTTGGCTTTGTTCATTTGACAGTGTTCAGCTACACAAGTCCTAAATTTAGATTATATCATAGATCTGTAAGTTTGCACTGACTGTGTGGCCTATGGTAGAGGACAGGTTCGAGGGAGTATCATTTATCTCTCTTTTTGCTGATTCTATGTGATTATATGGACATGGACATACTGCTGTAACGCTGGATGTTGCACGTACGTAGTGCATGTCTAGGCTGATTGAATTTCTGTGAGACATGGTGGTCTGACCCAGAATTTATAACATGCAAACGTAGCAAAATCATCACTGGATCATATATCGTCCATCTGTGGCGGAGGTGAAGTTTACTGCTGAACTATCTGTCGCTAATGTATATTACTGTCGTATATATATATATATATGTACATATGAATGTCATAACATCTTGAACGTCTTGAACTACTTGTACAACCAAGAAACAGCTCTTTTGCAGAACTTACGGAGCGTTCTCAGTACTATGGGGTGACCTCTAAAGATAGCTAATTCACAGCCTTTTTCACATTGTTACCCACATCTGCTTAATATGTTTTAAAGTAACTAGTATAGCTTGCAGACAGGTACTTATCTGTGAAGATGAAATATATTATGTAAATCAAGTTACACTCTTTTTATAAAACGTTTTTTTTGCAAAACAAAAGCATTCCATTTTATGAAGACATGTGCAGTCCACGTGAGTGAAGGCACTCTCGGTGGCTGAAAAGCAGCACAGAAAAGGTCACACCATCAAATCACATTCACTCTGAAATACAATCTACACAGGAGCTTAAAGGACATCCCCTGACAATGGCTATAAATAAGCACACGAGCATGTAACTTAAGCTAACTATTTGAAATATGCTATGGATGTACATTTTTTCTGTCAAGTACAGAAGATCCCTAAATTCAGGGTGATTTATGATTTGGCTATGATGCCTTGTGAAGTCAAGGTCACTGCTTGAGCCCACCGTTGTGTTTTGTAAAATAAATACGGTGTGGTACGTGTGCAGCCATTAGCAACCAAAGGCAGCAATGAATGAAGGGCTAAGTCACTTCCACAGAGTCAAGGACTGGCACCGTGCCCATAGATAGTCTGGTTGTTAGAGTGCTCATAGAGAATTTCTCAAGTGCTCGCTGTGTTCTTTGAAATAATGTTTGTCATCTTTATCAGCTGCCAACAGTAGCTGGCTAAGGCTACACCCAGAGTGTGGCTATAACCTGGTCAACTCCACTCACCTGAGACCAGCCTGGCTGCTAGACAGGGCCCTGTGGCACCTCTCCTGTGACATAATTAATGGCAAATACAGTGAAAGTGGACTTCCTGCATTGATTGAAAATGAAAAGCAGCTTACTGTGAGTTTTGTTTGCCCCAGAAAGTTATGGCAGAGTGAATAAACGTTGCATATATAGTTGTTCATTTTGCACATACTGATGAAAGAAATTATTCAACTATCTAAAGTTTTCTGTGTTTTTTTTTTTTTGTTCACCAGACACTCCAAGGGATTCTGTGGAAAGATATCTTTTCCCAGCTAAAACTGTGGGAATTCTTTCAGGTCAATGTGGACAAAGCTGTGGAGCAATTTAGGAAGCTCCTTCAGTCTGGTGAATGCTTCAATTTTATGAATAAATGAATACGAAAAATACATCAATATTTCTACAGTATTTCTAATATCTTCAGTTTCTGGACATATGTCTTATGCTGATCCTCTGATGTTGGTTGTTTTGGAGCTTGTAGGTGTAAAGCCAGTGGGTTTAGAGGCAGATGATAAACACAAGCTGAAAGTTATTCAGGATCCTCAGTGGAGGCGTTTTGGCAACACTGTGGATATAAAGATGGCCTTGGAGACATTTGGCCAACACACGTGAGTTGCCACTCACATTTATATTTCCAGTTTTGGTAGTATTGATTTTCCTCAGTGATGTCGAGAAACTCCGCTACAGTTGAGTTTGTGTCGCTGTTTTAACAGACATCACATATAGGCTACTTGTTGCCGAATGCAGTTAGATAATATTTCAATCTTTCCACACTGTCTCAGCATGAGTCTTGGCATCTGTATTTCTATGAATTCTGTGTCTGGATTTTTTATTACACTCTTGATTTTTCACAATGTGTATTTACGAGCTCTGAAATTATATGTTCTCATTGATATTTAACAGGAATGGCCCATCGTCAGTCCAAGAAAGTTGTGAGAAGTTTAAGCTGAGTTTGGAGGAGCTGAATGTGGATTGCTACAGGGAAATACATGAACATCAGGAGATGGTTTGTCACTGTTTCTTTAGGTATGTCTTTTTAGCCAAGCAGCCTGTTTTAGGAACATTCTCACAGGTCTTTTTTTTTTTCATTTTGCAGGCTATAAATTGCATTGTGGGAACTGTAGTTTATGAACGTCTTGCTGCCCATGGCCCCAAGCTGGGTCCCATCACCAAGACAAACCCTTTGGTGAAAAGGCATGTATTGTGTTCGTTGAACTTAAAATCTGTTTTCCATGATTGGTAGGACAAGTGAGTTAATCTCTGTCTACTTAATGCTGTAGGTATTTCACTTTCCCATTTGAAGACATGACCTTGGATCAGGAGATACAGCTGTTGCAGCAGCCAGACAAAGCATGTCACCTCCTGGCTCATAATGGATGGGTTATGGGGGATGATCCACTGAGAAACTTTGCTGAACCAGGTGACTTGGACTTGGACTAGACCAGTGGCAATAGTACTATTTTAGCATTAGCAAAGCTGTTACATACCTGTTTTATTCATAATAAAGTTTTCTCTTGATATTATAGTTTTGACAGATAGCAGGAGCTGTTCGGTAAATCAAAATATATCATATCTCATTTTTTAATGCTTACATTCAAATACAAACCAGGACAAACTCACGGTGTAACTGAATGAAGGCACATTAATCATCCTTTGTAAGGCACCTAAATAATGCAGATATATATTTAACATACACAATGTCAAGAGCATGTTAAATAGTGATGACCAAATCAGTGTATTTAGTGTTTGGAGGTTGTAATCGAGATCACATCAGCGTCAGTACGTTGAACTGAGATGTTCTCCGCTCTCGATAGGGTCCCATGTGTATTTGAGGAGAGAACTGGTTTGTTGGGGTGACAGTGTGAAGCTTCGCTATGGTGACAAACCCGAGGACTGTCCATACCTGTGGGCACACATGAAGAAGTACACAGAGATTACAGCTAAACATTTCTCTGGTGTCCGCCTGGACAACTGCCATTCCACCCCCCTCCACGTGGCTGAGGTACGGCGTCAGACTAAAGCACCGGCATGGCTGGCTTGATTCTCTATGTTACACTTTACAAGATATTCCCAAATTTGAATGGACATAAGATTTCATAGCAAAAACTGCTACACTTTTTTTTTCTGGAGGCATCTTTGTAAACAACCAACTACTCTTTGCCTTATTAGAGCTATGACATAAAATTGTTTCCAAGATAAAATGAAATGCTCTTGTTCGTGTCTCAAACTCGGACGGGTTTTTCGGTGAAAGATCCATGTATGTGTTGTCCTCTGTAGGCAATGTTAGCAGCGGCCAGGGCAGTCAGGCCCAATTTGTATGTGATAGCTGAGCTCTTTACGGGCAGCGAGATGATTGACAATGTGTTTGTAAATCGTCTGGGGATTACAAGTCTTGTCAGAGGTACTGATCAGTGGCAAACTGTGGGAGGCATGACTCTAAATGTGCTTTCTATGTTGTCTCTCTCTCCCCCTCTCTCCCCTTTTTTGCTTTCTTGTTTTATTTTAAATATTGTCATATCTGATTAATGGCTTTAATCCATACCATCTTTTCTTAATTTGCTGACTGAAATGGATACGTTGTCTTCTGAACGACTTATCGGTGACTTATTGGCCTTTTTCACTTAATTCTCTGGCTTTACCTTTAACTCTGCTACTTGGCTTCTTCTATAAACTGTTTCTCCATCCTCCATCCCTTATCTTGTGTACATACTCACACTCCTTCATGCTTAGCTTTTTTTTCTGCATGCATTTCCTTTCTCTTTCTCTCTTTCACTCTCTCGCTATCCTTTCTCTTTCTCTTTCTCTTTCTCTCTCTCTCTCTCTCTCTCTACTTCTCTTTCTCTGTCTCTCTATCCTTCTCTCTCTCTCTCTCTGTTTGGGTTGCTGTGATTGGCTGCTTGTGTGACTGCAGTATATGCTGAAGACTGCGCGTGAGCACAGGCCTGATCTGTTTGTGGTGGCTGAACTCTTCACTGGGAGTGAGCAGTTGGACAATGTCTTTGTGACAAGGCTTGGCATTACCTCGCTTATTCGAGGTAAGAGACAAGTTCCTGAACTGCTGACAGGAAAGACAAAGGTGTAAGAATTCGGACCTTTTCATTGAAGACATTTTCCTTCTTATTTACATGTTACTCTACATTGCAAACTAACTGCAGGGGACAGGTTATGTGAGAGTTTATATGGTGTGCTAACAACATGTCTGGCTCTACGTCAAAAGTCCACATGTTTGTGTAGTCCACGTCGATGAAATGAAGCCCATCGTCATTACAGAAATGAACATTTTTCACACAGAGGCAATGAGTGCTGGGGACAGTCATGAGGAGGGCAGGCTAGTGTATCGGTTCGGAGGAGAACCTGTGGGCTCTTTCATCCAGCCCAGTCTCAGGCCTTTGGTCCCATCCATCGCCCACGCCATGTTCCTCGACGTCACCCATGACAACGAGTGCCCCATTCAGGTCAGCGCAGGATCAACAATCTTCTTATAAAACAGCTATTCTTAATGTTATAAAATTATTCTTCATTCTCATGTTATAGTATGAACATACAGATAGATAGATAGATAGATAGATAGATACATGCATACACACATGCATACTCCACATATTCCACATATATAGGTGTGTTGTGTCTGATTATACACGTTGTTTCAGCCTTTATACTCTTTTTTTTGTTTGTTTTTTGTAGCTTCGTTCGGTGTATGACTCTCTCCCCAGTTCGGCTATTGTTTCCATGGCCTGCTGTGCCACAGGCAGCACCAGAGGGTATGATGAACTGGTTCCTCACCAGGTAGGGAAAGTCCCAGAAATGCTTCTGTTTACATTAGCCGCAACTTCTACGAACCACGTGACGTACAGACGAGCGAAACTCGCAAGGAATGAATGCGGTGTGTCAGCAGTGACCTCTTACGACATTCATTACAGAGCGTGGTTAACTTATCAGAGCTCACCTGAGTTTATCTGAGTGACAGTAAAAATGCCCCCCGGAAATTGTCGGTACGGAAATTCTCCTGTGATTGTAAAGGGTCAGGTGAATTCAAGATAAGGGCCTTTTCTCTTGGTACTGTTTTACTTCTTATCTCCTTTATGATTTCCTTTCTTTCCGCTCTTTTTTTTTTTTTTTCTTTACGTACCTGTTTACCGTTCACTCAGATCTCAGTGGTCGACGAAGAGCGCCGTTATTCTAAATGGAACCCAGATGCATCTTCTGCAGGCGAGGTAAACCTCCAGACCGGTATCATTGCTGGAAAGCTGGCCCTCAACAGGCTTCACCAAGAGCTCGCACACAAAGGCTTCACCCAGGTCTGCATTACTTCTTAAATACCAGATGGGTTTGGCTGCAATCCATAGCCCTTCTTCTAGAGTGGACTCACAGCTGTGTGTGTGTGTGTGTGTGTGTGTGTGTGTGTGTGTGTGTGTTTGTCTGATTGTGTGTGTGTGTGTGGGTGCGGCAGGTTTATGTGGACCAAGTGGATGAGGACATTGTGACTGTGACCAGGCACTGCCCAAGCACACACCAGTCTGTGGTCGCTGTGTGTCGCACAGCTTTCAAAGATCCCAAGACTCACACCTACAAAAAGGACGTGCCCTCTGTGTGTATTCCAGGTACACACTCGCACAAACAGAGGAAATCACAAAATCTGTCCCCAAGTATTTAACACTGTCATTCAAATTGTATATTCATTCATTTGATTATCTTTTGGACCAGTTTCGATATATAAAGATCCGTTGCACGCCTCTCACTTTGACCTGACTTGACTGCGCAGTGAGAAGAAAAAGTGCTTAGTCATGATGGGTAAGCACTGTTGCTTCACAGGTAAAATAGAGGAGGTGATTCTCGAAGCTCGCACCTTACAGCGAAACGCTGAGTCATTTGTGAAAGACGAGACCTATGTAAATGGCTTGCCTGACTACACAGTGGAGATCCAGGAACATATACAGGTAAGGCAAAACCTGCTTAAGCTATAAGCTCAGCTGCCGCGCAGTCACTAGGGTAAACAGTCTCCCTTCCCGTCCAAGCCGACGTCCCACCCTACCCCACGCACACGGCACTGAGAGCTCCCAGCAAGAGCAGATCAGGTTACTGCCTGGAAACCTGTTCTGCTTTTTGTTGGGGGCCCAGCTGAATGGTCCCAGTGTTTCCAGAAACTGGAGCTTTGTATTTTTACGCTGACTGACTTTGCGAGGTGTGATTTTGTCATGTCGACCAGTATGGCAATACACAAAGTATTTTTCTCAGTCATAAAGGTCCTTGTTATACCTATCATTAATAACCTCCTTTGTTAATTTCAAAAATGTCCACTGCACAAAAACACAATGTTCTTTTTAAGGGCACACAAAAGACTGAAAAACACATTGAGCATTTATTGCATGTTATCAGAAATATATATTATGAATCTTTGAATTCATGTTTCATGGATTTTTATAGTCTGAAGGAACAACCCATTGCTGGATTGTACCCAGTCATTATAGTAAAACATTTTATACATACTATAAATATGTAAAATATGTATAAAACATTTAATAATAAAACATTTTTAACTTTGATATTTTTTATATTTTTATTAAACATTTTAATATTCACTTTGGTTTGCTGATGCAATTTTCATGTATGTACTGATAGCTTACGGACAGCAAAATTGTGAAACGAGCAGAAGTTAAGTCAAAGGATCGCAGTGAGTTCGTTCAAGAGATTGAATTTGACCGTCTCACACCTGGCAGTGTCATAGTTTTCAGGTAAAATCAGCCTCACGCATCACACACACACACACACACACACACACACACACACACACACACACACACTTCCACAAGAACACAAAAATTACTGAGAACTGTAAAACAAAACATGCTTTGATCTCTGCAATATTTGTTATTTGATCAGTACTCCTTGCTGTCTTTAAGCATATGTGAATACTCTACTCTGGTAAACATTACGTGTTTAAATAATCGTTTTAACTCTTGGCAATTGGTATGGGCAGCAATGCATGTGCTTCTTATGTAATTCCTTATGTTTTAATACACTGTAGACATAACTGAGATATTGACATGATTCATAGACTTGTAATTTGTGTAAGTGTTTACATTAGACTGTAATTTATTTCTCACTGACAGCTTAAACATTTACTGTACATACACAGAAACACTAGAGTCAGACAATGCCGCCCTACAATTCTCAGAGCAAAGTCTCTATGGTCAACACGTTATTTGTGTGAACAATATATCCAGCTCCGCGTTGTATGATTTCTGTGCTCTTATAGGGTGAATCTGGACCCTAAGTCGCGGGACGTGGTGGGGTTCCTACGCACACAGCTGGTCCAGTTCAACCGCCAGTACAGATTAGGCAGCCTGGCTGACAGCAATGTGTCTGGCATACTGAAAATAGCGTTGGAATTGTGAGTAATGATTTTCTCTAAAAGCCTGATGTAGATAATATATATATATGTATTTATGTATGTATGTATTCTCCCAGGGTCACCGCACGCAGTATGGTGTATTATTTTGTCTCACTGGTGGACAAGGTTCGATCTTATTAAAACTGGTTGTCAATTTGCATACACCAGCCTCGTGTCCAAGTTGTCCTTGGCGGAGCTGAACACGCTGCTGTTCCGCTGCGATGCCGAGGAGCAGGAAGAGGGCGGCGGATGTTACGGTATTCCTTCCTGGATGCCCCTGAAATATGGAGGCTTACAAGGTATAAAATAACAGATAAAACTCAATGTTGTCCTCAAATCGAAAGAGTTCACGAGAAAATTCTTTCTTACCCTGTCACATTTTCCTCTTATCTATTTTTGTGTGACAGGATTTGTGTCAGTGTTGTCAGAAATTCGACCCAAAAACGATCTTGGCCACCCTTTCTGTGACAACCTGAGACAAGGGGACTGGATACTCGACTACATCAGCACTCGCCTTTTGAACAAAGGTGGAGCACTGCGGGAGGTGAGAGTTGTTTAGTCACAAACTGTTTATGGTAAAATGCTAAAGGTGGTGGAATATGACAATATGGAGTTCATATATATTTTATATTTTGTTTCCGTTTGAAAGATTGGAAAATGGTTCCAGGCCATGTTCACTTATCTCAAGCACATACCTCGTTATCTTGTGCCATGCTACTTCGATGCTATCATTGTTGGAGCTTATACCACAGCTTTGGATGCTGTATTCAGTCAGATGTCAAGGTTGGTTTTGAGATTGAATATTCTAATTCATATTTCAGAAATTAAATATCTGGTACACTAACTGTAAAGACGGGAAGTGTATGGTGGGGGGGGGGGCGTTTATGCAGTGAAACCAAAGATGTATGAGTGGAAAAAGAGGTTGTATTGATATCTGTCTGTTAATCTCAGCTTTGTGCGGAATGGTTCCACCCTGGCAAAGCAGCTTGCCTTGGGGTCAGTGCAGATGTGTGGGGTGGGCTGTCACCCTGTCCTGCCCCAGCTCTCTCCAGCCCTTCAGGACGTGCCATACCGTCTGAACCCTGTCACCAATCAGCAGGAGCAGTGCTGTGTGTCCATGGCTGCAGGTCAGATCACAACACACAAACAGCCATTCAGCTTTAGATTTCATCTCTTGGCTTCAGATGCATATTTCATAACATGACAGAGGTACTGTTTTAAATCTAAAGCCTCTAAACTGACTAAAACCGACTGCTGTCACACACAAACACACACACACACACAAACTGAATTGTCCTATGATTAGCTCTCACTGTTAAAACTTAAAATACCCATGTGTTTCCGCAGGGCTGCCTCATTTCTCTTCAGGAATATTCCGCTGTTGGGGGCGGGACACCTTCATCTCTCTACGTGGGCTCATGCTAGTGACGGGTCGTCACCTTGAGGCCAGGTAGGTTTTAATGTACAGTTCTCTAACCGGACCATAATCAAAACAGTGCATGTTCTACCTTTTTTAGTTCTGTGTTTCCATAGAAACATTATCCTGGCTTTTGCTGGTACCCTGAGACATGGTCTTATCCCTAACCTGCTTGGTGAGGGCGTGAGTGCCCGCTACAACTGCCGTGACGCCGTGTGGTGGTGGCTGCAGTGCATTCAGGACTACTGTAGCATGGTGCCCGATGGCATTCAAATCCTCTTGTGCCCAGTATCGCGGATGTACCCCACCGACGACTCTGAACCTCATCCTGCTGGGACTGTGGTAGGAACTCAGAGAACATAAGGGCCATTAAGAAACATGGTTATGTCATTAGAGTAATGATAAGAAAAGATAATGGTGGTTTAAAGGTATCATCCAAAACTCACAAGACTTTTTCACAGCGTTGAGTAGAACACTGACATATGATACCTGATATGCATACTAGGAAAGGACTAGGAATTTTGGAAATATGCCCTAAGGAATCAGGAATTGCGTCAGTGCTATTCCATGACACATAGACAGAAGCGCCCAGATCACTTTGAAAAGTAATTTATTCTGAGAAGCACGGGTTAGTCAGAACATTTTATATAATGTAGTAACATAATGTATTTAAAATAAGTGTACTACTCAACTGAGCTATTATAGCTGTTTTATACAGCTATTGCAGCCTTTAGATACCTTTTGTAGAAAGTACCTATTTGTATACAGCAGGATGTGTTGAGTGGAATATATGGTATTTGATTTGCTACAAGATTAGTTTTCAGTCTTGTGATGTCATTTTACCAGGATCAGCCATTGTATGAAGTCATCCAAGAGGTCATGCAACGCCACATGCAAGGCATCGAATTTAGAGAGAGGAACGCCGGACCGCAGATCGACCGAAACATGAGCGATCAAGGTTAACAATTGGTTTGGTGCTTACGTAGAAGTTGAATAGTTTTGTGTTGTGTCAGATCATATGCAGAGGAGAGCAGCTGCCTTTACAATGCTCAGTTGTAAAGCAACAATTATGCTCAGTACTTATTTCTCCGCACCCTTATTGACTGTCATCTCCCGTGACTTTGTGAACTCTGAATCATGTCACAGATGAACTCAGTTCAACTTTGCATGTTCTTGTCTTCTCAGGGTTTAACATTGAAGCCAAGGTAAATCCAGACACAGGATTTGTGTATGGAGGAAACCGCTTCAACTGTGGCACGTGGATGGATAAAATGGGAGAGAGTGACCTTGCACATAACAGAGGAGTACCGGCCACGCCCAGGTAACGTATCTGTGGGGTTCTCTGTAACTAAAGCACTGTGGTAACTTTATTTCAATCAGGTGCTGGTTTTTCATGTAAGTTTAAGAAAACCTGTTATGGCTTCCAATACATATTTCAAAGTCCATCAACCCTGTCCAATGAAGCCAAGACACAGGAGGGTTTCAACACATTCCTTGTGATAAGATTTCCTTTGTGTCTTTCTTGTAAAAGAGGTAAGTATTCCCTATCCCATTTGGTCCAAAACAAGGAAGAAATGTACCTAGTTTCTGGACTGAGAGAAAAGCCAGGGGCTTTGATCCAGTCTTAGCATTCCAAGAACACATCAGCTGTAGATCTTCTTGTGAAGTGCCCTGAGGGGTTTTGGGTCATGGCAGCATGTTTCCACTGGGAGACCTCTGTGGCCTGTCTGATAGCACCTGCTGGGTTTGCCACCAATGTTACCCGTCTTTTAGATTTATTTCTAATGTACTTTGAGAGAAAGGGCCTGTATGTCCAAAATGCACTCTTCGGAAGTGGCCTTTCTCCAGCAATCATGTGCTCCACACATCCTGCTGGTGGTGCAGTAGTGGATAAAACAATTTCATATTCATCATTGTCCATAGATATCAAGCATTCGTTCACAATGAAACTATTCTCAATCGGCCCTGTCACTGAGAATGTACTGCTCTTTTTGTCCTTCTTGAGCAACTGGTGTAAAATGTGCTGTTGGTATTTCTTCCATTGTTGAAACTGGAGTCAGAGATGTTTGCGCCTGCTACTTTATTCCCCTTGCATACAGTACAGCAGCCGTTGGGAAGACACTGAACAATGGTAGTTCAATGAGCTTTTATATACTTCTTGTCACATATTTTGACCCCCAAGGACAACTAAAAACCAGTTTGCTCTGGTCATTTTGTAAAACATTAGTCCTCATGGCCCCCCACCTTTGCTCATTCCTTGTTTCCCAAATTCCTTCTTTCACACTGAATTCACAAGGTGAACGAGTCATAAAGCAGAGATAGTGGGCGGGGGGAGTGGGTGAACAGCGCTTTCCCCTCCCTCAACATTCATGGCTGAAGTGGGCAAGGCACTTAACCCCCCCCAAAAAACTGCCCCCTTGGATAAGTACCAAGTGGTAGGGTAATTTCTTTTTTCCTTTTCAGGCAGACAGCTGTTGAACTGACTAAAGTAGTAAAAATAAAGAGTGACACGAGCATTAGAAACATTTGTATATTTTTGAGCATCATTTACGTTTTTATAATCTGCCAAGTCTGATTTAATGACATTCATTATCACTGCTTTTCTTTCATTCATTTATTTTTTCAAAAGAAGGTTTTACGAGGTACTCCATAGCCTTCAAAGTTGGTTTCTTTGTTCTCTTTCTCTTTGTTCTCTTTTCCTCTTTGGTTTTCTTTGTTCTTTCATCTGAACCACATATTTTTAGCATGAGATATCATTGTCCTTCATTCCAATAAGTTCTTTTTTTTCTACAAATCAGCAATATGTCAAAGTAAGTATTAGATATCTGTTAAAAGGTGGATTGTTTGAGATCATGAGAAACTCGGCACCTAATTGCAGAAAAAGTCAGCACACAGCTCTCAGTAATCCATGTGACAAACAAAAAAAATGCCCCCACCTCCACCTTCCTCTGATTCAGCCTATCACTGCTCAGGTTCGTCTGCTTACTAACCCCCAGTTCATGGGCTAATTAGTGATCACACCTGTTCCTTGTTCATGGATTCAGTAGAATCTAGTATGTACCTTCTGTGGGTTGTTTCTCCCAGGTCTTTGCAAAATCTCTTATTCCCACTGAGGGTTCTGAGCCAGGTTATTCCTGTCTGGAATTATACCTGTCTCCTCATTTCTGAGTCCTTGTCTCATTCTTGGTAGTCTTGTCCTCGGTAGTCTGATGCCTGTGTACCAAAGTTCACTTGACTTTGTGATTTTAATCAGGTATTGTCTAGAATTACAGCATCTCCTGTGCATGCATCCTGAATCTCTGAGTCATCAGGGCAGAATTGCCTCCCTTTTCTCAGTAACTTCAGTGCGTTCATTGAAGTCATGTGTTTACAAAGATTCATTTCAAATCAAACAAAGAACTTCCACTCCATATGTCAGCGGTGTGAACAATCCATGTTAAATCATTGGAGACAATCAACATTCAATCTGCATTCAAAGTTCCACAATACCTCTCCTGGCTTAGACAGCTTTTCGACTTTTGTTATGGCTTTCCATCCAAATTTTAAAGTCTGTAGCCATATCCAGTAAAGCATAGGATGTTTCCACATGTCCCTTACATTTGTAGTCTTCATGTTGATGAGTGAAAAAATGGTGAGCAGCAGTGGGTGAAATTCTGAAAGGCCAAGCCTTTAGAATTTAGTGTCCATATGGTACAAAACAAACCACAAAGAAATATGTTTAGTTAGTTTAGTTTAAGAGTTTATTTGTCATATGTAGGTTAACACGGGGTCAACGGTACAATGAAATGTGTGAGACGAGAGAAACAGGTCAACTCAGCAATAAGAGCACACTAGTTGTGAGAATGAGTACAACAGGGATTTAAATAAATAAAGAGTAAGACACTAAGGAGTAGAGGAGCAAAATAGGGGATTTTAAAAAATAAGAGTAGGAGAATAAGGAGTTAACTAAGAAAAAAAGATATAAAAGAGAGGTATGAGCAATGAACAATAAGGTACAAGAGGGGTGCGCAATAAATATAACAGAATATGGAATAGAATATGAAATATACACTATATACATGTGAAGGAGGCTTGAAATTAAAGTTTAAAGTGGCGAGTGTGAACAACGGTATTGCACATGGAGGATGTACAGCTTTTGTACCAGTGTAGTGTCAGTGCAGTATCATGTAAACATTGTGAATCATAGTAGCCTGTGTAGGTAAACAGTGCAGTGCAAGTTAGTAGTTGAATAACAGTGCACTTGAGCAGTGGACAGTGCAACAAGCAGGTAGTCCAGTCTCCAATGGGGAGGTGTTTAGTTGTGTGCGTTGAGAAGCCTGATGGCAAAAATTGTCCTTAAGTCTGATGGTACGTGCAGCCATGCTCCTGTATCGTCTGCCAGACAGTAACAAGGAGAACAGTCTGCATGTGGTCCTTAATGATGCTGTGAAAGCGAAGCTTGCATTGGTCGGGAATCGAACCCTGGCAGGCGAGAATTCTACCACTGAACCACCAATGCATTTCTTGAACCACCAATGTAGCGTCCCTGGGTGGGCATATACTGATGTATCCTTATGGTATATACATGTTGAGCTTAACATGACTGTCCTAGAGAAAAACTAAATTAAGTGAAGTAAATGAAATGGTTGAAAAAATTGTTTTATGTCTTGGTGTTGTATGTTCATTTAAACAAAACATTTAAACAAAAACTAAGAGACACTATTTTATCATGTCTCTTATGGGTCTCTTATGCATTAACCACAACGTGAAACCAAAGTAATGCGGTCAGTGGTGTCAAATTTTAAATGAAGCAGCCCTTGATCCAATAAATAAAGTATTAACACTTAATTTCTCAAATTGGCTCTTACAGTTATGTTGCATGATTTTGTATCTCACCAGGGATGGCTCTGCTGTGGAGATTGTTGGCCTTAGTAAATCCACTGTGCGCTGGCTAACGGAGCTCTATAAAAACGGTGTCTTCCCCTATTCCTCCGTCACTGTTCACAAAGATGGTATGTTCTAGAAACAGCCATGTGTAACTCAACTTGTGATTTTTCCATTCACCTCTGATCTCGTAGATAAACTAAAATATTTTTATTCCATTTTCACATTGGAAATTACTTAAGTATTTGAATGTTTATTAGATTAACTCTGTTGTTGCACTGCAATCACTGTAATGTTAATTGTCCCTGTTGTACTAAAGTAGTACAGTGTATATGGCTACGTTTGCTGAACAGAGACGTGACCTGAATTGTTCCCACTATAACAGATGCAGAGATCTCTGTATCTTACGAGGAATGGAACCAAAAGATTCAGGAGAATTTTGAAAAGATGTTCTATGTGTCACAAGACCCAAATGATCCCAACGAACAGCATCCAGAGCTGGTTCATAAGAGGGGCATTTATAAGGACAGCGTTGGAGCCTCCAGCCCCTGGTGTGACTACCAGCTCAGGCCCAACTTCACAATTGCCATGGTGGTGGTAAGCTGCTGAAAATTAAACAACTTTATTAAAAGCATGTGAAAGGCGTCGGTTTAGCTGAATGTTATCTTTTTTTTTTCTTTCGATGAAAAGAGGTCTATTATGTGTTACAGTTGCCATAGCACCTCTTATGATTATCTGATCGGGTTGTTTGCCTTCGTAATTTAATTGCTAGCTGTATTTTTCAGGCCCCGGAGTTGTTTACAGTGGAAAGAGCCTGGGAGGCTTTAGAGATTGCTGAGAAGAAGCTGCTTGGCCCTCTGGGAATGAAGACATTAGATCCAGAGTAGGTTTCAAGCTCGACTGCTCTCTATACCAGCCGTAATATTTCATTACTGCATGTCATTTTCTTAGATGTTAAGTCATTTACTTATTACCTAATTCTTAGATGGACTACTGCTATCTTTAAGTATAAAAATGTTGATGCCACTCTTTATTTCTTTTCTATTTCTTTTATTTGCAATAGTGATATGGTGTACTGTGGTGTCTATGACAATGCCCTTGATAACAGCAACTACAACACTGCAAAAGGCTTCAATTACCATCAAGGACCTGTACGTTGATATTTCTTTGCTAAAATCTCAAACAAATGATAAAAATAGCATAAATAGGTAAAGTGTATACTTGAGTATATTTACAATTTTTTTTTTTCTTTCAGGAATGGCTTTGGCCAGTTGGCTACTTTCTCCGAGCCAAACTGTATTTTGCCAGGAGAATGGGCAAAGAGGTATATGACAAGACAGTCTACCTAATGAAGAACGTCATATCTCGGCATTATGTTCACTTGGAGAGGTATGACACGCAACCCATACGTAGAACCATACAGCTGTCTGTATTCTCCCTCTATGCCTGACCTATTTTACATTAATAATCAGGTTTTGAATTACCTTTATGAGGTGTTACCTATTCATATGATTCCCATCCATATCTCTTTTAATTTATTTTTTTTTTCCCCATCCAGATCCCCCTGGAAAGGATTACCTGAACTGACCAATGAAAAAGGACAATACTGCTCTTTCAGCTGTGAAACTCAAGCCTGGTCTATTGCCACACTTCTGGAGGCTCTTTATGATCTGTGATTAACTCTTCATGTGCTGCCAGTCTGAAAGGCCAGTGTTTAGATTATTTTGTTTTATGTTTACAGCCCTACTAGTGACTTATATTGCTGAGATGTGAAAGCGAGCAGTAGAAATATGAAAATGAGCACATAAAGCACTAAGAAGCATGTGTGTTAGTATGGCATGTAAAGCCTTGGGTGTTAGAGTCGAGCCAATTAGAGGTTGTCTCATTGATTTTTCGTGATCAGTATCTCGATGGAGACGGTAGTAAAAATGAACTTTATCCCCTGCAGCTCAACTGCTGTAAACACTGTCTCTTTTTTCCGGTGTGTGCTTCTTAAAGAAAAACGTTCACACATTGCGAAACTGCGTAGTATGTGTTTCCTTTTTGTCAATTACTGGCCCACAGAAAATTCTCTCAGATCACGACTGTAGTGTGACAAAGTGGGCACATGTAGTTTTTACCTCAAAAAAAGAAAACACCAGTGGTATTGAGCAGTTCTTGGTTTGTCACCGCGACCTGTTCTTGGAGAAGAAATTGTACGGATTGTCTCTCTCAATTGTCTCTGTATTCTAATGCAGTCCACAAGTGTGATTTTTGACTTGTTTTAGAATAAAATGGATAATAACCTGTTGAAATGAAATTAATGGAGTAAATGACTAGAAACAAACTCAATCTCAGTTGTTCCTTGTCTTTATTTATTGAATTATTTATATTATACTTCCTTTGTCTCTATTTTTCTTGTCTCTATGTCTCACAGGGATAAACACTCCTCTGATTAGACACAACGGGGAAAAAAAACCAAACACTTGACATTGTGTATTTAATGAGTCATTAGGAGTTAAGTGCATTTTTTGTGTACTTAGTAATTCCCTGCCTGACTGAATTTGTTTTTTTATTTCATTGTATTTGACTATCGACTGTGAAGAGAGTCTAACTAAAATTCCACAGACTTAAATAAATCTTGATGAGAAAATATATTGTAAATGAGGCGACTCATCATCCACAAAACCTGGAATAATGTCGAGTTAATGGATATTTAACGTGCTGCAGTCATACCCATTATGTAACAGTTTGTGAACAACACACATTTACTGAGTTCTATCTTTGTTGTAATTTTGAATTAACACAATGACACACGTTTACTAAGTTGTGACTTTATGTTTTTGGTTTAAAACATAAATCAGTAAGCACCGCAATGACTCTGCAATATCTGCCGCTGTCAGTGAGGAAACAGGTAAGTTACATTGTACCGCCCACAATGACGTTTTTCCATAGGCTACTACCTTGATGATATTGCGATAACCTTATCAAGTTATAACGTGAAGTAGAGGAAACATTTCTCCAGAGATCCAGCACAAACTAATGCCACAACAACAAATTAATACACGTCGGATTTTCGCCCTAATTTATACTCAGGGACAAACTTTCTCTATGGCTTTGCTTTCTGGCACTCAAGTAAGCATGTCGATATATTTTACTTGGTAATTTTAATGACTTTATATTAACAAGCGACATTATTGAGCGCAAAATCGCCAGTGTTAATTTAACTGTGAGGGTGTTGCATAAGAATTGTATGTTTCTATGTAAACAATCTCAGTATTGATTTAACACTGACGATGTTGCTATGTTCTCTCCAGTTGTGTACGGTTGTACTTCTCCTGGCCTGTGTTCGGGTTGCGGAATTCTACCCCTCGGGAGCGGTGGGTGCCAGTTGTGGAAGTATGACGCCTGTTCATAGGTCTTACAGCAGTCAGGGAACAACCGCTCCCTACACCGTTACCGCGGACCGGGACAGCTTCATGAATGGAGACGAGATTACAGGTGATAACACACCTTCTCACTTAACTTTTGCGGAAACTTCCCTTGTATTTGTTAAAAGGTTTATGCTATTCTTGAAACGCATCCCTCGAAGAGGGTTGTTTCTCGCTAAATTTACCTACGCAGGTAGGTACTCAGTTATGTTTGCTCAGTATGATGCACGCACACTGCTCTAATGGAATGTGACCCCGTTTCAGTCCTAGGATTCCGTAAGACAACATATTTTTCTCGAATTCAGCAATGGTAGTTTACAACCAAAATATGCAGTCTGGATTGGAGCTGAGAGACCCTGTTTTAGTATGGCTCCATTCTGTCTAAAATGGATCTAAACATAAGCGTTCTTGGTGTGAAACACCCATCAAACCAAAAAAACGTGTTTCAGATGGATACTACAGGATAGTGAATTGATTTTAACTTCTAATACTAGTGTTTAATATACTGAGTCATTCATGAAGCCTTAAAGACTGAATAAATCATTCTTTCAGTGGTAAATCACTGGAATATACTCAGAATAGATTCTTTCTCTCTTTCTTTCTGTCTTGCATAAAACAGCCTACTTAAAATGCTCTGTACCGATTAAAGTTCATGTTTTATAACCATATTATACATGTCGTTTAATATGTCAATGTTTTCAGTGACTTTGCGTGCATCATCAAGTGCGTTTACTGGCTTCATGCTACAAGCTCGAGCAGTTGGTGGAACCACACCTGTCGGTTCTTTCTCTGTGAACACTGCTGATGCACAGCTACTGACTTGCAACGGGCAGTCTGTGAGTATTCCTTCACAAATGATCTTTGTTACGCTTTTAGATATGTTTGGTAGGCAACACAAATCAATAAAGATAAGAAGTCAATGATATTAAACTACTCCAAAAAGAAAAAAACCCTAGAAAGCATGTTAAATCAAAATCAAATAGATTTTTTATTTCATTTTCAGGGTAGTGCAGTTTCACACACATCATCTTCACAAAAGACAACTATTCAAATCAAATGGAAAGCACCCACATCTGGAAACCTCCAAAACATAGAATTCATGTAAATAATGCTTTTTGTCTTGCCTTTCTTGCTCTGCAGATGCAATTCTCTCTTCAAAATGAACAAGAATGAAATCGTTTTACCTTATGTTTGTGGAAACTTCATTTCTAGGGGGACTTTTGTTAGAAGCTTCTCTGTCTTCTGGGTTGGTGTAAAAAGTGCACAGATCCGTTACAATGGCTCAAGCTCGGGAAACTCTGAAGTTTTGTCATCTGTAAGAACAACTGTTTGATTCCTCATACATATTAAAATGCATGATGGGACAGTCATTATCATATGCAGTCAAATGTCATAATGTATCCAACATACCTTTTCATTTTATCGTTGATAGAACCTTGTTTCTTCCACTGGGTGTGGAGTCAGCAAGGTCTGCTTCAGCCAACCCAGCAACTGTGATCCAGCAGTCACCACAAACTGCTACTTCGTATCAGCTATAATGTCTGGATCAGCAGTCCAGTATGAGATGTCTGGCCAGTCAGACGGCTACATGGCCTTAGGCTTATCGGACGATCAGGAAATGGTATCACCTCAGTCTCTCTTCAGCTCTCATCTTTGAGCCTCTGTATATTTACTGAATGCACAACAATGTTTGAAACTATATTAATTATGAGATATGTGGCATGAAATGTCCTTCACTTTAAACTGACATAAACTTTATTGACAATTTTATGTAATAATACCTTTATTCCATAAATAATTAAGATCAGAGAAATAGTTGCATGGATGTTAAGGCTCTGTTGCTATGGTACAAGGACTCATAATGAAATTGCCATGTAAACATTACCCAGGTAACGACGAAGGTTGAGAGCACCTGTTAATCGGCATGTCCGCCCGTCATAGTGGTGCACTGCTGCTTACATCCGAGATGATGCACAGTATTTTGTTCTACATCCTGTAACTCTTTTCTTTTAGGGGAATGATGATATTTACATATGTGGTAAAAGCAGCAATGGAAGTATCCAAGTGCAACGTGCCCACTCTACTGGAACTGTAATGCCAGACATTCTCAGTTTGGTATTGTACCCTCTTACTTTCTCATCTCACCTCTGCAGATTACATCACGTGTCTTTGTTGTCTATGTTCACTCAAATGTATTTCAAATGTATCTTCTAGGGTGATGTTTCAGACATAAAAACGTCGGACATGAATGGTGTGATCAGCTGCTCTTTCACATCTCGTAATCCCATAACTACTGTAAGGAGTACCCGTTCTACACCCAGCTATTTCATCATGTTAGCACGTGGGCCTACTGCTAACGGTATGCAACAGACACAATCAATCTCTGCCTCGACATGTTTTGTTGTCATATTGAAGTGCGTACACATGTTTTTTTTTTTTTTTCTAATCAAAGGAAGACTGAATTTTGTAAATGACAACTGTTGTATTTCCTCATCGTTTTGACAGGGGTTATTCGGATTCATCCAGTGACACCATTTGTCACTAGGACCAAAGTGGATATATCAAGTCCACAGGTGGTTACAACACAGGGACTACCCAGCCGTGTGAAAGCGCATGGTTAGTACAAGTAATTAAAAAAAAATTGAAAAACGATACGTAAATGTTCTAATGTACTATCATATCGAAATTTTGTCAAGACTTTGACTGATCACCCATTTCTTGAGCAGGCTCTCTGATGCTAATAGCATGGATGTTCACTGGCAGTTTGGGCATGCTCATAGCACGCTACATGAAAGCATTTCATCGAGGTTCAGGATGTTGTGGTAAAGACCTTTGGTTTGTGGTAAGTTCAATTTGAATATGTACAGAATTAATGTCACAGAAAAAAAAAATTAATTGAATTGAGCGGCTTTGAATGTAAAAATCACCATTAGGACAGCTCACCTGAAAATTTTTGTTCATTTCATTTAAAGAAAGGAAGCATTTATGTTATATGTGTCTTTTTTCTGCTCTAGTGCCATTTGACTCTGATGATATTCACAGTCATTGCAACCAGCATTGGTTTTATCATTGCGTTTCCAAATGGTCACTGGAGTGGGGTAACTGTTTCTTCATCATTTTACATTTCCATGTTATGATTAGAGAATTTACATATAAAAAGCACAGTAACCAAAGTTTAAATTACAGCACGTTCCATAGAGTTAGCATTTCGGTGGCAATAACTCATTACATCAGTCCTCGACAATGAGACTGAGAAACTTAATGGTGTAAATTCCTGACAAGGATCCTTTGAGATTTTGACCTCTGATCCTAATGCTCTTCCACATAAGTCCATGTGGCTTGAGGAGTTGAGCACCATGGTAATGCTGTCTGTCCTTCCTTCACCACCATACTGTAGCTTTGATAAAGAGAGAATTTGCTCACTGCCCTAACCATGGTTAAAGTAAGGATTAAAAAATCATTTTCATGTATAATAATTTATTTGAAGTTCCTTAACAGGATGTTGAAAATAAGCTAAGAGTTCACTTAGATAGACTGATGTACGGCTAAGTCACAGAAAGTGGATAAAGGAGACTATGATTTTGCCGTGTGTGTGTGTTTGCAGGAGGCTCACGATGTGATTGGTTGTTTGGTCATTATCCTTACCCTGGCTCAGCCTTTTATTGCGATTTTCCGGTGTGCGCCGCAGCACCAGTGGTGAGAGAGAGCTATCAAATTTAACTGTCCTCTTCTTCAGTCCCATCTGTACAGTAAAAGAAATCATCAGTGTTGAAACGGTCGTCTTTTCCTGTCATTCTACCCAACAGGAGATTTGTTTTCAACTGGGCACATTGTTTTATTGCTCTGGCTGTCAAAGGTCTTGCTGGTATGGAATCCGACATATTAACTGAATTAATATTGTATAATAATGTGGTATTGAGACAGCTCTGTTATACATACATATATATACATACATACATACATATATATATATATATATATATATATATATATAAAACATAGCATATTAAAGAAAACCAAATAAAACTGAAACGAAAAATGTACACAACAATAATATAGTCAAACCAAAGATGAGCTCATATAAGAAAAGCATCACCAGACATAAAACACACTTACAGTGCTATCCACTTTGAAATTTTTGGTAACCTTTGTATTTATTTCCCATTCCAGTGGCTGGTATATTTACAGGGTTGGGCAGGGTTGACCATACTGAGGACCAGTGGTTGGTCAAAGTCATGGGAGGTTATGTTGGCTGGGAAGCTCTTCTTTATGTTCTCCTGGACTTGCAGAAGCGTTGGGTAGACAAGGGTAAAGTCTTGTTTAATTAACTATATACCATAAACTGCAATCACTTGTACTTCATTTTGAATGATTGGAATACCTCTTTGGTGTTCACCTGGAAGTTACTGTCAGTTTGAAAGTGTTACACAAGAGTTTGTCATCAGTGAATCCTATCAGTGAATAAACATTATTCACTGTTTAACCATCGATTGTTAATATATGAGTCTTTGGTTTTAGGCTACATTTAGTCCTTAGGTGTAAATGGAAGTGTTTATCAATATTAAACAGTTGACCCAGTCACACTCATGCACTGAGGAATGGTGTGGTTTGATATGAGAAATCTCTGTAGTACACACAATCTGTATTTTAAATGAAGTCCATTGTGCATTCTTGACTAAGCTTGTCATCAGATAACTTAGTGGGTGTTCTCTATAATTTTAAACAATGGACAATCTTATCGAACAAGTGTACATTCACACTTATATTTATTTAATTGGCAGTCACTTTCATCCAAAGCAAAACAAAAGAATAGACAATTGACTTAAATCAACAGTGTGCAAAAGTAGTTCTGGGAAGCGCCCTAAGAATTACGTGTGGTGGTAGCGCTTTCTGGAGGTGTTTTTTCTCCTCTTCTTCTCTTTCTTCCCATGCAACTAAACTTCAGACAGGTAATGTTTTTGGTTAAGCACAGGTAGAGCAACAAATATTGGTGAGATGATCTTTTTATTTTAGATGAAATTATAATCATACATTTTTTTTTCCTTCCCCATTTGTAGACCCCTCAGGCTCTGGGGTTTCTGATCTGGTAAGCATATTATAGAGTTCATTTAGAGCCTAGCTAAGACCAGACTTGAAAAATCTAATAATTACATGTGTTATATTTCTAAGAACTTCATAGTGAGCTACAACAAAGTTGTCACTCTTTCAAATTTGAGTTAAACCAGTTCCTCTTGTGTGTTTATTTATACTTTTGTACCTTATCAACTTGTTTGCTACAGAAAAGCACTGAGACAATTCTTCTGATTGTGTACTTCCTGGGGAACTTTGCGTTCTTGGTTGCACTGCTTGTTGGAATTGACTCCTCATAGGAACCCATACAAGAACCAGACCAGGGCATCTGTAATGACAGTGCACTTGCCAAGTGCCGTTTTTTCATATCTGTGTTGAACTGAAAATTTTAAGCTTTGTGCTTATTGCTGTACTTATAACAATAAACATATTTTTTTTCAAATAACTCTAAACTTTGCCTTGCAAACTTTGAATTTTGTCCTGGAGTGACCGCAGTTTCCACTGGGTGGCAGTCTGTACTCATATTTTGGCTACTCCAGCATATGCAACAAAATCCAGTCGTGTTTCTTTTAAATTTCACCATTGTCCAGCTGAGTCAATTTAATCACTTTAATCCGACAAACCTTTTTTTTTAAGCCCACGCGTCACTTCGATGTGACAACCATACCTTTTTAGGAAAAGTTCAGTTCTCGGTGTTTGCTTTTCAGGTGATGGCAGGGATATTCTCTTAATTGAATTATTTGAGATATTAATGTGCTAGTCACCCATTCAGTTCAAATACCTGACCTGACCAAGATGCGGAAAGAGTCTAAGCATTTTCTCCATCATAAATCCGTATGACACAACAAAGAACAGAACAATTTACATAACAATTGCACTCCGAATCAAAGGGTGGAGCTGTGGTCCTCAAGTACACGAGCAGGAACAAGAAGAGGAGCGGGAACAGTAAGCCTCCAGTTTTCCCTGTTAACATTGATTAGTTGGGAGCCAACCCTTCTTTGTCAGTGGCTTGCTACCCACAGAACAAACCTAATTATCAGAAAGTCTGTCGGACACGTACGGCACAAAAAGCGCCAATATATTTTATCTCTGCGAAGTCGTCGCCCTTTTATCGCATGTCCACTATCCAGAACCTCCAGTCTGTCGGTAAGTAAAGTGAGGAACCCTTTCGCTGTTTTGACAATGTCGTTAAACAATTAATGAGCAGATAAGAAAGAAAGCATCCGCAAGCAGACTGTACGGTATGGCTGCTAGTGAACCAGCAAGTTATCTCTTAACTTTGTTTTTAGCCACTGGTTGCATGTCAACAAATATGGGTATTTAAACATTCAACATCCCCCATCCCCATTTAAAGGGGAGCGAAAGCAAAACACTAGTTGTTTAGGAAGAAATAGCTGTTGGCAACCTTAGTTGCCGCCCACGATGATATTCCTATTTATATTGTATTAGTTGGCTAGCCAAGCGCGCAATGGCCTTGCTGGTTTAAAACACCTATTGTTTTGCATGTATTCAAGCAATTTAAATAATCCAACTCAACCAAAATGACGTGCAGCCGCGAGATTAGTTTCATATGAAATCAAAGAAACTTAACCACAGTTAACACCATTTTCACTATCCAAAACACCTACGTAATTTGTTAGTTAAATTGTATTTTCTAGTTCCATATGCTGGCTAATATCACTATATCATTATATCAGTGTTTAATTTCAATCAGCCACTTTAAGAATGTAGACGAACCTGATATTACGTCTTCTTAGCGTAAAACGGTAGCAGCTATAAACTTTCTGGCCAAGAAATTGAACAGTGCTTCTGATTCACCAGATGATCTTCTGCAGTCCATTCGACTCAATCATATCACGTTAAATGGGGCCTGCTCCTGCGGCCTTAAATATATGACAGCATCAAACGCTAAATTGCTTTGCTTTTTCTGTTGTCTGTCCGTCATATTGTTTTGTTTTTTTGTTTTTTTTTAATATCACGCAGGCTGTACGACATCAGAACATCACATTTCTCTTAGTTTATGTATAGTAAACTTCTGCAATATAATTTTTTTCTTTGTCACCAAAGTAGAACAAATCATGTTTGAACAACTGCAGTCCTAGTGCCCAGTGGAGTGCATTGTTTTACAAAATTAAAAACATCACACAGTACAAATGAAACTTCTGTTAATCTTTTATTTCACATCTTTATTATGGTGAGATCCCTTTGCTGATGCAACCAAGGGTGACAACTCACTCCCGGCAGGGACAGAAGATAAAATCCACATCAGGATCCAGCAACGGAACGGGCGCAAGACGCTGACCACAGTGCAAGGGATATCAGATGATTATGACAAAAAGAAGCTTGTAAAAGCTTTCAAAAAGGTAATTCTTTTTTATTTTATTTGGCCCTCTTTGCAGCTAGAAGGGTCTGTTTGACTTACTCAGCAGTCCAACCCCGGCCAAGAAATCAATTTCCTGATTTGGTCGGTGTCACAGTCTGAGTAGCAGTCACTCCGATCTATGTCCCTGCTCCCCTCCCCAAACGAAACAACTGAAATCTGATGTGACGACCTTAAGCAATGAATCAGTATGAATCTTCCTTTAAGACTTGTTGCGCTCTAATGACATTCTTGATTAGTCTTGATTTTCCTGCCCTCTGTCCATTAAAGAAATTTGCTTGCAATGGCACTGTGATTGAGCATCCGGAATACGGGGAGGTGATCCAGCTCCAGGGCGACCAGAGGAAAAACATTTGCAACTTCCTCCTCGAGGTACATGGTTTTTGTCGAGTAGTTTCTGTGATTTAATCTGGCAGGATCAAGAAAACAAAGAGATATATTTGTTTTATTGTCTGGGCCTTTACGAATACAACCCAAGCCCTGATACAACTGTTTATACACAGTTTGTTCATTTGTTTGTTTGTTTTTAATCCACAGATAAACATAGTCAAGGAGGAGCAGTTGAAGGTCCATGGTTTCTAAAGTGTTGAACCTGCCAAGGGACAAAGTCTTCATCGTTTTTTAGCATTTCATTAACAATTCATTGACCATTTAAGTTTAGCAACATGTCTGATGCACTTTGAGGGGCAGTAAAACACAATGGCTTTTCTTGTAAGGACAAAGTATTCATCTCCTGAGCTGTTATGCACTTTCTTCCCTGTCTTCCAGTAGGAAAGAAAAAGCATGGCTGCTGCTGCTCTTTTGTGTATTCCAGGGCAGCAGTCATGGAAGAAGTCTGGATGGCCTCATTTGGCTTTCCTAAATTTCATTTTCCAGAGAATTAGTTACTACTGTGCTTGTAGTTGCCTTTGCAAGCTTTTAAATACATTATCAAAATTAGTCATTGACAGCCAGCATGGAACCGCAGTCAAATAACAGTTGGCTGTTAATTTCTCAAGTAGGTACAGAGTGATTGAGATGTTTGTCAATATGTGACAAACGGCATGGCCTGCAGGTCTGTGGCTGGGAGGATAAACTGTGTAATCTATGCGGCACACTGATGAGCTGACTGTACTTGATCACAAACACTAAGCGTAACCAGGACTGTCTGTGTAGCCCTGTGTTATACCATGGACTGACACTAGAATGTCTGAAAGACAACCAGCAGTTCTCAGAAAAGAAGTAATTAGATTAAGCTGAGGAAAGTTCTACCGAACACTGTGCATGATAGAAAAGTTACTGACTCTAGGACAGAAATGTTTTGTGACTCTGGGTCAGGTGTGTGGTCAGCTAGGACATTTTGAATGTGTCAAAAACTCAGCTCAGGTTTGTGGATACTTTTTACTGTTAATTTCAATGAAAAATATTTCCCTTACCCTGACTCATGATCACATGGTATTGCTGGGAGAGTTGTGTTTTTTATGCCTCTCACATTCTGAGCAGAATCCTCAGTTCTTTCTTTCTTTCTCTCTTTCTCCAAACAGATGACTATGCAAAAGTCCACACTGTGATAGTAGACAAATTGTGAAATAGCATTTTGTTTGTGGGCAACAGCCAAGTTGCTCCTGGGTCTCCATTCAAAACTAGTTGCCTCCTCTCAAAAGTAAAGGCAAGTGAATGAGGTCTTTGGTAATATCTGTGAGGTCAGTGTGGTCTTGGTGGCAGTGATATTCCAGATTAAGCTGTAGGTCATTTGAACAGGTTGCTGGCCTATAATTTGTGCCTAACCTCAATCCAACCAGCCATCTGATACTTAATGCCACCTCTGTCATTTAGTCTTGGCTACACTGTGAATTAGCTGTATTCAATTTCTAAACAATGCTGTGAACCAGTTGGCATTTGTATGGTTTCTGCTGCTGGTTAAGAGGTTTGTCTCAATTCACTTGATCTCAGACTAGGAAATTCCAGAGGTATCAGAGTAGAAGACGAATGAGACTAGTGTTTAGACCATAACTGAAATTTTCTTACATTTTCTCTCTGTCAGCTGCGACACATCACAAGGGGGCACAGCTTGAGTCTTCAAACTGCACAGTTGTTGTAGAGTTGTGTTTTTAAGCAGACGTTTTACCTCAAGATCAGTAGTTCATGTCATAAGAGGCTGTAAAGTGTGGGGCTGGGCAGCTCACACTGGGAGTAAGTGAAATGAGTGGAGGGCATTAATAAAGAAAACACCATTTTTTCTCTTTGATTTGATTTTTATAATAAGCAGAATCATGTGACTAAATATTCACTTTTGCACGTACACACAGCATAGCAACAAAACTGGTCACTTGATAATCTGTGGAAATTCTCTTACAGACATTGGTCGCTAAACTTTTTTTTTTTTTTTTGTAATAAATGTTATGTTTTCTTACTTTAACTATACCTTCTCTGTTCAAGTGGATGTTTTGCTCAATTTTAAACAGCTTTCATTGTTTTATCCTTTCAGTCATGTGGTTTGACATGCTAATTAAAATTTGCTGACAGTATTTCTGGATGAGTTTTATTTACGATAAACAAAACCAGTTTGGTTTAAATAAGATCTCTGAGAAAAATAAATAAAATCTCCAGATGATTCTGCCCTCATTCGAATTCATTTTCTTGTCCTTGCAGTAGTGGCTATGGGTTTTGTTTTCAGAAGCGTTAATCTCTTCAGCCTAAGTCTACCGTTCTCTGGCCGTCCTGCTGGACTGAAACGTGAGAGTAATCCTCTTTAAGGATCAGGTCAAGGGAGGGAGGTAATGACTATGGAGCCTGGCTATTGAGGCAAGAGCTTCAGCATTGATTTGTGGCGTATATCAAGTATGGAATTTTTAGAAAGCATGAAATAAAGAGCTGCTACCCTGCAGTTAGCTTCCCCGGTGTTCCTTAAGTAAGGTTTTCAAATACTCCTTGGTTGAATGGTTTTCAGACAATCACTTGCAAGTTCTCATTAACTCACTGTTCTATTTTTGTCATTTGAAGAGATGTAACTAAAAATATTCTCACTTTGAGCATATTCAGTGAATAGTTAAATAAGTCTTGCAGTTTGCATAACCTCTTTCAATTTCAGTGTACTGTATGCTTTTTGATGCCAGGTTGTTCTTGAAAGCAGTTTTTGAGAGGATAAGTTGAAGGATAAGATTCTTTCTAACCGGCTCATCTGTCAGGACTATCAACATTCATTAAGGTGGACGAAACACAGTCTAATTTCCTTTGCTAAAAGTAGATCTTCAGGAAGCGATGTCACTACTGTGGGTACTTAGGCTGTGTCTTAGCTTCTAATTGCTTAATCAAAACAATTAGCCAAAGATCTGTCTCTTTTTCTTTCTGTGTCCTGTCTTGGCACCGGCACTTGGATACTTGACCATTAATCAGAGCTGTCAGTGATCATGCCCGCTATTCAGCCAAAGATGACGACTTGTTAAATGGTTTGTCTCGTTATCAGTGGTTATGATGCGTCTATCTGCGCGGTTAGTATTAAGCGGGAAAGCTGGTTCTTTGTATGAATAGACGTAAACTGGTTGATGATGCTGACTGTAAGTAGTTTAGCATCAGCAGTTTCGCGGGGCTTGTGGCTGAACGAGACTTGAGGAACAGACGGTGTAGGTTACTCCGCCTCGGGCTGTCCACCGGCCTTTCCGTGCCACTCAATTAATTTCTGCAAGGGGAAGCGAGTAACGTTCCCAAACTTAATGATGGATATCCATCGATCTCATCCAGCAATTCTCCTGTTTTATATCTCTGTTTGCCTTTCTGTGCTTTAATGACCAAACCATTTTATTTGGACAAATGCCACAAGTTTAATATTTCACACAGCTGAGATCAGTCTGGTGACTTTGTAAAGAGCAATTAGGAAACCATTTTTTATACGAACTTCATTGGTTTAGGAATTTATTATGTGTCTGAGAAAACAACGAGGCATGGCTATGCATATGCATAGGTTGTATTTGCAAACACGATGTAGAGCAAAATTGTGAAACGCTGGGCTTGGCAGTCAATTGAAATCTGTTTTGTTAAATTTTTGCCAGAGGCCAGCCAGCTGTTGTTTTTATCTAGGCCCAACATTGTTTTTCTGCACCTTCACTTGATTTTTATTAGCCTCATTCTCCTTTCTTTCTACGTTTGGTAATTACATTGACCAGTAATTTAAACACGGAAATAGCTTTTAAGAATTTTGCCTTTATTTATTTTTTATTTATTTATTTTTTGAAATTTTGTTCGACTCTTGTCAACTAAGTGCAGCTGTTCCACCATATTTGTCCAGGAGAGGGAGCAGTAAGCTTGTCTTGGTCAAGTGGAGTCTTCCTACTGAGGACAAATAAGACGCTTGGTTGACGAGTTCTGTTTGCATTAGTTACTGGGAGACTTATACTTTTCGGAGAGAGCCATTAGTTTGCTGAAAAGCTAAAATGTCAAAGTTTTTCTCGTCGTTGAATTTATTTTTAACAGCCCAGTAATACTGAAAAACAAAGATGAAATAAAGGAGCTGTAACTCCCTAACATACCTACACTGTACATCCTGCGGCATTTCTCTGGGGACCGTTCAAAGCAACGGAGATGCGACTACATCTCCTAGGCTGTCGTTTAGTAATAATAACGTTATATATATAGACACTCTAGTGGACACTGCACAAGGCTGGTCTCCATAGACGCCGACCGAGGAGGACTCCACTTCTCCAAGACAGAAAAGCAGAAAGCTTCTGGTCATCAGTTCTGTGGTTGGATGACCAAAAGCTCTCTTGTTTGTCCAGGTGAGCTTTTGCAAATGCTAGGCAAGCCTTTGTGCGCCTGTCTTGGAGAAGTGGAGTCCTCCTTGGTCGGCGTCCACGGAGACCAGCCTTGTGCACTGTCTGCTTGAGTGTCTGCCTTGAGACGTCGGTACCAGAATTGCCCAGATTAATCAGGATGGCCTTGGTGATGATCCTTGGATTCCTCTTGGCCTCCCGCACTGCTATTCTTGCCAGCGCAGGGGTCACTTTTGGCTTCCTACCCCTGTCCTTTGAGATTTTTCACAGTGTGGAACTTGTGGTACTTTTAGATTATGCTTTGCACTGTGGCCACTGGCACTTGAAAACACTTGGATGTGGCTTCATTGCCCCATCTTGTGAGCAGCCACAATGTGCAGCCAGAGGTCCTCACTAAGCTCTTTGGTTTTAGCCATGACTTGCAAAGACTAGTAACTGACTAGAGAACTACTACATGAGCTGTTCTAAATTTATAGTTGATTTGAATGCTCTAGAAGATGGTAGAAATTACCAGGACCATTTAGAATGGTATAGAGGCTTGCATTTTCTCAAAAATTTGCAACAATTTCAGGTGGTGTGAATAATTTTGGATATGACATTTTTAGTAAAAAGGTAAAAAAAACAGGAATAGTTCACATTTATCATTAACATCTTTCACACAATGTCTTACTGTCTTTTGTCGCTTGTTTATTTTATTTCCAGTCACATGAAACCTATTGACTGTAAATCCAAATTTGGAATCGGTATGAATAATTTTGAGCTTAAATGTATGTGTGTGTGTGTGTGTGTGTGTGTGTGTGTGTGTGTGTGTGTATTTTTTTTTTTTTTATCATGGGGACCATTCTAAATGGAGTGTGTCTGGCACCACCATGTCTTACCATATTAGGGAGCATCCAGGTACTTATTTGCATTTGGCTTTGTGTCAGATCATTCCTGTCTATTGGAATTACTTTACTTGTCATTTCTTGTTGTTCCACCAGATGGCAATGTTCAATTGATCACATTGTAAACCCAAGTTGATTATCTTTTTTCATTAGTGTGTGACAGATCAAGTATTAATAATTTTCTTTGAAACCCTGTATTTTCTCAAGTATGAATGTATCTTCATATCTGAGCATACGTTAGGTTCTGAGGAAATGTTTTGTGTGCAACATCAGACCTGTAATCAATGCTGGCCTAACATATGGTGTCTATCCCGTGGAGAAACACATTCCCTCCCCCCTTTTCCCTATATGCTCATCTTAAACACAACTGCTTCTCTTGATGTGCCGTTTCGCTCTTTCTAGGGATTCCTTTTAATCGCTCTTTGAATCTGCTGCTCTGGTTACCAAACACGAACCTCTTCAAATCTTTTTAAAACGATAAAATAACTTTTTCACCTGAGTTACTTAGTGGGGCTGGTGCTAGCCAGGTACAGTACTGTAATGGCGGCGTTATGATCACGTTTCCTTGGGAACCATACAGGCACGAAGCCTAAGCTGCTAATAGCACTAAAATATCCCAATTAAAAGTGGAGACAGGGGACTATGTGTTTTCATTGGCCGATGCTCAGAGTGTTGGCTGGTGCCAGAGAAAGGCAGGCTCTGGTTCTGCTGCAATATGTTCCTTTGAGCGCTCCATTTTTAGAGATGAGAGGTGGGAAAAAGCGTGTGGCTTTGTACCATATGTATGTGATACGCTGACACAGAATGATGGGTTCCAACATTTCATTCCCCATCAGACATATCGGGTTAATTGGTGAGGCACAAGAAGTTTGTTTGTAATATTTTCTCTCATATCATATTCTGCCCTCTGAAGTGTTAAGGGGATGCCATGTGGGTGCATTTTACTCTGCTGTGGCCCTTGTCTTGATAGTATGCCGTTATCTGATCCACAAATCAGTAGAGTAGTACACAGTCATACAGCTGTAAGGGAGAGTGGCCTATGGTGGGAACAGGGCATTAATGAAGTATATTTTATGGACTAATCAGTTCTAATGACAGATTTGCAAAATTAAAGTTTATGTTGTATATCTCTGTGTAGCATTCGTAGCCATGCTTTAGCCACTTTCCTTTCTACCTTAACACGTATCTTTGGACAAGTTTAGTAAGATTACTATCACCATGACAGTTTTTGCTACACTCATATGAGGGAGACATCCAGTGTATTTTTTTTTCTCAAATACAGCGCAGTTCTATTTATTTGTGAACAATGTAATGAAAGATGCAAAGTTAGATAAATAACAGCTTTTTTTCGGAACACTAACAACGGAGGAGGGCTAGAAACAACACATGCATGTGCTTTTCCTGTGTTTGCTGTTCTTCACACACACTGGCAGAATAGTGTGTTTTTGGCCCAGTTGCTAGAGTGTCTGTTGGACCAGTCTGCTATTTGAGCGAGTCGAAAGCCCCCCTGCTGGGCAGCTCCACCATGCTGACAGGTGCAGCAGTGAGACTGGGGAATGATTTACAAGCGTGGATCAGATATCCGCTCAGATGCTACTGTACACCAGCCCAGAGACCCATCTGAGTCCCCCAGCATCCAACTGCCCCCGAAGAGTGGACACATCCAACAGCAGCATGGTCTGCAACAGAGTCAATGTGTGTTACAGTCTAAATGATCTAACAAAACTGACCATAGATACCAACACAATTTCATCACTCTCCCTGTTCATTCAGGTGTTTATAGTGTACCCTGACTCCCCAGCTGAAAAGCACTGCATTCTTGTAATGTCTTTTGTCCTCCTGCATTTTATTTTGAACTTTGCCAAAAAAGTTGCATTGTTTTCTCCAACTAATCAATATTTCAGTGACAACGAAAAAGATGAACTATTTACTGTCCTCTTGTAAAATATACCTGGATTGATCTGTACTTTATCTGATGAATGTAAAATTCTTCGTGGCCATTTCGTCAATAGCAACGTAACAGATCAAGTGAAAAAAAATATTCCAATAAACACTTCACATGACTTATTACATAATGGTGAATCATCTGTAACCTTAGCCACTGAGTGGTTAGAAATGATTTGTAATGGCTTATTTTGTGTTCAGAATTTCATAACGTCAGTGATCTGGAAAATACAGGAGTTAAACATCTCAATCATAATTGGCCACAGATATTTTAAAATGCTCCTTTGAAAAACAGATGTGCATGAAACATATTCAGTGAAAGAAATGGTTGTTTATTGAAACTATTGCATCCTCAAAAATGTATGATTAAATGCATGTGGTAATTATGCTGTAAATTCAAAATGCATTTTAATAGCTTCAAGTTAATGTGAAAAGTTTTGTTAAACAAATCAGACTAACTATGATAATGAGTTTTTTCACCCTTGCACATCTAAGGAGGTAGTAAGCGTGCTGTCAATCAAAAGAGACTGGCTGTGGATATGCTAACTGACTAAACAAATATTCTTCTTGTACAAACTGTCACGACACAAAATATCGCATTTCAAGCTCACTTAAATGTCTCTTAAATTGCTGTGTACAAGTTTCTTAGACGTGCTGCTCGCTAATTCTAATTCAACAGCTATTTGGTAGAGAAAAAAATAGTCGAATATCATTAACAAATATTTAAATGCATATGAATGTATTCAGCCTTGGGAGTGTTACTTTTTTTTTTTTTCATCATTGCTGTTTTAAGCAATTATTCAGACACCCATCGTGAAGGGAAGACATTTGGCGGGAGAGGTGTTAATTCTGATGAACGAAGCTAACTACCTCACTCATGTTTCTCCATGCTTTCGACTCAGTTAATAATGGGTCTCTAGTACTTCTGCGTTTTGTCATAGCTAAACAAGAATATTTGTACTTTCATGAAAGCTCAAATTTTTATGATACATGTGCAAATATGTAATATGTACTTATTAAGAGCTTAATACTATGTAATATCTTAGTTGTAAATGCCAAGGCGTTTGCCAACACATGCGTCTTGTGTGAGATGAGATAGTGATTCTGCATGCCTTTGGAATGTTTACATTATGATTTACATCATAATGCCTTATGGAACAAAAAGAATTCCATTTGGAATCTGCTTTGTCTTTTTGCAATGATATGCTGTGTGGGTAAAAAATGTTAACAGAATCATTTGAAAGAGTTTGGTCTTGTTTCTTGTACCCCTTCCCCCCTCTTTTTTCCCCCTTTATAAACAGAGGAATATTTCCGCGCTCTGATTATTCCTCACTCTTTGTCGGCTCTTGTAATGTGCTTGTGCTACACTTTTGTACTTGTGGTGATCATTTTTCTGTTACAGCATCATTATATCATCATATATCCTCACAGTTATAGAAAAGTCCAAAAATACTTTGCTGCCTAATACTGTCTTTTCCACTTTCATCTCCACATTCTAAATCACTTTTCCTCATTTTGGCGCTGTCGAACTTTTAAAAAGTGGACCAAAGTGATTTTAAATAGCATGGAGCATGACTAATGACAGAAACATGTTAAAATCATTGCAGGAAAGTCCTTGGAAGACAAATGAATTTTCAGCAGAATAATTAACTTAATTAACAAATTTGCATGCATATTCATCAAGCTATTGAAGTCTCTCCAGCTCAGCTTGATGAACGTTGGTGTAATAACCATCTCATTTACATTCTGCCGTCTACTGCCATTTGTAGATGGGGATGAAAACTAAAAGAAATGACATACAGACACATATGCACACTTTTCTACGGGCTCAGCCTATTATATATATTTTGCCATTAAAACCAGTAGGAAAGCTCTGTCAGTGTAAAACATGATTCCAAAGAACATTTTTAAGCCTCCACACTCCCCACTCTCTCCTGATGGTGAGCCCAGTCTGTGTGGCTCGGTCCTGAGCTTTCTCTCTGCCTCATGCCCCCTTCCCCCCTTCACTCTCTCCTGGGTATAGTGTTGGCAGCGCTCCCTGACTCGCGGTTCTCTCGGGCCGGCAGACTGCGGCGCGTAGAAATTGTCGTTCCCCGTCGTCTCTGCAGGGCAATCTTAAAAGGCAGCAAGGTGTAACGGCACAGACTGGCAGCTTGGCACGCGACGCCCGAGGATACCAACACTACTGGCAATCAAGCCCTGCAGCCCCACCCCCTCACACACACACACACACACCCACAGACATGTGAGACATTGCGTGCGCGCGTATGTGTACATCTGTACAGGCATTTCATATGCTCCAGAGTGTGCAAGACATTTTAACACAAATACAAATGTTGATTTTTTTTTTTTATTAATTAAGATTAATTTATGATATATTATTTTATCCCCTCAAAACATACAGTATTCCCCTGTATTAGGGTCTTTGATATTTTTCCACTGCCCGATTTATTCATATTCATAATTATATTTATGCTGGGAATAAGGGGATAACAAACAGGACAGAAGAATACTACGAAGCGTCACTAAAGATATGTATGATATGTGCTGTCATTGACGAAATATGAGTGTGTGTTTCTGTGCATATGGGACAATTAAGAAGTGATACCAAACATCTTTTTAGAGATTCATTAGAGTTATCTTGAGATTGAGAAATCAGCTATAGGCTTAACCTGGGTTCTTTTTCATGCTGTACTCTTATGATCATTTGAACAGAGCACAACATATGTTCAACATATTCTGGAGTGCTATGTTTCACACAGCATTCCCTTCCCTGTAGATTCATCCATCAACTTTATAGAGTAGAGGGGTGCTGCCGTGAAGGGAGACTTCAGGCTCAGTAAGGGAATCGCTATGTGCGCTCTATTAACAGGAACCAAATGCTCTTCTTCTGACAGTCGAAATAAATACAAAACAATATTCTCTTGCGTCAGGAAGGATGTGAAAATTCTAGAGACGCAAATAATGAAATGTTATTGGCACTGTATATTGAAGGAGGTAGTAAACCTGTGTTTCCTCTTTTGTTTAGGTCAAGTTTTTTTTATTTTCCTTTGTGGAGATTTCACTCATGTAAATCATGAGCGTATTTTGAAAATGAGAATGGATGTCTTTTAAAGGGGTTACATGGCAAGTGATATGTGGGGTCAGCAGGGGTCAAACTGACACATGAATCAGTTTAAAAAGATTTAAAGATTAACCAATAGCTTTGAATGTCTTTGTCTTAAACTCGAGGATGAAAATCTGATTTTCTTTCTTTCTTTCTTTCTTTCTTTCTTTCTTTCACTCTTTGTGTCAAATTCCATGGGCAGACTGACAGATCTTAGCAATATTTATGCAGAAACTGCCTTAGCAATATTTATGCACAAATTGGTGGAGATATCAATGGTTTTGTGTCTTTGGATGAATAATATGGGTTATGAATCTATACAGTCTAGAAGCACCTCCTACAGCAACCTGCCTTTGCTCTCATGTGGATTTTTGCTCTGTCTTTTGATGTACACATGCCTTAGTTTAAAAACGTTCTCCTGGCCCAACCATAAAGTCCCCTTACAGTTTATGCGGCTATTCAGAAGAGTTGACACCCAAAGGGAATGTAGGCATGAGCGTTTTTCTTTTTTGTTTTAACTTATCATTCACTGTGATTTAAAAGTACTGTGCCGTTGGGAGATTTCAGTGACTTAAAGGGTTCTTTTGAAGGTGGCACAGACCCGCAAAAATGAAAGACAAACATAACGGCGCAAAAAGTCGTCTTTCAGAACTTTGGGCCTCGCGGTTCTGTCTCTGTGCCGGAATTGCGCCATGCAGTGCGTGTTTGATGGCGGTATACAGGGGACAGTTGTGAAGAAAGTTTCAAATTCACAGAGGAATTTGATTACCTCTATCTATTATCCACACAGTGAGTGATGGAGCCGCTAACCATCTGTCATCTGTTTCATTCGCATCATCAACACCTGCCCGCCTGTTTATTGCACGACAATTTTTTTTTTAATAATCCTCTCACATTTTTTTTTTATAAATAGAATCTGAAAATGTTTTGTTCAGATACTTATTAATGCACTCCAGCTCAAAGCTATCTTTTTTCTTTTTATTCACTTATAGTCACTGGGCTTTGAACCAATGGTGCTTTTATTTAATTTTTTTTTTTTAAACAATTGCCTCAGAGTGGTTCAAATCCACATCGAGAAACACGTCAACAAACAAAACACCGCTTTGACACTGGAATAAACGTATAACAAAAAAGTTAAGTTTGACCATCCAGGTTTACATATTCTAAAACTGGCAAAGCTATCAAAGGTAATCTGGTTAATTCACAGTGAGTTTGCATCTAGTGACCCCTAACAATAGTCTCTCCTATCATGTCTCTCTGTCAATGTGTTCATCACTCTCTCTCACTCCCTCCATCTCTCCTCCTCTCCAGGTGGCGTCTGACAGTGCAGAGGACGGGAGGGGGGGGGGGGGGGGGCTGGGACCCAAGCCTGCTGTAACCACTGGTACATGATCTACAGTGATACTTTTCTGGATCTCTACCAAACGCCTGCCCGCCTCCCTTCAACCACCCTCTACTATCACATCAAAACTGGGAGAGTTCAACCATTCAGCGCCCCCTCCCTCCGCGTACGGTGGAAGAGTGATGGCTGTGAGGCATGCCGACCAGTGGAATCTTGGGAAACGTGGTCCCAGTGGACAGTATGGCATGGCAGGGCGCCAGAACAAAAGCATTGTGCTAAACTCGATGTCTGTGGGGCTTGGTACTTTTACATCACACGCTGTGATTAAAGACTGGTTGTTAAAAGGATGAGAATTCTACCGTTTTACTGCATCTCTGTGTTACAGAAATAAAATGAAATTCGTTATGATGTGCAGATGGGATGTGTTCGCGAGTGTCGAGCAGCATTAAAAGAATTCAAGGTTTGCATTTACATTGTTTCAGAAAGAACATGAATAACTAAACAAAAATATTTTGTGAGTTTTTCTGATGGTTCTATTCCCAAATGTTGAAGCCCCTCCGTTTTTTTGGCAT